>NC_136271.1:4162356-4512356 GCF_964187855.1 Myxine glutinosa
TAGAATCAGGTGCACCAGCTCAGGTGCAAATGATTAAAAATCGTTAGAGAGGATCTTGGAGGAACCTGTCTTATTTAAACCTCAGACATTTAGTTTGGTTTGCTCATTGTTGTTGAAGTGTGCGGTGTCACCATGCCTAGATCAAAAGAGCTCTGTGAGGCCTTCAGAAAGAAGGTTATAGATGCCTACGAGTCTGGGAATGGATTAAAAAAGATCTCCAAACAATTTGAAATCAATCATTCGACTGTCCGGAAGATCATCTGCAAGTGGAGAAGATTCCAAACAATTGCCAACTTGTTCAGGCCAGGCCGCCCCAGCAAGTTTAGCCCGAGAGCAGACCACAAGATGCTGAAAGAAGTCTCTAAGAACCCCAGAATGTCATCACGGGACCTCCAGGTGGCTCTTGCCACTGTTGATGTCAAAGTGCACGAGTCTACCATTCGAAAGAGGCTGCTTAAATTTGATCTACATGGAGGTGTGCCAGGAGGAAACCTTTTCTGTCCAGAAAGAACATCAGGGCAAGACTAAGGTTTGCCAATGAACACCTCGGCAAAGACCAGCACTTCTGGAACAATGTGCTCTGGACAGATGAGTCAAAGGTAGAGCTATTTGGCCACAGTACCAGAAGGCATGTTTGGCGAAAACCAAAGACAGCATTTGACCACAAGAACCTGATACCAACTGTAAAGCATGGTGGTGGAAATATTATGGTTTGGGGCAGCTTTGCTGCATCAGGGCCTGGGCAGCTCACCATCATAGAATCCACTATGAATTCTTCATTGTACCAGAGGGTGCTTGAGGATAATGTGAGGCCATCTGTCGGAGAGTTGAAGCTCAACCAAAGGTAGACCTTGCAACATGACAATGACCCTAAACATACCAGTAAATCCACCAAGGAATGGCTGAAAAGAAAGAAATGGAGGGTTCTGGAATGGCCAAGTCAAAGCCCGGATCTAAATCCCATCGAGATGTTGGGGGGGATTTGAAACGAGCTGTGCATGCAAGAAACCCCTCAAACATCGCACAGCTGAAAGAATTCTGAATGGAGGAGTGGGGAAAAATTTCTCCCAGTCGATGTCAGAGACTGGTGGACAGTTATAAGAAACGCCTACTTGAGGTTGTTTCTGCCAAAGGTGGCAATACCACCTATTAGAGCCAAGGGTGTACTTACTTTTTCCACATGCGAAATTTGCATTTATGTTTATTTAAATTATACAATGGACGACAAAATGTAAATGTTTCATGATATTTGTTATATTATATCAACTTGACATATCAATATTGTTGAAATGAAGATCAAATAGCTGTATGTTGAAATATGTTGAAAAAGTCAAAACTTTACATGGGGTGTACTTACTTTTTCACATGACTGTATGTCTGTCAGGCCAGGTAATGTTTGGGCAGGAATTTGAAATTTGGCTAGGGTATCAGGACACCATGACATACTGTTATCGAAAGTCGTTGTGGGATCTTTACTGTGAACTAGTAAATGCTTGGCAGACAGGACACGTTGCTTAATGCGTGTCTGATTCAGGGTGATGTTAAATCTTAACATAAGACAGTTCCTAATAAACAGTCCAATTAATCTCAATTCTAATTCTGAGATGTGTGAAGATTTAAACAAAAATAACAAAGTACAGTACAAGCATATTTTACGAGGCTCATTCAGGAGAAATACAAGAAATTGGATAGATTTCACAAAGTGCTCCTGTTATGTTTGTTGTGTAAAGTTTTGCCATTCTCTTCCTTATTCTTCAACTTGTGTTTTTTGTGTAAAGTTTTGCCATTCTCTTCCTTATTCTTCAACTTGTGTTTTTTGTGTAAAGTTTTGCCATTTTCTTCCTTGTTCACCAACTTGTGTTTTTTGTGTAAAGTTTTGCCATTATCTTCCTTGTTCGCTAACTTGTGTTTTTTGTGTAAAGTTTTGCCATTTTCTTCCTTGTTCACCAACTGGTGTTTTTTGTGTAAAGTTTTGCCATTCTCTTCCTTGTTCGCTAACTTGTGTTTTTTGTGTAAAGTTTTGCCAATATCTTCCTTGTTCACCAACTTATGTTTTTTGTGTAAAGTTTTGCCATTCTCTTACTTGTTCACCAACTTATGTTTTTTGTGTAAAGTTTTGCCATTCTCTTCCTTGTTCACCAACTTATGTTTTTTTGTGTAAAGTTTTGCCATTCTCTTCCTTGTTCACCAACTTGTTTTTTGTGTAAAGTTTTGCCATTATCTTCCTTATTCACCAATTTATCTTTTTTGTGTAAAGTTTTGCCATTCTCTTCCTTGTTCACCAACTTGTGTTTTTTGTGTAAAGTTTTGCCATTCTCTTCCTTGTTCACCAACATGTGTTTTTTGTGTAAAGTTTTGCCATTCTCTTCCTTGTTCACCAACATGTGTTTTTTGTGTGAAGTTTTGCCATTCTCTTCCTTGTTCACCAACTTGTTTTTTGTGTAAAGTTTTGCCATTCTCTTCCTTGTTCGCTAACTTGTGTTTTTTGTGTAAAGTTTTGCCATTCTCTTACTTGTTCACCAACTTATGTTTTTTGTGTAAAGTTTTGCCATTCTCTTCCTTGTTCACCAACTTATGTTTTTTTGTGTAAAGTTTTGCCATTCTCTTCCTTGTTCACCAACTTGTTTTTTGTGTAAAGTTTTGCCATTATCTTCCTTATTCACCAATTTATCTTTTTTGTGTAAAGTTTTGCCATTCTCTTCCTTGTTCACCAACTTGTGTTTTTTGTGTAAAGTTTTGCCATTCTCTTCCTTGTTCACCAACATGTGTTTTTTGTGTAAAGTTTTGCCATTCTCTTCCTTGTTCACCAACATGTGTTTTTTGTGTGAAGTTTTGCCATTCTCTTCCTTGTTCACCAACTTGTTTTTTGTGTAAAGTTTTGCCATTCTCTTCCTTGATCACCAACTTATGTTTTTTTGTGTAAAGTTTTGCCATTCTCTTCCTTGTTCACCAACTTGTGTTTTTTGTGTAAAGTTTTGCCATTCTCTTCCTTGTTCACCAACATGTGTTTTTTGTGTGAAGTTTTGCCATTCTCTTCCTTGTTCACCAACTTGTTTTTTGTGTAAAGTTTTGCCATTCTCTTCCTTGATCACCAACTTATGTTTTTTTGTGTAAAGTTTTGCCATTCTCTTCCTTGTTCACCAACTTGTGTTTTTTGTGTAAAGTTTTGCCATTATCTTCCTTGTTCACCAAGTTGTTTTTTGTGTAAAGTTTTGCCATTCTCTTCCTTGTTCACCAACTTATGTTTTTTTGTGTAAAGATTTGCCATTCTCTTCGTTTTTCACCAACTTGTTTTTTTGTGTAAAGTTTTGCCATTCTCTTCCTTTTTCACCAACTTGTTTTTTGTGTAAAGTTTTGCCATTCTCTTCCTTTTTCACCAACTTGTTTTTTGTGTAAAGTTTTGCCATTCTCTTCCTTTTTCACCAACTTGTTTTTTGTGTAAAGTTTTGCCATTCTCTTCCTTGTTCACCAACTTATGATGTTTTTTTGTGTAAAGTTTTGCCATTCTCTTCCTTTTTCACCAACTTGTGTTTTTTGTGTAAAGTTTTGCCATTCTCTTCCTTGTTCACCAACTTGTGTTTTTTTGTGTAAAGTTTTGCCATTCTATTCCTTGTTCACCAACTTGTGTTTTTTGTGTAAAGTTTTGCCATTCTCTTCCTTGTTCACCAACTTGTGTTTTTTTGAGTAAAGTTTTGCCATTCTCTTCCTTATTCGCCAACTTGTGTTTATTGTGTAAAGTTTTGCCATTCTCTTCATTATTCACCAACTTGTGTTTTTTGTGTGAAGTTTTGCCATTCTCTTCCTTATTCGCCAACTTGTGTTTTTTGTGTAAAGTTTTGCCATTCTCTTCCTTGTTCGCCAACTTGTGTTTTATGTGTAAAGTTTTGCCATTCTCTTCCTTGTTCACCAACTTATGTTTTTTTGTGTAAAGTTTTGCCATTCTCTTCCTTGTTCACCAACTTGTGTTTTTTTGTGTAAAGTTTTGCCATTCTCTTCCTTGTTCACCGACGTATGTTTTTTTGTATAAAGTTTTGCCATTTTCTTCCTTGTTCACCAACTTGTGTTTTTCGTGTAAAGTTTTGCCATTCTCTTACTTGTTCACCAACTTGTGTTATTTTGTGTAAAGTTTTGCCATTCTCTTCCTTGTTCGCCAACTTGTGTTTTTTTTAGTAAAGTTTTGCCATTCACTTCCTTATTCGCCAACTTGTGTTTTTTGTGTAAAGTTTTGCCATTCTCTTCATTGTTCACCAACTTGTGTTTTTTGTGTAAAGTTTTGCCATTTTCTTCATTATTCACCAACTTGTGTTTTTTGTGTAAAGTTTTGCCATTCTCTTCCTTGTTCGCCAACTTGTGTTTTTTGTGTAAAGTTTTGCCATTCTCTTCCTTGTTCACCAACTTATGTTTTTTTGTGTAAAGTTTTGCCATTCTCTTCCTTGTTCACCAACTTGTGTTTTTCGTGTAAAGTTTTGCCATTCTCTTCCTTGTTCACCAAGTTGTGTTTTTTGTGTACAGTTTTGCCATTCTCTTCCTTATTCGCCAACTTGTGTTTTTTGTGTAAAGTTTTGCCATTATCTTCCTTGTTCACCAACTTGTGTTTTTTGTGTAAAGTTTTGCCATTCTCTTCATTATTCACCAACTTGTGTTTTTTGTGTAAAGTTTTGCCATTCTCTTCCTTGTTCGCCAACTTGTGTTTTTTGTGTAAAGTTTTGCCATTCTCTTCCTTGTTCGCCAACTTGTGTTTTTTGTGTAAAGTTTTGCCATTCTCTTCCTTGTTCACCAACTTGTTTTTTTGTGTAAAGTTTTGCCATTTTCTTCCTTGTTCACCGACGTATGTTTTTTTGTATAAAGTTTTGCCATTTTCTTCCTTGTTCACCAACTTGTGTTTTTCGTGTAAAGTTTTGCCATTCTCTTCCTTGTTCACCAAGTTGTGTTTTTTGTGTACAGTTTTGCCATTCTCTTCCTTATTCGCCAACTTGTGTTTTTTGTGTAAAGTTTTGCCATTATCTTCCTTGTTCACCAACTTGTGTTTTTTGTGTAAAGTTTTGCCATTCTCTTCATTATTCACCAACTTGTGTTTTTTGTGTAAAGTTTTGCCATTCTCTTCCTTGTTCGCCAACTTGTGTTTTTTGTGTAAAGTTTTGCCATTCTCTTACTTGTTCACCAACTTGTGTTTTTTTGTGTAAAGTTTTGCCATTCTCTTCCTTGTTCGCCAACTTGTGTTTTTTTTAGTAAAGTTTTGCCATTCTCTTCCTTATTCGCCAACTTGTGTTTTTTGTGTAAAGTTTTGCCATTCTCTTCATTGTTCACCAACTTGTGTTTTTTGTGTAAAGTTTTGCCATTCTCTTCCTTGTTCACCAACTTGTGTTTTTTGTGTAAAGTTTTGCCATTTTCTTCCTTATTCGCCAACTTGTGTTTTTTGTGTAAAGTTTTGCCATTCTCTTCCTTATTCGCCAACTTGTGTTTTTTGTGTAAAGTTTTGCCATTCTCTTCATTATTCACCAACTTGTGTTTTTTGTGTAAAGTTTTGCCATTCTCTTCCTTATTCGCCAACTTGTGTTTTTCGTGTAAAGTTTTGCCATTCTCTTCCTTGTTCACCAAGTTGTGTTTTTTGTGTACAGTTTTGCCATTCTCTTCCTTATTCGCCAACTTGTGTTTTTTGTGTAAAGTTTTGCCATTATCTTCCTTGTTCACCAACTTGTGTTTTTTGTGTAAAGTTTTGCCATTCTCTTCATTATTCACCAACTTGTGTTTTTTGTGTAAAGTTTTGCCATTCTCTTCCTTGTTCGCCAACTTGTGTTTTTTGTGTAAAGTTTTGCCATTCTCTTCCTTATTCGCCAACTTGTGTTTTTTGTGTAAAGTTTTGCCATTCTCTTCCTTGTTCACCAACTTGTGTTTTTTGTGTAAAGTTTTGCCATTATCTTCCTTGTTCACCAACTTGTGTTTTTTGTGTACAGTTTTGCCATTCTCTTCCTTATTCGCCAACTTGTGTTTTTTGTGTAAAGTTTTGCCATTCTCTTCATTATTCACCAACTTGTGTTTTTTGTGTAAAGTTTTGCCATTATCTTCCTTGTTCACCAACTTGTGTTTTTTGTGTACAGTTTTGCCATTCTCTTCCTTATTCGCCAACTTGTGTTTTTTGTGTAAAGTTTTGCCATTCTCTTCATTATTCACCAACTTGTGTTTTTTGTGTAAAGTTTTGCCATTCTCTTCATTATTCACCAACTTGTGTTTTTTGTGTAAAGTTTTGCCATTCTCTTCCTTGTTCGCCAACTTGTGTTTTTTGTGTAAAGTTTTGCCATTCTCTTACTTGTTCACCAACTTGTGTTTTTTTGTGTAAAGTTTTGCCATTCTCTTCCTTGTTCGCCAACTTGTGTTTTTTTTAGTAAAGTTTTGCCATTCTCTTCCTTATTCGCCAACTTGTGTTTTTTGTGTAAAGTTTTGCCATTCTCTTCATTGTTCACCAACTTGTGTTTTTTGTGTAAAGTTTTGCCATTCTCTTCCTTGTTCACCAACTTGTGTTTTTTGTGTAAAGTTTTGCCATTTTCTTCCTTATTCGCCAACTTGTGTTTTTTGTGTAAAGTTTTGCCATTCTCTTCCTTATTCGCCAACTTGTGTTTTTTGTGTAAAGTTTTGCCATTCTCTTCATTATTCACCAACTTGTGTTTTTTGTGTAAAGTTTTGCCATTCTCTTCCTTGTTCGCCAACTTGTGTTTTTTGTGTAAAGTTTTGCCATTCTCTTCCTTGTTCACCAACTTATGTTTTTTTGTGTAAAGTTTTGCCATTCTCTTCCTTGTTCACCAACTTGTGTTTTTTGTGTAAAGTTTTGCCATTTTCTTCCTTGTTCACCAACTTGTGTTTTTTTGTGTAAAGTTTTGCCATTCTCTTCCTTGTTCACCAACTTATGTTTTTTTGTGTAAAGTTTTGCCATTCTCTTCCTTGTTCACCAACTTGTGTTTTTTGTGTAAAGTTTTGCCATTTTCTTCCTTGTTCACCAACTTGTGTTTTTTGTGTAAAGTTTTGCCATTTTCTTCCTTGTTCACCAACTTATGTTTTTTTGTGTAAAGTTTTGCCATTCTCTTCCTTGTTCACCAACTTGTGTTTTTCGTGTAAAGTTTTGCCATTCTCTTCCTTGTTCACCAAGTTGTTTTTTGTGTACAGTTTTGCCATTCTCTTCCTTATTCGCCAACTTGTGTTTTTTGTGTAAAGTTTTGCCATTATCTTCCTTGTTCACCAACTTGTGTTTTTTGTGTAAAGTTTTGCCATTCTCTTCATTATTCACCAACTTGTGTTTTTTGTGTAAAGTTTTGCCATTCTCTTCCTTGTTCGCCAACTTGTGTTTTTTGTGTAAAGTTTTGCCATTCTCTTCCTTGTTCGCCAACTTGTGTTTTTTGTGTAAAGTTTTGCCATTCTCTTCATTGTTCACCAACTTGTGTTTTTTGTGTTAAGTTTTGCCATTCTCTTCCTTGTTCACCAACTTGTGTTTTTTGTGTAAAGTTTTGCCATTTTCTTCCTTATTCACCAACTTGTGTTTTTTGTGTAAAGTTTTGCCATTCTCTTCCTTATTCGCCAACTTGTGTTTTTTGTGTAAAGTTTTGCCATTCTCTTCATTATTCACCAACTTGTGTTTTTTGTGTAAAGTTTTGCCATTCTCTTCCTTGTTCGCCAACTTGTGTTTTTTGTGTAAAGTTTTGCTATTCTCTTCCTTGTTCACCAACTTATGTTTTTTTGTGTAAAATTTTGCCATTCTCTTCCTTGTTCACCAACTTGTGTTTTTTGTGTAAAGTTTTGCCATTCTCTTCCTTGTTCACCAACTGATCTTCACCAACTCTCTAACATTAAACCTTATGAGTAAAGTAAAATATCCCAACTTCCTTTTCCAGAAGGTGATGAACTCTTAAGTTTCATCGACTTCCAGCCTCTGGACTGCACCACGAGCATGCTTGAAGGTTTTTTCAAGGCCTGGCTCCATGATTTCGAGACGGACTGGGAACATCTCCACCTCATCTTTCCACCACTCTCTTCAAGATCAGCACAAGGAAAACGCAGTAATCGCCAATTTTAGCAAACAACTAACCTTATCCTCATTTCATTGCATCTTGGAAAAAACATTTGGTGTGCAGAATCTTTTATTTCATTTGATCATTATTTGTCAAGTCGTATGATAATTCAAAGTGTGTGTCCTGTGATGTAAAACACTGAGTGTTCTCGTCATGCCGTAAAGTAAGCATCATTATGTGACGTTTAGGATATTTATGGGGTTCCAGATGACTACTTTGGTCATATTACAAGATACCTGTTGTCTTATGGATTTTGTTTTCCTGGAAAATGATGCAAAGATGTTTGGGTAGTAAAGTGAAGGGTGATTGAGAAGTAGGCAAATGCAGATAATGCTCATAAATGTTTCCTCACCTTATGTCGTTGAAGGAACATTTAAGTTAAATTATTTAATAGCTCTTGGATTGTCAGCTTCTAATGAGAGTATCATATTAACACACAGAGATATTTAAATATTAAACTTGCAAAACTCAGACCTTGAAGGAATGAAAAGCATCGGAATCTAGCTTTCTCAGAATCGAATGGTTTACTAAGAATGATCGATTTGATGTCGAGGAAGTTAGGAAGCAACCCAGAGATAGAACTAGACCGGCACTCGGGAGAGCGCATACCTCCACCAGGCTTAACAGTTTACGTTTAGTATCCCGGATACAACAGTGAATCCGGACTTGAACCAAAATCGAATCGGCTTGTTATTGTCAACTACCTAACTTATCCACCTCGTTTTATCAAAACTCGTACACAATTTTTGAAATATCATGCCCTACTGTATATCGTATTGGACCCATTTCTCAATGGTGAAGAATTACTTGAAACATTATATAGGATCTGCATTCAAAACCAAAATCGAATCAATTTGTCCTTGCCACACACCCAACCTGTCTACCGGGTGTCATCCGAATCCGTCCACAGCTTTTTGAGATATCCTGTTCACAGACAAACAGACAGACGGGGTGAAAACATAACCTCCGTCCACCTTTGGTGGTGGAGGTAACGACAATTTTAACCCAAGACTGTTAAAAGTGGGAATGCATTAGCTCTAAAGCTTAAAAAGTTTAATATAAAGTCTTCATCGGTAGTTTAAACGTTTTGATTTGACATTTTCTGCTTTGTTGCATGATTGTGTTTAACGGATGTGTTTGTTCGCAGTAACTCTGAAATGTGACATGCAAGAGACGATGCTCAGCCCAACTCTCCTGCCAGGGACTTCGAATTTTTCTCTAAGCATTATGGGTTCCTCTACTGTCAAAAGGATTCCCCCCATCACTGGCAAGACTTCTTCCCTTCCTCTGGTCCCTATTCACCGCCTTCGTGTTGTGAAGTATGTTTACAATTTCATCAATGATTCTTCCCACATATATGGGTTCGTATGTTCTATGACAGGTATCAGTAGCCTTGCACTTGAATCACCTGATATATCACTGTTTCTTACCTGGAATGCATAATTATTTATCAGGGGAAAGTACTTCATGTGTACAGTTTACATTTTACCATTGCCATTGCTGACAACTTCTAATCTCTGTATTACTAAAAGAAGCGTGTGTCCGCACATGTGTGTCCGTGGTGCATTACTCTAAAGAAGGGGGTTTTTTTTCAACCGTTTTGACACTGTTATCCCTTGAGCTATCCAGCAAAACCATAATTACCCTCCTTCTATCATCATCATACTAAAATACGCAATTTGGTGTCTGTCTGTGCGACGATTTTTGACCTCGATACATTCGGTCGTTAATAATCCAATCTCAACCAAACTTGACAGGAGGACTAAGAGTCACACAATGAAGGTTGTAGCGGATTAATTTGCCCCCTTCCCCAAGGAGGTTTTCTCCACCAATGGGGATGTGTGTTGAGGTGTATATCAATGTTAAGTTAGCTTTATCGTGGCGTTTTTCCAAAGCTGCTTCTAATAACAAATGTAACAACACTAAATATAACAGCATAATATGAATGTTTTTACAAAACAATCTTAACTAGATGGTATTCATAGAATACTTACCCTGCGCAGTCAATTTGGTGCGAGCGAACTCCTGTTTTTGAACGTTTTTTTTTCTTTGATCCAATATGGTTGCCAGACCACGTGAGCAATGACATCATAAATTTATATTCTCTAATATAATTGTTGCATAGATCATGCTCAATAAATTTCAAACTGATCAGACTCAGCGTTGCCCTGTCAAATTATGACGTCATAATTACAACACCAAGACATCATCGTTAACAACACCAATTCCCCATATGGAGTTCTTTCCAATGAGCCACGTTTCAATATTTTCCATGGAGCGGTGTTGGAGATATAGAGGTGCAACGTTTTTTGGTTTTTCCAAGATGGCGTCTGTACCACATGACCTATGACATCATGACTATCATTACAGTATTCTACGGTAAGAGGCGCTCCTATGGTGAAAACGTTGTGTCCATCAGAACAACAGTTGCTGAGAAAAAAAATATCATAATGATCGGATAAGTGTTGTACTTGTCGAATTATGACGTCATAACAAAGGCACCGATGACATCATCATTAACATATCCTATTCCCCATGGGGAGTAGTTGACGATGAGCCAGGTCTCAATTTTTTCCATGTCACGGTTTCGGAGATATAGAGGTGCAACGTTTTTCCAAGATGGCGCCTGTACCATGCGACCTGTGACGTCATAATTATCATTAAAAAAATTATACAGGAGGAGCCGCTCATATTCTGAAAATTGTGTCCATCGGACTAACAGTTGCAGAGGAATTTTTTTTTTAATACTGATCATTTCAATCGTACTTATCTAATTCTGACGTCATAATGAAGGCACCGATTACATAATCAACATATCTTATTCCTCATGGGGAATACTTGACAATGAGCCATATTTCAATTTTTTCCATTGAGCGTTTTGGGAGATATAGTTGTGTCACGTTTTTCCAAGATGGCGTCCATATCACGTGACCTATGACGTCATAATTATGAATGAAATTTTTTCCAGGCGGAGCCGCTCCTAAGGTAAAATTTCTTGTCAATCGTACCAACGGTTGTCGAGAAAATGAATTTTTAAAATGCAGACACGTACGCCACACGTACGTACGCAACCGAATGACTAACCCTGCTTTTCCCTTCGCGAGCGCAGGGTAATAATATCTCTCCTCCCCAAGGGGTGTTTCCTACTTGAACGCCGTGTTTACGTGTATAAATAGCTTATCATGGTGTTTTCATGGGAGCACCCCTACCAGAAGTAAAAATATTATAAACCACAAACACGTTTGATTCACTTTTGAAACAGTCGCCATTGTTGTTTAACCCAAAACTGAAAGGGAGGAAACCCAGGGTATGTTTAAACCCTGGGTATGCTCCACAAGAAACTTGGTAAATGAACACACACTCCCCCCCTCCCCCCAACCACCCAATGTTATTGAGGCCCGACACTAGATCTAGGTTTACTGTAATCTATGTATGCCAGAGAGGAATGACCCTTCCTGCTGTTCCCGTAGGGAATGGGTGTACTATTAATAATAAAAGGGTGTGTTTGTGTGTGTGTGTGTGTGTGTCTGTGTGTGTGTGTTTGTGTGCGTGTGTGTGTCTGTGTGTGTGTGTGTGTGTGTGTGTGTGTGTGTGTGTGTGTGCGCGCGCGTGCACACATGTCTCCTCCATAACTCCACAACAATGAAACCTAGCGGCCCCAAACTTTGCCTGCATACTTATCGAACTCCAAGGAGTGCATGAATGAAAACTGGGTGTTTGGGTGTGTTTAAACACGCCTTTTGAAGATGATTAATGGGGTGCCCATAACAAAAAAAACAACTCAAAATAAGCCTTACTAAAATGGTGGTCTGCCATCTTGGTCAGCTTTCTGTGACATCGCTACGTTTTTAAGCCGCCATTTGGTTTCAGCCTATTAAAACGTGCCTTGGCTTGGAAACTACGGACTATCTACTCTCACGGACTAATTGAAGCATATAATCGAAATCTGGATTCGAATTTGAGGATCGGATCCCATACATATCAAAATCTGGAGTGTAATATGAAAAATTTAACAACATTAGCGATTCTTATAACGAAGTGTATTTATGTAAGCAAGGCTGTTCTCATTCTGCACCATCATCGTAATTCACACTTCCATAGGATTGGGTTTTTTTCAAGTTGCAAAATGCTTCAACGTTATTCCCATTTGTCATAATTTCATGATTGTGATTGTAAACCAAGAATGCGGAAAAACAGTACAAACAAAACATTAACGATCCTTCTTCTTCACTCAAAGCATGACTGATAAACTCAGCTACCAATGAGATTGCCAAAACATCAACGTAAAAAGCAAATTCAATTACACCCTGCTTTTTTTGGCAACATACACCACCCAGATATTCTTAAAACGATTTTTATAGACTATTCAAACTCTGAAACAGAGAAAGTCTGCTTCTGATAGTTCTTCTTCTTCAACTTCGGAGAGCATTACAGATAAACTCAGCTATAGATTACCTAAATTATAAAGGCTCCCTCGTTCACCACTGTTATATCTGGGCACATGACATATATAGAGCGAGCCTCACAGCTCTGAAAGCACCATAAAACTTAAAAAGAAGACGAAGAAGATCCCTCCTTTTCCATATTTAGAGAAGCGATGGGCGGTATTTTGAGAGAGACCTGCAATGCTGGCCCCATGGTGTTCACACACTTCGGTGACATAAAACAGGTTGGTAGGAATCAAAAATGGTTTTTTAAAATATGTCTCTCCCGCACCCATCTGTCTCTCCCCCTGTGTACCCCCACCTCTCTCCCACCCCTCTCTGTCTCTCTCCACTCCTCACTCTTTCCCTTGCTCCCACTCCCCTCCTGGGAGCACCCCTCCCTCCCGGAGTGTACAGTATAGCGACATGAGGTGAGGCTTCGCTCCCCCACTCCTTTCTCCCTCCTACACCCCCCTCTCTCCCTCCCTCCCCACCCCCCACCCGTCTCTGTCTGTCCCTCTCTCCCCCACCCTCTCAGTCTTTCCCCCTCTCTCACCCACCCTTGTCTCTCTCTCCCCAACCCCACTCTCTCTGTCCCTCCAGACCAGGGAAGTATCCATTGATAGACTCTTTGTTAAATGCTGAATGCTATCACCAGTGAATGGACACCTACAACAGTGTTGTCAATTCGGAGAACAAGGAAACATCATCACCTTTACCTGTATGCTGGTAAAGCTGGAGCTTGGGACGCAAGATGGCAATCTTATCTTACAAGAGCGGAGTCATGATCTTCTTTTGTTTGAAGCATAAGGGTGCAGGATACCATCATTGTCACAGCTGTGTCACATGAAAGCCTGCTTGGAGTTTGCACAAAAGCACCTAAAGGACTCTCAGACTGTGAGAAACAAGATTCTGTCGGCTTTCATGTGTCTTTCACTGAGGAGAGGCTTCCGTCTGGACACTCTGCCATAAAGCCCAGATCGGTGGAGTGTTGCAGTGATGGTTGTCCTTCTGGAAGTTTCTCCCATCTCCACACAGGATCTCTGGAGCTGAGCCAGAGTGACCATCGGGTTCTTGGTCACCTCTATTACCAAGGCCCTTCTCCTCCAATTGCTCAGTTTGGCCAGGCGGCCAGCTCTAGGAAGAGACCTAGTTGTTCCAAACTTCTTCCATCTAAGAATTATGGAGGCCACTGTGCTCTTGGGAACCTTCAATGCAGCAGAGATTTTTTTTTGTAGGCTTCCCCAGATCTGTGCCTCGACACAATCCTGTCTCTGAGCTCGGCAGGCAGTTCCTTCGACCTCATGGCTTGGTTTTTGCTCTGATATGCATCGTCAGCTGTGACACCTCATATAGACAGGTGTGTGCCTTTCAAAATCATGTCCAATCAATTGAATTTACCACAGGTGGACTCCAATCGAGCTGTAGAAACATCTTAAAGATGATCAAGAGAAATGGAAGGCACCTCAGCTAAATTTCAAGTGTCATAGCAAAGGGTATGAATACTTATGTCAATGTGATATTTCAGTTTTTTCTTTTTAATAAATTTGCAAAACTTTCTAAAATCCTGTTTTCTCTTTGTCATTATGGGGTATTGAGTGTAGATTGATGAGAGAAAAAATGAATTTAAACGATTTCAGCATAACGCTGCAACATAACAAAATGGGAATAAAGTGAAGGGGTCTGAATACTTTCTGAATGCATTGTATGTATATATATAACAGTACACTAACAACAACGACATCTATGATGACAACAACAACTAGGTGTTATAAAATGTGTCGTGTTTCACTTCATTGTACATCCTCATCGAGACTCACAGGTGGACAAGCAATATGTTTGTGAATCTCTTGATTAAACCCTGTGCTTACGGTCGGCATACAACAACAACACAACAACAGGCATTTTAAGGCCATTCTCCCTGCTAGAGCGGGGGTTAGCCTTGCGGTCCCCATGACAATCTTCTCCATTTTGCCCTATTTTCTGCATCTCCCCTTGTTTAACCCCCTTGCCCGCATTTCTTCTTCCACCATCTTTAGCCAAGTCTTTCTCGGTCTTCCCCGTCCTCTACTTCCTTCTACATTCATTTCCATCACTCTTCTCAACCAGTCACTTTCATCCTTCCTCAACACATGACCAAACCATCTCAACCTGTTTCTCTTCACAGCATCCATCACAGGCTCTATTCCCATCATCTTTCACAATTCATCATTCGTCTTCCTCTCTCTCAACGATACTCCACACATCCACCAAACCATTCGCATTTCCACCCTTTCCAGCGTTCGTTGCTGCTCTACGTTCATTACCCATGTCTCACTCCCATAAATCATAACACTTCTCACACATGCAGCATACACCTTTCCCTTCAGCTTCAGCGACACTCTCCTCCTCATCAGCACGCCACTCAGTTCCCGAAACTTCTTCCATGCACATCTCACTCGAGCAACCATTGCCGAGTCTGATCCACCTTCTCCATTCAGCATGTCTCCGAGGTAGCAAAATGTTTTCACACCTTCCAGCTTCACGCCGTCTCCAAGATCCAACTCAACATTTCCTCCATCCGCAGCTCCCTCTGTGCACACCTTACATTTGAATGTAGCTGCCACACTGGTAAATGACCCTCTCAGACCACTACATTTTTGATGAACCCACTCAGCGCACATTGTACATTGATTGGAGTTCACTCCGACACCCTTCCTGCACACAGCACACGGCCACTTCCCAGTTCTTTCCACCTCACCACATGCTTTACCACTTGCTATCACCTTCGTCTTTCCGATATTCACCTTCTGACCTTTTGTCTCCATACATTCCTTCCACTTGTTCATCTTTTCCTTCAGTCCATCCATACTTTCCGCAATCAACACCAGATCATCTGCATACAACAACTCCCACGGTAAACCCTCCTTTACGTTCTGAGCCAGCACCTCCATCACAGCTACAAATAGTAGTGGTCTTAGTACCGACCCCTGATGCATTCCCACCTTCACCTCAAACTCACCACTGTTCCCGTCCTTCGTCCTTACAGCTGTGCGCGCTCTTTTGTACATTGCCATCACTACTCTGATCAACCATTCCTCCACTCCTAACTTCCTCAATGCCCATGTCAATACTTTGCGTGGAACCCTATCGAATGCTTTCTCCAGATCAACAAACCCAAAAAACAACTTCTTCCTCTTATCCATGTACTTCTCCTGCAACTGCCTCACAATGAAAAGCGCATCTGTCGTTCCTCTTCCTGGCATAAATCCAAACTGCATTTCGTCGATCTTCACTTTCTTCCTTATCCTCCTCTCCAACACCCTTTCCAATACCTTCATTCCATGCTCCAATAACTTTCTCGCTCGGTACGAGCCACACTCCAGAGGGTCACCTTTCCCCTTGTATAGAGGGACGAGGGTACTCAGTTCCCAATCCACAGGAATGCGGCCTTCTTTCACCACCAGATTACAGATCTCTGTCATTCTCTTCACACCCAACTTCCTGCTGCCTTCAACATATCTCCCACAACTTCCGTCGGCCCTCCCGCTTTTCCACTCTTCCTTGCTTTTATCGCTTTCTCAACTTCCTTCTCAGTTATCTTCTCTGCCGGTCCTAAAACTGGGTTACTCTCTATGTTGCCATCCCATTCATTCTCTGCATTCAACAGTATTTCCATATATCTTTTCCATCTTCCTTTAATTCCATCTGGGTCGACAACGATTTGTCCCACTTCATCCTTCAAGCAACTCACCCCCATCACATCACACCTCTCTTTCGCTATGTGCTTTGCAATCCTGAATACTGCTTTCTGACCCTCTTCCGAATCCAAGCGTTCTCCGAACATTTTCCTACATGCCTCCTGCGCCTTTGCTACCTCTTTCTTTGCAGCCTTCCTGGCCGCCTTATAACTTTCATGCTCTGCTGTTTCTGCTCCCGTACCCTTCGCCTTCTGCCACGCCTTGAACTTCTTCCTCTTCTTGTCAATCCTCGTTCCAACTTCAACATCCCACCACCATGTTTCCGAGTGCCTCGGTGGTCCTTTTGTCCATCCACATACCTCACCAACGGCTCCCAACAGACTAGCTTTCATTGACATCCAACCACTTTCAAGCTCAACCACATCATCCTCTACCCTACTCAGTCTCTCTTTTAATGCCTCCCTTACTGTCACCTCTTTCAACCTCCACACCTTCATTCTCGGTTGGTACTTCACCCGCCGAGCTCTCCTTGCACCTTTCACCCTTATGTCGCAGACAACCAAGTGGTGCTGTGAAACAGCCTCCTCCCCCGGGATCACCTTTGTGTCCCGGAGGTGCCCCCTATCTCGCCTACGCACCATCAGGTAGTCAACGGTTGTCGTCGACCCTCCTGACGTGTATGTAACAAGCTTATTATCCTCTTTCTGGAACTGAGAATTACAAATCAACAAATCAGCTCCATCAGCAAACTCCAAAATCCTTTCACCTTCTCCATTTCTCACACCATATCCGTAACCCCCATGAACTCCCTCAAAACCATCCATAGTCCTTCCCACATGTCCATTCAGGTCTCCTCCCACCACAACAACTTCCTCATCTTTCACGTTTTCCATCAGCTTCTCTATCGCACACCAGAACTTGTCCTTCTCTTTATCGCTCCGATCAACCTGCGGAGCATATCCCGAGATGACGTTCACCAAGAGCTTTCCAATCATCATTTTCCCATCATCAACCTATCACTCACTCTAGTCACACTCACCACACCGTCTACAAACTCCTCAGAAAACAGGACACCAACACCATTCACGCCCTCCGGGCACCCTTGCCACACAAACTTGTATTTCTGTCCCTGCCTACCCTTCACCATTCTCACACCACTTCCCTTCCATCTCGTCTCTTGCACACAACATATGTCCACTCTTCTTCTGACCAATACTTCCACCACTTCTCCTGATCTCCCTGTCATTGTCCCTACATTCCATGTCCCAAACCTCAGAAACCGATCTCCACTTCCGGCTGCACCCTGCCCATATGTAGTTGTAATTGTCATGGTTCTCTTTTTGAGGCAATGTTTTTGAGGTCGGCATACTTAGTCGATAATAATAAGGTGTGTGTCAGTTTTACCTCTCCCAAAATACTTGTTACACAAAGTTGAAAATGGCACCATATTAATCGCCAAGGATCCGGGCAGTGAAAGGTCAAAATTAATTTGACTTAGACAAAAACATCTTCATTATTCATGTCGGTGAATACCCAGACAAACAAGCGTGGACTATGCTACACCCGCCTTGGTGGCGAGACGCTGCTGATTGGCTGTGTGAGGCGAGGTGCACTGTGAGTGGCTCCTGGCATGTGATATCATACACCCTTACTGGTCCTGCTTCCCCGTTCTTATTATTTTAAAATAAACTGTTAGCAACAAACAAAAACAATAAAAGGTGAACCTCTGCCCCACGGGATTGCGAGTCATGTTATTATTAGTCCCCTACCGGTTTTCATCTGAGGAGACGAGGTTTTCTCTCCGTCGATCCGTTCGTCTGTCCGTCCCACCTGTGGTTTTTCAGACTTCTTCCCATACCCTGTAACATAATTCAACTGAAACTTGGTACATGGCTTCATTATGATAAGTTACAGAAGGAGTTCCAGTTTCAGGGTGTTTCATCATTATTTCACAGAATTTTGCCCTTTTTGGACTAGAAAATATCACATCGGTCGGCAAACAATCCTCGCTCTTTTTACATCATAAGTGTTCTCTTCATGACCTTCATGACCTTCCTTCCAAAGCATTCCCAAAGCAGGAGACAAAGCGGTGCTGACTTCACCTATTCACCATGCTGACAAAAGTTGTTATAATTTGGAACCAAAAATGAAATTGTTTCCCGATGAGGAAAAGGTGATTTCCATTCTCAGCCAAATGCAGCAAAGATTGATGAAAGCATTCCCGACAATCTTTCAGGAGCACACAGAGTTGTTTTTTCAGTAGAGTACGAGTGGTAATAGTCGTCACAAAGGTGTTCATTTTTATGTGTACCCTGCGCCGAGGTTTCCATGCTTTTGCACCTCATGTTTGTGTTAAAGTGTTATTATTAAAATGGATTATCAAGTTGTCTGCACCAATTTGTGAGCCTGACTTGTTGCTCCGTCATCTTGGTGGGAAAGACATTTCAGGAAGCAACCATTGGTACATGCAAATGTGGAAGCCACGTGAGTGTTTAACCAATCAGGCCAGTGTGTCCATGGCCTATCCAGGCCAGGACACATCACGTTTTTTTTTTTACTCAGTCAAATTATATCCTATTTAATGTTGGCTCCATTTATTAGTTCCTCTTCAAGGATTGTCAGCTGTTGTTCACCTGTAAAGGCTACCTGTTTTGGTACCAAGGTATAGTGTTCAATAGGAGCCTCGTTGAACCCAGAGATGCTCAGCACCCTCTTTTCTCCTCTCTCTCTCTCTCTCTCTCTCTCTCTGTCTCTCTCTCTCTCTCTCTCTCTATCCTTGTCCTCACTGCTCATGTGGTAAGTAATTCAACAGCTGTTGGGGATGAAGGAGCATTTTTCAAATTGGGACATGTTGAGGGATTTTGCAATTTGGCAGCATGGATTGGCAAGGGAGGTCTTATTCTGGTTCTTCTGACCTTCCCAGCATGGGTGAACAAGCTGGCATAGAATGAAATGACAATACCTGTGGCATACCTCTGAATAATTGGAACGCACAGAAAGGTGGAGTTCCACTAATGTAAGATAAGAATATGAAATTTTGGGATATAACTATTGCAAACCAATAGAGCCATATTCTTTATTTTGTAACGGTACAACTTTTTGTATTTTGTAACGGTTGTACGTTTTTGTAACGGTACGACTGCATAATCAACGACATCATTTAATAATCTATATAATTATTAAATTGAAATCTTGCGTGTTTGTGTGTAACATTCGATCGCTCCGGGGGCGTGGCTTACCCCTTTGAGAGAGTAGTAATATCCACCATTTTATTAACTCGCATAGCTTTGAGGCCTGTTTTGTAGGCCCGTGGTGTCTTGCTCTCTCTCCCAGCTTTATTTCAAATCAAATTCGATATATCGTTTCATTTTTCACAGTCGCTAACATAGTTTTAGACTCGGTTGAAAAAAAACGGGAAGAAAATCGCGCCACGTTGATATACGAAAATACACCGCCTAAAATAACAGGCATACAGTATATATCTTCGTTATTTCATTCAACATTATTACCCGGAAGTAAAATATGTTTCAGGAAATTACCGAGAGATATTTCTTCGATTTTTTTTATTATTTATATGCGCATACACTTTAAATAGGTTTATTTGAAATCTTTAATTTTCACAATGTAATTTATTTGTCATTTGATGATCGGCAAAAATATGTTTCAGGAAATTACCGAGAGATATTTCTTCGATTTTTTTTATTATTTATATGCGCATACACTTTAAATAGGTTTATTTGAAATCTTTAATTGTCACAATGTAATTTATTTGTCATTTGATGATCGGCAAAACGATAGCACAAAAACAATACTATTTGCAGGAAGAATGTCGTATCAACCCTCCGACGGCGCTACGGACACGGACAACGAATCACACCTCACGTCTATGGACGCGAATAGCAACATTCCTTCAAGTTCTCGTGCGGAAGCAGTATCTCCGAGGGGTGCTGAAACAGACGATGGGAGATCACGACGTCTTCAGCAGCAACGAGAAAGCCAAAGGAAGAGACGACATGCTGAAACGCCTGAGCAAAGGTCACAGCGCCTTCAGCTGCAAATACAAAGGGCAAGGATGAGAAGGAGTGCTGAGACGGAGGAGGTGAGAGCGCAGCGTCTTCAGGAGGAACGAGAGAGAGTCAGCTTGCGAAGGGATGCGGATTCTGCAGAGGAGACGGCACAGCGTCTTCAGGAGCAGCGAGAAAGAGATAGGATAAGGGAAGTTCTTGAGACAAGGCAGAGAAACGCGCAGAATGCAAGAAATTTCACTTCTGCTGACGTCGGTGCGATGGACAAGATTTGTCCACATTGTAGAGCGCTTCTTTTCCAAGGTGAAACAGCTCATTTTTGCTGCACGAATGGAAAGGTGTCCTTGGGAAATCTGGGACCTTTACCCCATCAATTACACAATCTGTTTGCCGGCGATGGACCCACAGCGAACGAATTCCGCAGGAACATCAGACAATACAACTGTCTATTTCAAATGACATCATTTGGAGGAAGCCAAGTTTCTCCTCGGCATGGTGCATGGAGCCCATCGGTCATAATTCAGGGTCAAATACATCATCGTATCGGTTCCTTCTTGCCAAATGCGGATGAACAACCGAAATTCCTCCAAATTTATTTCTTAGATCCACATGACAGCATACAGTTGAGGATGCGGATACTCACCAATGCTGGTATTCACCGTGATGTAGTTGGAGCATTAGAGACCGTGCTGAGACAAGTGAATCCTTACGTTCACTCGTTCCGCATGGCACGCGAGGAAATAGGCAATTTGCCAGAGGCGTTCGTTCTTATTGATCCCAACAGGAGACCAGCTGGTGAACATGAGAGGAGGTTCAATGGTCAAATCGCTGATGAAGTGGGTGTCGTTGTGAAGAATACTGTCGATCCTCAAGCTACAGCGTGTCACATTGTATTGAAAGCAAGAGGAGGAGTGCTGCAAAGTATTTCTGAGTTGCACCGTTCTTACGACGCACTCCAGTATGTTCTCTTCTTCCCATTCGGAAATGACGGATGGCAGCCCGAAATGAACATGACCAATGGCAGGAGATTGACTGCCATGAAATACTACTCCTACCGAATAATGAACCACGAGGATGAGTTCAACTACCTCCTCAGAGGGGGGCGTCTGTTCCAGCAGTATCTTGTTGATATGGCAGCCAAAATGGAAGGCACAAGATTGGCGTTTATAAGACTGAACCAGGCATCGCTGAGGTCTGCTACATACAGTGGCTTCACTGATGCTCTCAATGACAATGACGATTTGTCCAACATCGGACGCCGCGTACTACTGTCATCGACATTTGTAGGGGGGCCGAGGTATATGATGGAGCGATGTCAAGATGCCATGATGTACGTAAGAAAATATGGTAACGCGACCTACTTCATCACTATGACGTGTAATCCAAAGTGGCCTGAAATCTCCAATAACCTGTTTCCTCACCAAAGTGAGAACGACAGACCGGATCTCATTGCGAGAGTGTTCGAGTTGAAGAAAACGGTGTTCATTAAATACCTCACTGGATCAGAAGGCTTCTTCGAGAACTGTATCGCTCACGTTGTGTGTGTGGAGTACCAAAAGCGAGGTCTCCCTCACATACACTGTTTGCTGTGGCTCGATGAAGCTTCAAAGCCGAGACCACAAGACTATGATCGATTTGTACAAGCTGAAATACCAGATCCCGATGAAGATCCAGAGGGACACAGACTGGTGTTGAAGCACATGATCCATGGTCCATATTGTTCCACAGCAACTGGATGCTGGAAGAATGGAGCATGCAGACACAGATACCCGCGGTCATATGCTCCGTACACATGGTGCGGAGACGATTCGTACCCCATATATAGAAGAAGATCCCCAGAAATGGGAGGATTTGAAGGGCACCAAGAAGGGAGGCAACGACGACCTGTTACAAATCAGTGGGTTGTTCGGTGTTCACCATAATCTCTATCTCCTGAAAACGTTTGATTGCCACATCAACGTTGAAATATGCTGCTCTATAAAGTCGATCAAGTATGTTATTAAGTATGCCATGAAAAGTAGCGATCAAGCTACGTATGCACTGCGCACAAACGACGAGATAACGGAGTACTTGACGGGTAGATACATTGGACCTTCAGAGGCTGTTGCCTCCATTCTTGGATTCTCAGTCCATGACAGGAAACCGGCCGTTATCCGTTTAGGAGTACATCTGCCAAATGAACAACAGGTATTTTTTGCTGGGAACGTTCATGAACAAAGAAATAATCCCAATATGGCCAAAACCACGTTGACAGAGTTTATGGATCTTTGCAGACGTGACCATTTCGCTAAGACACTGTTGTACGTGGATGTTCCGAGATTCTATACATGGACCAAGAAGAGATGGCAACGAAGAAAACAGGGCAGACCGGTGGAGGGCAACCCTGGAATGTTTGAGGATGACATATTGGGACGAGTTTACACTGTTTCACCGCGTACTGGTGACCTGTACTATTTCCGACTACTCCTCCACCACGTGAGAGGGCCGACTTCGTTTGAAGTCCTGAGAACGTGTGATAATGTCATTCTACCCACATTCAAAGACGCTTGCAGAGAAATGGGTTTGCTGCAAGGAGACGCTGTCTGGCGCGAGACTCTGGAGGATGCTGAGAGGACACGCCTTCCCAGACCCATGAGGGATTTGTTCGTTGTGCTCCTCACACAAAGTGAAGTCGACAATCCATTGGATCTATGGGAACGTTTCAAGGACGCTATGGCTGAAGATTATCTTCTAGCTCATCGACGATCTGCAAATGATCCCAATATTGCCATCAACGAGCGCCATCATGACTTGGCTCTATCGTATTTGCAGCAGAAACTGCAATTGTTGAACAGAACTGTTGCACATTTTCACTTGCCGACTCCAACGACTGTTCTTCGTCATGAAGGGATTGCCAACATTCACCTACTGAGAGAACTCCAATACGACACGGAGGAACAACAGCGAATCGTAGACGAAAGGCAGCTTCTGCTCAATGATGAGCAGAGAGTTGTCTATGACTTTGCGTGCGGTTGCATCCGCACGAATCAGTCATCAATGATTTTCATTGACGCGCCTGGAGGCACAGGGAAGACGTTTCTTATTAACCTGATTCTCTCTAAAGTGAGAGCGAGTGGAGAAGTTGCCCTTGCGGTGGCCTCATCTGGCATAGCTGCTACCCTCATGCCTGGTGGAAGAACAGCGCACTCAAGGTTCCAAATCCCTCTGACACCGAGGGAAGATGGCATATGCAACATCGATAAAAATTCCACTATCGCAGACCTCTTTCGAAGTACAAAACTCATCGTGTGGGATGAGTGTCCTATGATCAGGAGAGAGAGTTTCGAGGCTGTGGATCGCACGTTGCGTGATGTATGTGACAAAGACGAGCCTTTTGGAGGGATCTTGACGATATGCTGTGGTGATTTCCGTCAACTTCTGCCCGTGGTGAAAAGAGGGTGTGATGCTGACGTTGAGAATGCGTGCATAAAGAAGTCCTACTTATGGCAGAGCTTTGGAATGTTTCACTTGAGAACTAATATGCGACTGACCGACGGAAGTGGGCAGTTTTCAAGATTTTTGCTCGACATCGGCGAGGATAGAATCGAGAAAAATGCGGATGATGAGATAGATTTGCCAGAGGATATACTGCTGACAGCGAGTGGGCTCGATGAGTGCATCGATACCATATATCCATCATTCGCCAATCCGATGGAGGTTTTTTCAGCAAGGTCTATATTAGTGCCCCTCAACGATATGATGCGAAACATCAATTCAAGATGCATCACAAGGTTCCCTGGTGCTAGCAAGGAGTATGCTGCGTTCAACAGTGTGACTGAGGATACTGATGCGACGCACTTCCCAACGGAATTCCTAGATTCCGTTGAAGTCTCGGGATTGCCGCCGCACAACCTCGAGCTCAAAAAAGGATCCCCTATCATTTTGATGCAGAACTTGGACCCTCCGAAACTTTGCAACGGGACGCGCATGATTGTTGAGGACATGCTTCCAAATATTATAGTTGCGAGGATCATAAGTTCAACGTTTGAAGGCGAAACTGTAATGCTCCCTCGGATCCGACTAAATCTGTCGGAAGCTGAGGATATCCCTTTGCAGCGCTGCCAGTTCCCCATACAATCCTGCTTCGCAATGACGATCCATAAGGCGCAAGGGCAAACTATGGAGAATGTGCTGGTCTACCTGGAGAAACCGGTCTTCCAGCATGGTCAGCTGTATGTGGCGCTCAGTCGAGGGAAGAGGAAAGAGAACGTGCGAGTTTATGTAAATGGAGGATCGTCGACAAAGAACATCGTCATCAGAAGTGTCCTCTGACAACAAAATCGTGGTAGTCCACGGGTCGTGTGTTTTTTATAAATAAATAAAATAAAATAAAAACCTGATCGGAGATAAGGGCCGAAATCACGTGTCACAGATAAGTGATTTAGAACGCTGGAGAGGTGAGCCTTCTGGCTTGCTGGCCCAAATAATCTCCCTGATGATGTCCAGTGTTCGCTTTAGTTCTATTCTCATATCTATTCAAACTGACTGACCCAACGGGTCATGGGTCGTCTAGTGTAATTTAATAATCTGTGGGAACCCTTCATCATTCTCTGGCAGGATTCTTCAAGCGGATGGACTGTGCGAATCTGTACTGTTTGGATTACCTCTTGTGGTGAAACCAACAAGCTGTTGGAAACTTGAATGGGAAGATCTGGAAAGCAACCGTCAATTCTTCCATGCACTCTGTCATACACTTCAGGTCAGGCCACACAAATAAAACCCCTTCCATGAGCCTACACCTATTTTAAAAAAAATTAAAATAGAAAATAAAACAGGCACACCAGTCATTCCTACAAATTACATGATCATACCAGAACACCATTTCGCAGAGCACATACCTGTGCCAGGCTAAACGCTTTACGTTTTGTATCCCACGGTTAGGTTGGATCGACATCCGGACCTTAAAACTAAAATCCAATCGGCTTGTTCTTCTCACCTTTCCAACTCATCCACCTAGTTTTGTCATAACTCGCCCATAACTCTGAGATATCGTGCTGTAAATCGTTTTTGATAACATCTCTCAATAGTGAAGAATCACTTTAAAAAATCATGTCTGGATCTGGATCTTCACCAAAATCCAATCATTTTAGTCCTTGGCAGACATCGAACCTGTCCACCAAGTTTAGTCCAAATTCGTCCATAACTTTTGAGATATCCTCTTCACGACCAAACAAACAAACATGGGTAAATACATAAACTTAGTCCACCTCCATAATCACAATAATGTGGAGGCAATAATCCATAATCACAATAATGTGGAGGCAATAATCCATAATCACAATAATGTGGAGGCAATAATTAATAATCACAATGATGTGAAGGCAATAATTAATAATCACAATAATGTGGAGGCAATAATTAATAATCACAATGATGTGAAGGCAATAATTAATAATCACAATAATGTGGAGGCAATAATTAATAATCACAATGATGTGAAGGCAATAATTAATAATAACAATAATGTGAAGGCAATAATTAATAATCACAATGATGTGAAGGCAATAATTAATAATCACAACAATGTGAAGGCAATAATTAATAATCACAATAATGTGGAGGCAATAATTAATAATCACAATGATGTGAAGGCAATAATTAATAATCACAATAATGTGGAGGCAATAATTAATAATCACAATGATGTGAAGGCAATAATTAATAATCACAATAATGTGGAGGCAATAATTAATAATCACAATAATGTGGAGGCAATAATTAATAATCACAATGATGTGGAGGCAATAATTAATAATCACAATGATGTGGAGGCAATAATTAATAATCACAATAATGTGGAGGCAATAATTAATAATCACAATGATGTGGAGGCAATAAATCCATAATCACAATAATATGGAGGCAATAATTCCTAATCACAATAATGTGGAGGCAATCTATCTATAATTCCAGTAATCTCTGTCTGTACGTTTGTACGTTTGTACGTCTGTTTGTCTGTGACCGCTGTTTCTCGACAACCACGGGTCCGATATACTTTTAACTTGCCAGGTATATTGCTGGGGACCCGAGGATGTGCCTTTTCAAGGTTTCATATTAATCGGACAATTACTTACCGAGCTATGTCCAAAAAACGATTCAACCAATCAGAGAGCAGCGAACGATCGCGTGTGCCGAACGTGGCGGACACACCCTGCCTCGGATGGCACATTTGAGAGCGTATTCATTTATTTCACGTTTGCAAACTATGTTGGCGTTAAACTATGTTTTACAACTAATAAAAACGAATTTGCGATTCATTCGCTTTCCTGCGCGTTTGTGCACGCGATGGCGATTTCTTTACCAAACTCCGGAAGCCGTTCGCTTTGGACCAAACCATTGCATGTAAATAGAGGGGGGGGATTGTCACCACTCGCAAGCCGTTCGCTTTGGACCAAACCATTTCATGTAAATAGAGGGGGGGGGATATAATTTTAGATATAGATATAGTACGGGCATGCCCTAGTAATTAATAATCACAATAATGTGGAGGCAATAATTCCTCATCACAATAATGTGGAGGCAATAATTAATAATCACAATAATGTGGAGGCAATAATTAATAATCACAACAAGTGAATCCTCTTGGATTGCGCTGAGGTTCGGGCATGGAATTTCGAGCCTCGATCATGGTTCGAGCCTCGATCTTGTATACAAAAATAATAATAATAATAATAATAAGAACCTTGGGCCGAATCTCGCGCTTCACCAGTGCGCGTGCGCGAATTTACGTCACGTCGGCAGCGAGAAGGGGTTCCCCAACACGAACCAATCAGGAACTGCCACGTCACACTTATATGATCTCAGAATTCCTGTGACAGGAATTCGCGTTACACTGGCTGGAAGTCATTCGCTAGAGGCGCTTCCTCAGCGCTAATAAAGTGGAGGCAATAATTCATCACAATAATGTGGAGGCAATAATTAATAATCACAATAATGTGGAGGCAATAATTCATCACAATAATGTGGAGGCAATAATCCATAATCACAACACATTGCTCACTTGGTGCAGATAATTACCCTGCACACACCAAACAAAAAGTGCGGTTGAGCAATTGGTTCATGTCTGTCCGTCCGTCTTATCACTTTAACATCGTCTTTTCATGTTCGAGGAACAACGTGTTTAAATCGAATGTTATATTTTGAACACAAATTGGAACATTAATCAGAAGACTACGTTTCTTGTTTTAACAATTTGGGTTTCAATCTGTCCCAATCGTACATGCACACAATGGAGTGAGATTTTTTTACCGTCTCCCTTCCTGGCAATCAAACAAAATCGAAAATCATTATAAACAGGAAACCCTGTTTTTAAGGACGTCATAATACATACATACGACAGACAAGAATAACTCATGTAACATGTTCGATAGGGTGCTGTAATAACGCTGGGAAAATGGCGGTAACACCCAGAATAAATGTTATTTATACGCATTTAAACATCTTTAAACATCTTTAAATTGAACTACGTATATACTTAAAGACTGTATAAAACATATCGTCTTCATAATACTTCCAAGAACAATGTAAATTTTTGCAATATATCGATATTTACACTACCGGTCAAAAGTTTTAGAACACCTCAGTTTTTCCAGTTTTTATTGAAATTTACACAGTTTAATGTCTCAATGTACTCTGAAATTAAGCATAGAACAAATAAACAATTGGAGATTTAAAAAAAGAAATAATAGAATCATTTTGTTTAACAAAATTTAATTTAAATTTTTGACTCAGCAAAGTAGCCACCTTTTGCAGATATAACCACCGAACACACTCGTGGCATTCTTTCAACAATGGAAATCAAACATTGTTCGGGAAGTTCTTCCCAACACTGTTGCAGAAGTTCCCACAAATGTGTTGCACTTGTAGGTTGCTTTGCTTTCACCCTTCTGTCCAGTTCATCCCACACCAGCTCGATGGGGTTTAAGTCGAGACTGTGCTGGCCACTCCATGATTTGAAGCCTGCCATCTTGTTCTTTTCCTCGAAGGTAGTTTTGACATAGCCTGGAGGTGTGTTTAGGGTCATTATCTTGCTGTAGGACGAACCCCTGACCAACTACGTGTATACCAGAGGGTATTGCATGGCGCTGCAAAATGCTGTGGTAGCCCTTTTGGTTCAGGGTGCCAGTCACTCTGTGCAAGTCGCCGACTCTGGATCCAGCAAAAGAGCCCCAGACCATCACGCATCCTCCTCCATGTTTGACAATTGATGTCACACACTGAGGAACCATCCTTTCACCTACTCGACAGCGTACAAAAACCTTGCGTGATGAACCAAAGATTTCAAATTTTGATTCATCGGTCCATAAGACCTTCTTCCAGTCTTCAGTAGTCCACTGGCAGTGCTTCATGGCCCAGGCAAGCCTCTTTTTCTTATTTTTCCATCTTAGCAATGGCTTTCTTACTGCCACTCGACCTGTCAAACCTGCAGCTCGAAGTCTTCTCTTCACAGTTGAAACTGAGACTTGCTTACTTCAACCAGTGTTAAGCTGTGCTTGAAGCTGTTGTCCTGTGAGCCGCCTATCACGTAAGCTGTTGACTCTCAGAAACCTGAATTCTGATTCTGTTGTGGCTTTGGGTCTGCCAGACCTCTTCCTGTCAGAGTTTCCTCCAGTTTCCAATATACTACTTCCTGCAGTGCAATATTGTCCAAATAATGCTTCAGAGGGTGTAATAACAGTCTGTTCCAATACTGCTTTTATACAGACTGGGGGTTTGCAATCAAGTAATCAGCAGAGGTTGGGACACCTGTAGGAATTGTTTGCATCAACTTTCAAGGCTTAATTTACTTACATTGCTGCAGAACAGCTGTAAGTTGTTAACCCATTACTTGTTCCCTGAAGAAGGCCTTTTTTTACAATATAACTGTGCAATTTACATTTTCCCGTTTTTGCTAACCTAAACTTTTTTTTAACCTCTGGCAATTTAATGCTTACCTTGGTACCATTTCAGGTTATTCACTGGACATTAAACGGCATAGATTTCAATAAAAACTGGAAAAATTGAGGTGTTCTAAAACTTTTGACTGGTAGTGTAGTATTAGAGAGGGTGTCCTGCTTTTTGAGGTGAAGAAGAAGCCGCCATATAGGTATGTACTGATCATTTCCATCAACTCGTCTTTATCGTAGCAATCATCAACATCGCGATTGCATTATTGGATCAAGTTTAATTATTATTAAGGGTAAGTTTCATGATCTTAACTCAAGCAAACCAAAACGACCCTCGGTAGAGCGCATTCCTCCACCAGGTTGAACAGTTTACATTTTATACACCACTGATAGGCTGGATTCGGATCCTCTCCAAAATCTAATAATTTTGGCCTTGTCACACACCCAATCTCCCCCAAATTTCGTTTGAATCCGTCCACAACCTTTTGAGATATCCTGTTCACAGACAGACAAACAGACAGGTATGAAAACATAAACCTCCGTGCACCTTTGGTGGCAGAGGTAATAAACTTTATTTAATGTTCTTCACACAGGAATCGAACTTCATACAGACCGCTAAGCCAACAAGCCTGGTTTTGGCTTAGCGGTTGGGGTGCTGGCTTGGGATCCTAGGATCCTGGGTTTGAATCCCGGTCAATTGCTGAATTAATGCCAGGGGGGTTGAGACAGCCTGTCATCCTTCCGAGGTTGGCAAATTGAGTACCAGTTCACTGGTAATTCCCTGTGTGTCGCTAGAGGCGACTAACAGGGTTGGCGGCAGGAAGGGCATCTGGCCGTAAAACATTGCTTCAAAAAGGGGACCACGGTGCCCAAAAAAGGCCAACCCCTGCTCTGCGGGGAAAAATGGCCTCTAAAGGTGGTTCTATAGAGGAAAATGAGCCTGGTGTTGGTTTAATGGTGAAGGTGGCTGGCTTAACTTAAGTTCTTACGGTCTTGAGTTTCAGCCTCTGCAGTGCCATTAAATAACACCAGGGCCCAGTTGCTAGAAGCTCGGATGAGCGTATCCCTTGGATAAATCACATATTAAAGCATTACGTTTATCCACTAAGAACAAACTTAATCAGCTTCTAGCAAAACCGGCCCTGCTGGGTTGACTCAGCCTGTCATCCTTCTGAGGTCAGCAAAATGAGTATAGGTTTACTGGAAACAGGGGGCATTGAATCAGCAGCACAGCCACACTCCCAGCAATGATGCAACCAGCAGCCACAGGCTGCATCCGAAATTTAATAATAATCGTAATAACTCAAGAAAAATAACTTTATTTTATGTTCTTAATAACTCTTTTCAGCCTGGTGTTGGCTTAGCGGTTAGGGTGCTGGCTTGGGATCCCTGTCGATCGTTGAATTAACGCCAGGGGGGTTGACTCAGCCTGTCATCCTTCCGAGGCCGTCAAATTGAGTACCAGTGCACTGGTAATTCCCTGTGCATCGCAAGAGGCGACTAACAGGGTTGGCGGCAGGAAGGGCATCCGGCCATAAAACATTGCTTCAAAGAGGGGACCACGGTGCCCGAAAAAGGCCAACACCCGCTCTGCGGGGGAAAATGGCCTCTAAAGGTGGTTCTTAATAACACTTTTATTCATGAAAATAAATAGCACAAAAACAACGCACAAACATGTTAATAAAGGTTTAGTTTGGACAAAATTTAAAGTTGAAGTTGCTAACCGTATTTACCCCATTAACCCCAAAGTTTACGGATTTACAGTTCACAGGGATTTTCAAGAATGTAACCCCCTGCGAACGACAAGGCCCTCCTTTATATAATTGAACACTGCGCGTGGTATCGTGTTCTATGAACTCTCTCGTTGTATTTGGATTTATTCAGCAATAACAAACTTATTTCAAGTTAAGTCCTTTGAGAAGGACTTCTGCTGTATAGATTAAATTGATGCTTGAAATTTAATGCCAAAAATGTTAAAACTTCCATAATGAAAATTTTGGATGGATAATTCTACCACTGCCATTGTAGGAGCTGATACTGTTACATTTCTGCAAAGGTGCTTCAAAATCAAGGCTAATTGGTGTTGCTATGATTCAGGAGCGACAGCAGTTTCTCCTCGCTTCCTACGAGACCATAAGTGCAGTTCAAAGAAAGGCCTGCCCAGTACAGGCATACTTTGTGTTGTTGCCTTCACCTGCCCTCACCTTGCTCATCAAAGCTGTTGTATCAGCGGAACTGTTGCTGCCATGTCAACAACCCATACATGCTGAGGATCCCACACCTGATGCTCTGCGAGACATGCAGGTGAAGATACAGTATATATTGTGTCGGGACTATAGGATGTGCAACTTAATTTTGCAAGATCTGATTCTGAAGAATGCATTGGAATTAATACATCATCAACCAGGGTGCATTGGATCAGCTAGAAGTGATGAAAACCTACAACCCACTGCAAGTGAAAAGTCTTCTAGATCGCCACCTCCAGGAAGCCTTTGGCAAATTACCTTTATGCAATATTCCCACAAGTCGTCTCAGCAAGAGGCAACAGCATTCCATCTCTTTTCAGGTGATGTTAGTTTTTGCCTTGATTTGATGTGTTGAATCCCATTGGGGATCTGTTGATCACACCAATTTAAGTATGGTGTGAAAAACTCAAGCAGTCTTGAAAATATATACAAGCGTTTATTGATGACAAGATGGAGGTCAACCCAGACGTGTGCTCAACTTCAACAGAACCATTAGGCAATGGGGAACAAAGGATTGAAGTGGAAGGTGGGGTGGGGTAGAGTAGTAGCAAGCAGGGAAAACTGGAAAATCTACATCAGGGTGAGAATTTGGAACTTGGCCGAGGTGCCAACGATAATCGCCTGCTCTTTATGAAAGGGCTGGTGGGATCTCGAACATGGAGAAGATCTTTAACATGGAGAAGATTGTCATGGGGACCGCAAGGCTAGCCCCCACTCTTGCAGGGAAAATGGCCTTAAAATGCCTGTTGTTGTTGTGTTGTTGGTGGGATCTTTAACATCGATCAGCCAAACAGTGATGATCGCCTGGTCCCCAGTGTAATGCATCATCAAATGGATGGCACATTGATTGCTGCAGCACCCTGCCTGACAAACACTTGGATTTATTTATTCTGCAACTTTCCATAAAGTCGGAAATTTAACCCAGGCTAAGCTCAAAAGGCAAGGAAGTGTATTACCTCAAAGCTATCTTCAAACACTTCACATGTACATGTATCCTAATGCAGAAAATCCAGGACGATGTAAAAATGAAATGTTGCTAATTTAACTGGTTTATTTCATTTGTTTGCATGGTTTCAGGAGACAGGAAGAACTGGACAACTACGCACAGCCACCGTGCCTCCCATGCTCCTAGCGCAGACACAAGGAACACCAACAAAGTGCCAACGTAAGGCACTGAAGGTCCATGAAGGACACCACAGTGCCACCGGTGCAACCCAAGACAACATGAAAGAAATCTGATAAACTTAATTTTCACATTGCACCTTTCATTCTAAATGTTGAAGCATTTTCTTTACAAAGCACATTGGTTGTGGTTCCAGGTACATGGAAATTATCCTTGACCTAAGTTCCTCTCTTTCCATATTATTGCACTTGCAGACATTTACAATAATCCTTAAACCTCCGACTTGTATTATTTGTACCACAATGACATTTCATTTCATATTTTGCAAAACAATGGCAGAGTCACTGCAAATCCGAGATCAATCGATGAGGGATTATTTCCAGGATAATCCTGTTTCCAAGATGAGAGTTGAACCAGGATAAACCAACTTGAATGTGACACAACACCTTTGTAACCCTGTTCAATCTGGATTTTTATTTGTGCATTCTTGTGTTTAACTTACTCGGAATTAATTTAATCAAAATGTTTATATCACACATTTGTTGCAGCACCATGTCAAAGCAATTACCACATTACATATATATATATATATATATATATATATATATATATATATATATATATATATATATATATATGCCAGGCTACAGAATAACCAAGTGGGTTTAAAAAGGTAAAAAGACATTTGGAAACAATCCAAAGCAAATGTTACCAGGTATACATTATAACGCAATTTAAAATTGTATCTGTCATTTCAGATTCAAATGTGTGGCATTTGTCAGGATTAGACAAATTTTCAAGTGTATTTCCTTGCATAATCACATCAGTAACAAATAACGGCATGTTAGATACAACTTTCGACAAACTTCCAACACCATGTGAAATCTTCCTGGGGTCGCCACCCACTTGTTTGCAGCCTTTCAGCTGTGCAGTTTCCTTTCAGCCTGCATCTATTGTTTAACTGTAATAAACATTTTACTGTCTACGTTCAATGAAAGCAATGGACGTAACAAAGTGCACTTGTCGTACTTTAAATGAGGGTAAACTTTGAACTTGTAAAAATGCAGATCAATTTTACAAAATTTGTTTTTTGTGATAGCAACCCCAGACAGCAGCCGAGATAAATTGTGACGCCAAAGCAAAACAGGGGAAAATGCTGATTGAAGCACGAATCGGCTTCAATATCCGCACAAGTCAATCATAAGTAATCTTTACCTTTCAATCCCATTTCTACTCTTTCATACCAAAAAAAGATTTTCCAACGCCCATCCATTTCCATTCCAAAACCAACTATACATCGAACAAACATTTTTGATGCTTTTTTTAACATGAAAAATGCATAAAAGTGAGTACCGAGTACCGTACAACGATGTTCTCACAGTACCGATGCGGAAGTGACTTTACTTTATGTTCAGAGCAGAGTTCGCGCACGGGGTTCAGGTGTGCGTAGCTATTTGTAGCTATTTGCAGCGTCTGTGCACTGTTCAAGGCTCTCACTTTCTCCACGACTTTCTAGAACCTCCTCCGAGCCTGAAAAAGCCCTGTGGTAGTTTGAAGAAAAAGTAAAGCAAAACATGACCACGGCTTTTTCAAAGTTGAGCGTCGACAAACATAAAATTACAGTGAAATGTTCATGAAATTTCACAAAATCAGAATTATTACACCTGATCAATAGTTATTATTAGTTCACATCTTTGTAAGCAGAAAAGCAAAAAAACAACTTAAACACCAGTTGTCCCGATTTTATTTTGATTTTTTGTTTTTTGCGGGTGTAACGACCATTGGTCCACGATTGCCTGAGCTTTTATTTACTTTTCCCACGTCCTGAACAAAATTGGATGAGTACAGTTTCATGATTCTGATCCATTAGTTCATGAACAAATTTTGTATTTGACTGAAGGTTTTATGAAGTTTCTAACTCCTAAAAATGCGATCATCAAATATATGTCTTTCCAGTTGCAATGTATGGATGTGAGTCATGGACAGTGAAAAAGAAAAAGAAAGGAAGTAGATTGACAGTTTTGAAATGAAAGAACAAACAACTTTGATTGAAGAAATTAGATTACCATTGGTATTAGAAACACTGATGATGAAACAGAAACTGTCATACTTTGTACACATCATGCATGCAGAAAACAAAAGTCTGGAGAGGTCAACCATGAGAGGTCGGGTAGAGGTCAGAACAGGAGGAGGCAAAACATGCATGTAGAGTACCTGATGGATGGGGTAAAGACTGCAACAAATTTCTCTTCTACCAGAGCTTTGGAAATCAGTGCAGAAAAGGAATGTTTGGAGAAATCTGATCATGAATGTCACCAGAAGTTGGCCACTGGTTATAATAATGGTTATAATGATTTTTACTTCCGGTCGGTGTGCTTTACTTCTGGTCCACTCTTAAACATCATCCATGTGTAAGTACTGTATGTCCAAATTTCCCTAAAGGGAGTATCAAACAATTCCTCTCAGGGGAATATTATACAATTTCCCTCAGGTGAGTATCAAACTTCATACAGACCGCTAAGCCAACAAGCCTGGTGTTGGCCTAGCGGTTAGGGTGCCGGCTTGGGATCCTAGGATCCTGGATTCATAATCCCGGTCGATCGCTGAATTAACACGAGGTGGGTTGACTCAGCCTGTCATCCTTCCGAAGTCGGAAAATCGAGTACCAGTTCACTGGTAATTCCCTGTGTGTCGCAAGAGGCGACCAACAGGGTTGGCGGCAGGAAGGGCATCCGGCCATAAAACATTGCTTCAAAAAGGGGACCAAGGTGCCCGAAAAAGGCCAACCCCTGCTCTGTGGGGGAAAATGGCCTCTAAAGGTGGTTCTTCTTCTTCTTTTTTTGCCTCAGGTGACAAACTATGCTAGCAACTGTTAGGAATGGGGTCAAATGTGTCAATTAAAGGTCAGATTGGGTCATAAAGATATCAAGGAAATATTGTACATCACACTTGAAGCCAGGGCCAGGAGAAATCACATATGAGGCCCCAATACATAAGTGATAAGCAATCCATATATACAGGCCACATAAAATGTGATGGCTAGAAAAATTGGACAGACAATGGGATAAATCATTCATGCATAAATAAAGACTCATTTAAGCACTTTCAACTAGATCAACATCATTGTGGCTTCGGTAACGACCTACTTAGAGGTCCAGCAAGTCAAGGTCGATCGACCGGGATTATGAACCCAGGATCCTAGGATCCCAAGCCGGCACCCTAACCGCTAGGCCAACACCAGGCTTGTTGGCTTAGCGGTCTGTATGAAGTTTGATACTTGCTGGACCTCTAAGTGGTCTTTCCGTCTTCTACCGACTCCTCTCTGGCCTTGCCCCCCCAGCTCTCTCTGGGCTCTGTCCCGCAAATATTCCTACAGGTCGCACAAGATCTGCCTGCAACCCTCTTATGGCTAAACTGCCAAAATCAAGACTCTCTGCTCACCTTCACTCCTTCATTCCTCTTTTCTCCCGCCTCTGGAACAAACTCCCTCACTCTCTTCAATCCCACTCCACCCTCCAGGTCTTTAAAACAGCTGTTCACCACCATCTCTTATCTTCCCCCATCCAAAACCTTGATCTTTTCTATCCCCACTAATTTCACCCCAATTCCACTTTTTTGAAATACCAACTTCTGTCCTGGAAGTCCTTGGTGTCCTTGTGTTTTATACTTCTCTCACCCCCCCCCCCCCCATTCCCACGCGTCCTTCCCCCAAGCCCTCTCCCTCCCACACATCTCCCTGCTCTTAAATGTTGTGTACTCTCAAGTGTTTGTGTGCTTCCCCTTCTCTTGTCTTCCGCTCCCTCTTTTTATATATTTTGTTTGTCTGGTTGATTTGTTTGTGAAGTAAATGTCAGCTCTTTCACGAGCCTCGATTCAGTATCCCAAAAAAAAAAAAAGATGGCTTGGATCCACTAGTCTGTGGTGGATGTGATAAGCATAGTTATTGCCTCAAGGAAGTCGAGTTTGCTCCAAATGTATTTCAGTTTAGTGTTGAACAACAATAGCAACTGTTTAAAAAGGTAATCATACGTTGGACAGAATTAACTGAATAGTTTGTGGTTATAATAATTTGTCTTGAGCCAATAAGTATGCAACCCCTTTGCGACGACACTCCAAATTGAGCTCAGGTGCATCCAATTTCCTTTGATCATCCTTGAGATGTCTCTACAACTTGATTGGAGTCCACATGTGGCCAATTCAATTGATTGGACACGATTTAGAAATAAACACACCTTTCTATATAAGATCCCACAGATGACAGGGCATGTCAGAGAAGAAACTCGACCATGAAGTGCAAGGAACTATCCGTAGAACTCCGAGATAGAATTGTGAGAAGGCATAGATCTGGGGAAGGGTATAAAATAATTTCTAGATCATTGAAAGCTTCCAAGAGCACAGTGAACTCCATCATTAGGAAATGGAAAGAATATGGAACGACCCAGACTCTTCCTAGAGCTGGCCGTCAAACCAAACTGAACAACCAGACAAGAAGGACCTTGGTCAGAGAGGTGACCAATAACCCAATGACCACTCTGACAGAACTACAAAGTTCCTTGGAGAACCTGTCGGAAGGACAACAGTCTCTGCAGGCCTTCACAAATCTAGGCTTTATGGGAGAGTAGCCAGATGGAAACCGACAAGGTGGAAAAGTTTCTGTCAACCCTCGACTCCGATTCTGCAACTGGACCTGACGGCATCAGCCCACGGGTCCTAAAATCATGTTCTTCCGCTCTTTCACTCCCTCTATCTGTTCTCTTCACCCTCTCTTTTGCTCAAGGTCACCTGCCATCTGCTTGGAAATCAGCCAACATCACCGCTTTGCACAAAAAAGGTGCAAAAACAGATCCTAGCAACGACAGACCAATCAGCCTTCTCCCAATTATCAGCAAAATCATGGAATCCATCATTGCTTCGGATATGAAATCTTTCCTCTTCTCCAATGGCTTGATCTCTGATCATCAATTTGCTTTCAGACCTGGTCACTCTACTCTGGACATGCTGCTTCTGCTTTTTCAACAATGGATGGAGGTCCTCAATGCCAAACTGGAAATTAGAGCTGTCTCCCTTGACATATCACGTGCCTTCGATACGGTCTGGCACCCCACTCTGCTCACCAAACTCTCCTCTTTTGGTATCCAAGGAAATCTCCACGCATGGCTTGCGGACTTCCTCTCTAGTCGTAGTCAACGTGTGGCCCTGAATGGGTTTCTCTCATCTCCTCTTCCTGTTCCGGCTGGAGTTCCCCAAGGCAGTGTTCTGGGCCCTGTGCTTTTTCTGGTCTTCATCAATGATCTCTCTGGCTCTCTTGAAAATCCTCTCTATCTCTTTGCTGATGACTCTACTCTCTGTCGCTCCATTCCTCATCCCTCAGATCGGCAGTCTGCAGCCTCCTCACTCCATGCAGACCTGGACAAAATCACAGACTGGGCAAACAAGTGGAACATGTCTTTCAATCCTGACAAATCTCACACTCTTACGATGGCTCTCCGAAAATACCGACTGGACAACCCTCGCATCCATTTTCTGAATAATCCTCTCCAAGAAGTTCTGTCACTCAAGCTTTTGGGTCTCACTATCTGCCATGATCTTTCCTGGGAAAACCACATTTCAAATCTGGCCTCCAAAGCCAGTCGCCGACTGGGCATCCTCCGCCGTGCGAAGTCCTTCCTTGGCACACCTGAGCTCCTCACCACATACAAGGCTTTCATCCGCAGCTCAATGGAATACTGCTCTCCCCTCTGGGCTGGTGCTCCTGCCTCACACCTAGCTCATCTTCACGCTGTTAAAACCAAAGCGTTCAGAATCATTGGAATCTCCCGCGATGAAGCTAACTCCAAGGGCCTTTCACTCACTCACCGCAGGCAGGTTGGTGGTCTTTCCGTCTTCTACCGACTCCTCTCCAGCCTTGCCCCGGCCCCCCCAGCTCTCTCTGGGCTCTGTCCCCCAAATATTCCTACAGGTCGCACAAAATCCGCCTGCAACCCTCTTATGGTTAAACTGCCAAAATCAAGACTCTCTGCTCACCTTCACTCCTTCATTCCTCTTTTCTCCCGCCTCTGGAACAAACTCCCTCACTCTCTTCAATCCCACTCCACTCCTCCTCTCTCCAGGTCTTTAAAACATCTGTTCACCACCATCTCTTATCTTCCCCCATCCAAAACCTTGATCTTTTCTACCCCTGCTAATTTCACCCCAAATCCACTTTTTTGAAATACCAACTTCTGTCCTGGAAGTCCTTGGGTTTTATACTTCTCCCCCCCCCCCCCCCTTCCCACGCCTCCTCCCCCCAAGCCCTCTCCCTTCCACACATCTCCCGATGTCCCTGCTCTCAAATGTTGTGTTTGTGTGCTTCCCCTTCTCTCCCCATCTTGTCTACCGCTCCCTCTTTTTATATATTTTGTTTGTCTGTTTGATTTGTTTGTGAAATAAAGGTTAGCTCTTTCATGAGCGTCGATTCTGTATACAAAAAAAAAAACCAAAAAAAAAAACCCGCTCCTGAGAAAAAGGCACATGACATCACACCTGGAGTTTGCAAAAAGACATGTGAAAGACTCAGACCATGAGGCAAAATATTCTGTGGTTTGATGAGACGAAAATTGAACTCTTTCGCCTGAATACAAAGCACGACGTCTGGCAGAAACCTAGCACAGCTCATCACCCATCTTTTTTTTTTTTTTTTTTTTTTTTTGTTTACAAGATCGAGGCTCGTGAAAGAGCGAACATTAATCACACAGAAAGACAAACAGACACACAAAACAAATAACATCGGGAGCGGTAGACAAGATGGGGAGAGAGGGGGAAGGACACAAACACAACATTTGAGAGCAGGGACCGAGAGACATGGAGACATCGAGAGAACTGTGGGAGGGAGAGGGCTTTGGGGGGGAGGCATGGGAAGGGGGGGGGGGGGGTGGGAGAGGTATAAAACATATGGACACTGCCAAGACTTCCAGGAAAGAAGTTGGAATTTCAAACAAGGTGGATCTGGGGTGAATTAGTGGGGGTAGAAAAGATCAAGGTTTTGGATGGGGGAAGATAAGAGATGGTGGTGAACAGCTGTTTTGAAGACCTGGAGGGAGGAGTGTGATTGAAGTGAGTGTGGGAGTTTGTTCCAGAGGCGGGAGAAAAGAGGAATGAAAGAGTGAAGGTGAGCAGAGAGCCGAGATTTCGGCAGTTTAACCATCAGAGGGTGGCTGGCAGATCTTGTGCGACCTGTAGGAATATTTGGGGGACAGAGCACAGAGAGAGCTGGGGGAGCAAGGCCGGAGAGGAGTCGGTAGAAGACAGAAAGACCACCTACCTGCCTGCGGTGAGTGAGTGAAAGGCCCTCAGAGATAGCTTCATCGCGGGAGATTCCAATGATTCTGAAAGCTTTGGATTCAACAGCGTGAAGCCGAGCCAGGTGTGAGGCAGGAGCACCAGCCCATAGGGGAGAACAGTATTCCATTGAGCTGCGGATGAAAGCCTTGTATGTGGTGAGGAGCTCAGGTGTGCCTAGGAAGGACTTCGCACGACGGAGGATGCCCAGTCGGCGACTGGCTTTGGAGGCCAGCTTGGAAATGTGGTTTTCCCAAGAAAGATCATGGCAGATGGTGAGACCCAAAAGCTTGAGCGACAGAACTTCTTGGAGAGGATTGTTGAGAAAGTAGATGGGAGGGTTGTCCAGTCGATCTTTTCGGAGAGACATAGTAAGAGTGTGAGATTTGTCAGGATTGAAAGACATGTTCCACATGTTTGACCAGTCTGTGATTTTGTCCAGGTCTTCAGAGAGTGAGGAGGCTGCAGACTGCCGATCTGAGGGAAGAGGAATGGAGCGGCAGAGAGTGGAGTCATCAGCAAAGAGATACAGAGGATTTTCCAGAGAGTCGGAGAGATCATTGATAAAGACCAGAAAAAGCACAGGGCCCAGCACACTGCCTTGGGGAACTCCAGCCTGAACGGGAAGGGGAGATGAGAGAAATCCATTCAGGGCCACACGTTGACTACGACCAGAGAGGAAGTCCGCAAGCCATGCATGGAGATTTCCATGGATACCATAGGAGGAGAGTTTGGTGAGCAGAGCTGGGTGCCAGACCGTATCGAAGGCACGTGATATGTCAAGGGAGACAGCTCTGATTTCCTGTTTGGCATTGAGGACCTCCATCCATTGTTGAGGCAGCAGAAGCAGCATGTCCAGAGTAGAGTGACCTGGTCTGAAACCAAATTGATGATCAGAGATCAAGCCATTGGAGAAGAGGAAAGATTTCATATCCGAAGCAATGATGGATTCCATGACTTTGCTGATAATTGGGAGCAGGCTGATTGGTCTGTAGTTGCAAGGATCTGTTTTTGCACCTTTTTTGTGTAAAGCGGTAATGTTTGCTGATTTCCAGGATGCTGGCAGATGACCTTGAGCAAAAGATAGGGTGAAAAGAACAGAGAGAGGGTGAGATAGAGCGGCAGAGCAGGATTTTAGGACCCGTGGGCTGCTGCCATCTGGTCCAGTTGCAGAATCAGAGTCGAGGTTTGAAAAAAACTCCTCCACCTTGTCAGGAGAGAAGGTCACAGAGTCCAGGAGCAGTTTGGTTCGACTGGGAAAGGTGGGAACAGAGAGAGATGGGTTTGGGACTAAGGATTTTGAGGCAAACACAGAGTTGAGGCATTCGGCTTTGTCACGTGCGATGTCAACTGTGTGGCCATTTGAGGTAAGGGAGGGGATGGAGGGGGAACAAACACCGGAAACGGATTTGACCAGACGCCACCAGGATTTGGAGGAAGGAGACAGGTTTGAGAGTTCATTCTTGAGTGAGGAGAGATAGTGCTTCCTGGCACTCCTGAGGGTAGACACACACTTGTTCCGAGCTTGGTGGAAGGAACTGAGATTTCCTTCATTTGGATTAGACTTCCAAGAGGCAAAGGCAAGTTGTTTCAGGGCAACTGCCTCACCACAAGATTCAGTGTACCATGGACGGGAGGAAGGGTAAGACAACTGAAGGCGAGATGGGATAAATCTGTGCATGAGAGAGATCAGTTTGCTTTGGAAGAATTCCCAGGAAGAATTGATGTCAGAGGCAGTGGAGATGGGAGACCAATCCAGACGATTGATGGCTGCTTGAAGACCGTCCCAGTCGGCCTGAGTGAAATGCCAGACTCGTCGACGCTGAGGAGGCTCTCTGAGAATGGCCAGAGAGATGTCCACTTTGACAAGCACCATCTAACACCATCTGACAACATCTGACAACATCTGACAACAATCTAACACCATCCCTACTGTGAAACATGGTGGTGGCAGCATCATGCTATGGGGATGATTTTCAGCAGCAGGTAATGGGAGACTTGTAAGGATAGTGGAACAATGATCAATGAATGGAGCCAAATACAGGGAAATCCTTGAGGCGAACCCGCTTCAGAGTGCCAAAAAAAATCTAAGACTATGGTGAAGATTTACGTTCCAACAGAAAAATGACCCCAAGCATACAGCCAAAGCAGCAATGAAATGGCTTCAGAACAAGAATGTGAAAATCCTTGAGTGGCCCAGCCAAAGCCCAGACTTGAATCCCATTGAGAATCTGTGGAAAAACTTGAAGATTGCTGTTCATCCAACTTGAACATCCAACTTGACATAACTTGATTAATGCTCCCCATTCAACATGACATAACTTGGGCAAATCTGCAAAAAAGAATGGGAGAAACTCCCCAAATCCAGATGCGCAAAGCTGATACAGACATACCCAAGAAGACTCAAAGCTGTAATCGCTACCAAAGGTGCTTCTATGAAGTGTTGACTCAGGGGGTTGAATACTTATGTAAATTAGATCTTTCTGTATTTAATTTTTAATTACTTTGTAAGAAATCGTATTAAAAACAAGACCGGAAGTCTAACAGCGGCGTAGCCAGACTTGTAAAATATTATAAACCACAAACACACATGATTAGCTTTTTAAACAGTCGCTAATGCTATTTATAACATTAAATAAATAAATTTGGAGGAATCCAGCCATCCGTGAGGTAAGTTTTACTTACAGAACTGAGGGAAGATCTACTGTAATCTAGATTATACCCCACAAGGATTGGGTATGTACCGTATTGTTGGAAGAGACGTAACGCCGATGCTTTCGATATTTGATGGTCATTTTAACAATCAGTTTGTTTGTGTTTCACACTGAATGAAAAACGTAAAGATAGAGCATGGTGATTGTGATATATGACAAGTTCGACGATATGTTCGGCATGAACGGCATAGTAATCAAAATGGCGGTGTGGAGAGTCAGCCGCCGTTCCGCCATAATGACATCAGACGTAATGGCATCACTCTGTCATGTGGCCAGATTCTCAGTTCTGATTCATCCAGAGTATGTTCACCCATAATATGTTCACCCATAGTATATTCATCCAGAGTATGTTCACCCATAATATGTTCACCCATAGTATATTCATCCAGAGTATGTTCACCCATAATATGTTCACCCATAGTATATTCATCCAGAGCATGTTCACCCATAATATGTTCACCCATAGTATATTCATCCAGAGTATGTTCACCCATAATATCTTCACCCATGGTATATTCATCCAGAGTATGTTCACCCATAATATTGTTGCGGATATGGAATTTGGCCTCCATATCCGCTTGTAAATATTCCCCTATTTCCCCAATACTCCCCAACTATCCCCAATCCCCCATTCCCTAGTCCCATTGTCTGTAAACAACACTCTGTAGAACCGACCTTCCCCTTTTTCCCCCATTAAATGTCGTGCCCAGGTTCACCGCATCTCACGTAGACAACTTTCGGACATCTTGCTAGTTATTCTTAGTCTATGTCAGTTAAGGACTCGTTTCCATTAATTCTGACTCTTCGTTGCACCAGAATGTGATTGTATGGCACCAGTAGTGAGTTTAGGACCTCCCAATACCTCCCCACAACCTCATCTCCGCATCCTCCCACCATCTCATGCTACAACAACAACTACAACAACAGAGGGGGGCGGCGCGGCGACGGCGCGGGGAGTGGGCGTCCTCAGTCCGGCTTGGTTAGCCGCCATTGCCCATGTGCTCGACGGGGTTACCAAATAGGGGCTCCCTGTCGGCCCCTCGTCAAGGGCGGAGCCCGGTAACCCCCAGCACCCAATCAGAAGCGGCGGGCCGATTCCATCTGGGGCGGAGCTAACGAGCCGAGGGCGTGTCACTCCCCGCCGGATATACGCAGCCACTTACCGGACGTGACGTCAGATGCGCCCCCAGCTTGAAGAAGGACCAGTCGCCACCTCCGAGCGCTGTGAGACCTCCCTGCATCTACTGGACCGTACTGTATCCTGTCCCTGAGCCAAGAGTGCACCTTGAGCCTCGACTACCTGCCTTTCCTTGCCATCAATCCCCGTGTGAGTCAGTTTTGTCCTGTTTATCTGTCGTCTGTCGGGGCTACTATAAGACCGTAATTAAGTGCCTATCTTTCTATGCTGTCTCTCTCATCCCTGTAATCTAAACATTCTGCAATATTATAACCTCCTCCGGAGGTCTTGAGAACTGTACCCCTGGTGTCGTGTCATTTTTAACCCAGCCGTTGTGTCCTTTCCTCAATTGATTTAGTGTAGCGCGACTCGGCCAACGTTCGAGTATAATCGGGTAAACTTGTGCAAACACGGCGGCCATTCCGCTCGGCCCAGCATAACATCTTAATAAGTCGTGTCTGTAACAATTGGTGTCGGGAAGTGGGATCGGTCCCGGAGCGCGTTTCACGCGCTCGAAATTATAACAGCGAAATTTAATTGTGTTTTACAAAACAAAATAAAAACCCGAATTTTGAAAGTCGCGCTATGGCAGACCAAGACGGCTGGGTTCCGGTAGAAGAGAGTGAGGCAGGGTCGATCCAGGACCAAAATGAGGGACAAGAGGAGAGCGAAGCAGTGAGGGTAGCAGATTCGCAAAATAGCGTCGTCGCGCACGGGGTAGCAGACGCACAAAATGGCGCCTCGCACATGGCCACGGCACCCACGCCCGCGACCGTGGTAGCGCCACCGGTGGATTTGAACCTTTTTCTTATGCAAATGAAGGCCCTTATGGACAAGAATAATGAAGAAATGGAAAACAGAATGATGGGGGCCCTTATGGGACAAATGGGGAATCGGATGGATGCTCAGAGTGAGCAAATGAGGGCTGATAGTGAGCGATTGGGTGAGCGATTGGAAGGCCAAATGGGGGTAATGAGGGACGAAGCGAGGGGTACCGGTGAGGGGTTAGACAATGGGATAAAAGAGGTAGAGAATGGGTTAATGGGGGTAGAAAATAGAATGGCTGCCCAGGAGAATCAGATAGAGGGAGTGAAAAATTGGTTAGAGGGGTTAGAAAACACTATGGAAGGCAAATTGAGGGACATGAGGAACCAAGCGGAAAGGGAAGTTAAACAAATGGGGCAGCAGATAGAGGGGGTCAGAATGGGGGTAGAAACCAAACTGGATGCTCACAGGGAGGAAATGGAGCAGATGAGGGTGGCATCTGGGCAGGAGATGCAAGTGATGGGAGAGGAGATCAGAAGAGGGGTGAGTGAGGAGGTCGGAGGAGTGCGCGAGGAGGTGAGGCACTGTAAGGAGCGCATGGAGAAGGAGGTGAGAAAGGGGACTGTAAAATTGCAAGGTGGTATAGAGGAGTTGACGCTGGGAGTAGAACAACTGACAGTGGGACAAAAGGAGTTGGGGGACCAGGTAAAGAAGAACACAGCGGTAATAGAGGTTTAAAATCGACACAGAAGGAGATGAAAAAGGACGTAGGGGTAATTAAAAAAGAGTGTCAGACGGTACATGAGGACCTGACGAGGAAAATGGACAAGGTGGTAGAGGTAATGGAGGTTAAAGAGCGGGAGGTGCGGGAGCACATAGAAAAAAATAAAGTGGAGTTAGAGGAAGAACTTAAAGGGGCGCACGAGGAGATGAAGGAGGTGAAGCAGAAATTAGAAGAAGTGGAAGAAGGGGTGAGCGAAATTAAGAAGCGACGGAGAGAGGATAAGAAAGAGATAAAGGAGGAAGTAAAAGAATTGGTCCAAAGTCTGTGTTCGGATCGTGATGATGTGCTCATTAACCGGATGAGGGATTCGCAGGTGATGGAGGAGAAGCGAAGAGAAAGAGGACCCGGTGTAAGTGGTGACCAATATGGTCGTGCGTATGATGCGCCAGGTGATTTAATAAGCTTGGGGGTCGAGATAGACCCGGATGTTCGTGAGAGGCCAAGAGTGAGGTGTATGGCTGGTCCGGAGGGTATGGAACGAGAGGTGCGAGGTGTGGGTGAGCAAGGTTGTGGTGGTATGGAATGGGTAGCGGGTTGCGGAGGTGTGACCCATGCATCGACACCAACAGGGGTAGTTGTTGGAGGGACCGGGGAGGCACGAGAGCCCCTTGGGGGTAATGTACTGTGGGGGCCCGGCCGGTTCGGCCCCGTGCTGACCCCGCAAGGGGCGACGCACGGGGTCCGGCAGGCGGGCAACGACTCACATACGAGGTGGTCCCACAAGGTCCCACTCGCGCCGTATGACGGTGGGTAAGGGTGGCATCCCTGCCACCCTTCCCATAGGGGGGCAAATGCGCTATAGATTATGGGGTGTATGGCAGTGAAAACTAGCCCGGGTGGGTTAGGTTATATTGATAGGGCCCTAGAAGATGACATTAGGTAACGTTAAGTTTAGTTAGTGACTGATACCTGTAGTGGGGACGCAGGTAGATTAGAGTGGATGATAATGACGTGGGAGCGCAATAGTTTAAAGGGACGACTGGGAAGCGCAAGTTTCAGAGGGGAGTAGTTAGCTGAGATGATGCCGTGTGTTTGAAGATTGAACAGGTGTGATTGAACAGGTGGGATTGGACAGGTGTATGAGTAGTGAGTGTGTGGATCAGCGCGAATGCGCTTGGGGAGAGAAGGGTGCAGGTGGCACCAGGTGTGAGAGCACAGGTGTGCAAGTACAGGTGTGTGGAATATATGGAGTAAGTGGTACGGAGTGGTGTGCATGGTGCGAAGGTGTGGATGGGGGAAGAGTGGACCCCTTTCACGAGTACCCGGGGCGGGTAGTGTAAGTGTTAGGTAGAGGGTATAGGTAAATTGTGGTTGGATATTGGCATTTGTGGTGCGGTTGCAGAATGGTATTGCGGATGGGTGCATTAGTGTTGTGGAAATGGCTGGGCGTGTAGCCTGTTAGTGTGTGTAGTTGGTTGGGCACTCCACCACTGTGAGGATGTCGGCCAGGTGAGGCCGCAGGTGGGCTCTGGGAGCCGGTAGAGTTGTGGATGGGGCCCGAGGATCCGGAGGACGGACCCGGGTAGCCCAGTGCCAGAGAGGGCACCGAGTGGGGAGAGCGCCAGAGGGCCTTCCCCAGGTAGTTAGGTTAGGGTAAGGAGCAGGTAAGCTCGGAGGCAACTGCAGTGGTGGAGGTGTGCAGGTGGGTAGACCTGCTGGGAGAGCTACACGTCGCGGCCCAGAAATTGTGCGAGGGCACCGGGAGATGAATCGGGGGAGTGAGACCCCAAATTGAAAAGCACCACAGTTTGGGCAATGGGAATTGGTTTTTAGAACCCATAGTGTAAGAGGGCCAATGGTTTGGCAGGAGAAAGACCCCGGGTAATGTAAAGTTGTTAAAGTCATTTAGGAAATAGTTAGGATTGATGAACCTGTCGCACCATACGCAGCCACTTACCTGTGGTGATGATGACTCCACACCTGTGTTTTCTTTGTTCTGTGTGCAGGAAAGGAGAATTGCTGTGTGGATTTGTGAGACGCATCACGACGTGGATGAGACATTGGGGTGATTCCATCTCTCCCTCCTTAGGAGGGACTGATGATGAATTGGTAATGGCAAATTTTGATGTTCAGTTGGAGATGGCAAATTTTGATGAGAGTTGAGAATGGCAAATTTGATTGGTTAGGAGGGAGAGAAGACGAATTTGGTATATGGGAGGAACGGGGAAGACAGTAGGGACGTTTGTTGATTTGTAAAGTAGATGTTTATGGGTAGTGTTGTGTTTTGTGGATACAGTAAGGGGTAAGGGAGGGGCCATGTAGGTTACCTGGTGGGGGGGGGGGGGGTGTACGGTAGGAACGTACCTGTCTCACCTGGTTCCCATGTGCCCCCAGTGTGCATTACCTTACATTGCGTGCACTTTTGCGCCCTTACCACCTTACTCACTTGTCTTCTTCTTTGTCTCCCACCTCCGAGGATCTGGCTTTGGGGCAGAGAGAGAGGAGAGAGAGGTGCTGGCTCCGCAGTTGTGGGTCTGCACTTTCGCTGCTTGCTGCCTGGATCGATACACCATATGGACCGCAATGTTTGTGGCCGCCCACCATGGACCGCAGTTCTTTTGCGGCCAAGCACCACCCGTGGATGGACCTCTGGGTCAACGTGGCACCTATGCCATACAGGTGAACCACTAATAGTTGGCCCCTGACGGCCACAATTTAGAAATGGACGCGGTTGGCGCCTTTCTTTATGTTTTTGAAAGAAGCCAGAAGGCCAAGTGCACCACACGAAGAGCAAGAGACACCTGCAGGGTTAGGGGTTGTTGTTTTTATTTTAATGAACAATGGTGACTGCACCGGATGGTGCTGGCTGTACATGATGGGGTGGTGCTTTTGGTGCTTGGAAGGGGTGCTCTGCACATTATTAAAGGCCGTAAGGCCACAGAGCACTCGTGGGTTGGTGTATCGATGCTGGCATGCGTGCTCTCTCTATGCATAACATCTGCATGTGTTCCTCCAAAAACAGGTCCTGGATCGTAGTGTAAATATCAGCGTAGTCTTGTAAATAATGCTCCCTACCGGCTGTATGTTTAGTTTGCGAATTCTTTCCGCGATTCGGTTATCCTGTGGGTGTGTTTCTGTGAGGAGAAGGGTGCAACGTCGCAGGGGGACATATTTACTCATTTGTGAATATCTGTAAAACTGTCGCACTCAGGGTAGAGTTAATAGTAGAGGGAACTACATCTGAGTGCCACACTAAAATAGGTAAAAATTTATCGGGTCGGGACGCCCCGAGGGTAGAGAAGGGTGCAATGTTGCGGATATGGAATTTGGCCTCCATATCCGCTTGTAAATATTCCCCTATTTCCCCAATACTCCCCAACTATCCCCAATCCCCCATTCCCTAGTCCCATTGTCTGTAAACAACACTCTGTAGAACCGACCTTCCCCTTTTTCCCCCATTAAATGTCGTGCCCAGGTTCACCGCATCTCACGTAGACAACTTTCGGACATCTTGCTAGTTATTCTTAGTCTATGTCAGTTAAGGACTCGTTTCCATTAATTCTGACTCTTCGTTGCACCAGAATGTGATTGTATGGCACCAGTAGTGAGTTTAGGACCTCCCAATACCTCCCCACAACCTCATCTCCGCATCCTCCCATCATCTCATGCTACAACAACAACTACAACAACAGAAGGGGGCGGCGCAGCGACGGCGCGAGGAGTGGGCGTCCTCAGTCCGGCTTGGTTAGCCGCCATTGCCCATGTGCTCGACGGGGTTACCAAATAGGGGCTCCCTGTCGGCCCCTCGTCAAGGGCGGAGCCCGGTAACCCCCAGCACCCAATCAGAAGCGGCGGGCCGATTCCATCTGGGGCGGAGCTAACGAGCCGAGGGCGTGTCACTCCCCGCCGGATATACGCAGCCACTTACCGGACGTGACGTCAGATGCGCCCCCAGCTTGAAGAAGGACCAGTCGCCACCTCCGAGCGCTGTGAGACCTCCCTGCATCTACTGGACCGTACTGTATCCTGTCCCTGAGCCAAGAGTGCACCTTGAGCCTCGACTACCTGCCTTTCCTTGCCATCAATCCCCGTGTGAGTCAGTTTTGTCCTGTTTATCTGTCGTCTGTCGGGGCTACTATAAGACCGTAATTAAGTGCCTATCTTTCTATGCTGTCTCTCTCATCCCTGTAATCTAAACATTCCGCAATATTATAACCTCCTCCGGAGGTCTTGAGAACTGTACCCCTGGTGTCGTGTCATTTTTAACCCAGCCGTTGTGTCCTTTCCTCAATTGATTTAGTGTAGCGCGACTCGGCCAACGTTCGAGTATAATCGGGTAAACTTGTGCAAACACGGCGGCCATTCCGCTCGGCCCAGCATAACATCTTAATAAGTCGTGTCTGTAACAATATGTTCACCCATAGTATATTCATCCAGAGTATGTTCACCCAAAATATTGTTACGGACGCGGTTAAGATGTTATTTTGACCGAGCGGTGGTGTATTACCGCGACCGAACAGTTATTCCCCGACTAATACCCGATTTGCCCCAAACTTTGGCCGGATCGCGCCACCGCTATTCAATCGGGAAAACTCTAAAGTGACCGAATGCAAAGAGGAAAACGAAGGCAAAGAAAGGTTTGGAAATACTACTAAATTTATTTACTATTTACACACATAAGCAAAAAGACAGCAGTCACATTTATTTACAAGCACATGAGACGCAGGTGACACAGTGAAAATACTAGCTTATACAGACTTATTGTTACTACCCAGGGACAAGACAAAAGACAGACTACGAGCACACTTACACAGGGAATGATGATAGGGATGGCAGGTGGGTGGCTGGTGGATGGCTGGCGGGATAGGGAGGTCCAACTGGTCCTGTCCCGATCGACTCGTTGGGCAGCCGCCGCCCCTTCGCGGCCCTGCTCCAAACTGCCGTCCAGGCCTCACGCTGCTGTGGCTGCAGTTGCGGTGGCTCCAGCTGCAGTAAAATGCAGTTGCTGTGGCTCGATCTGCAGCTCAACTCTGGACTTCTCTCGCAGTTTCGGTGGCTCGATCTGCAGCTCAACTCTGGACTTCTCTCACAGTTTCGGTAAAAGCTCATCATCTCTCTTGGAAACGCCCTGCCGTGGGTTATATAGGCCCCACCCCTCAACCTTCGCGAACCTCCTCGATCTTTCTTTCCACACCCTCTCCAAGTCCAACCCCTTGTTCGTGGTTGGTTGAGTGGGGCTGACTCACTCCTCCCCTCTATGACGAGGTGGGGACCCGCCTTTCTTCCCCAACCCTGCCTCGTGGTCAATGGCGGATGAAGGGAAAACCGCCCAAAATGCAGTTGGCAATTGACGAAAAGGGGGAATGGAAGTTTTGGGAGTGGGAATGAAGGGAATCTATCTCTTTCACTGGTGCAATGGAGTATTTCAATTAATGGGAGACACAGCCTTACCCTAAAACACATAATAAGATATAACTGTTGAACAGGGGTATTCTATGATTAGCTGTGGTGTGGGTGCTCTATGGACTAATTATGGGACGCCCTTTGACCTTTACACAGCTCCGGAGGCAGGAGGCGCAGAATAACAATAATAATAATAAAAAGCACACAATCAAAAAAAACAGTCCTCATATCCGCAACAATATGTTCACCCATAGTATATTCATCCAGAGTATGTTCACCCATAATATGTTCACCCATAGTATATTCATCCAGAGTATGTTCACCCATAATATGTTCACCCATAGTATATTCATCCAGAGTATGTTCACCCATAATATCTTCACCCATGGTATATTCATCCAGAGTATGTTCACCCATAATATGTTCACCCATAGTATATTCATCCAGAGTATGTTCACCCATAATATGTCACCCATAGTATATTCATCCAGAGTATGTTCACCCATAATATGTTCACCGATAGTATATTCATCCAGAGTATGTTCACCCATAATATGTTCACCCATAGTATATTCATCCAGAGTATGTTCACCCATAATATGTTCACCCATGGTATATTCATCCAGAGTATGTTCACCCATAATATGTTCACCCATGGTATATTCATCCAGAGTATGTTCACCTATAATATGTTCACCCATGGTATATTCATCCAGAGTATGTTCACCCATAATATGTTCACCCATGATATATTCATCCAGAGTATGTTCACCCATAATATGTTCACCCATGGTATATTCATCCAGAGTATGTTCACCCATAATATGTTCACCCATGGTATATTCATCCAGAGTATGTTCACCCATAATATGTTCACCCATGGTATATTCATCCAGAGTATGTTCACCCATAATATGTTCACCCATAGTATATTCATCCAGAGTATGATCACCCATAATATGTTCACCCATAGTATATTCATCCAGAGTATGTTCACCCATAATATGTTCACCCATAGTATATTCATCCAGAGTATGTTCACCCATAATATGTTCACCCATGGTATATTCATCCAGAGTATGTTCACCCATAATATGTTCACCCATGGTATATTCATCCAGAGTATGTTCACCCATAATATTGTTGCGGATATGAGGACTGTATATTTTTTTGATTGTGTTGTATTGTGGTAAATTGGTGTGAATTATTATTATTGTTGTTATTGTTATTCTGTGGCTCCTGCCTCCGGAGCTGTGTAAAGATCAAAAGGGCGTTCCATAATTAGTCCACAAGCATACACGTCAGCCAATCATAGAATATCCATGTTCGATAGTTATATCTTATTCTGTGTTTTAGGATAAGGCTGTGTCTCCCATTAATAGAAATACTCCATTGCACCAGTGAAAGAGATAGATTCCCTTCATTCCCACTCCCAAAACTTCCATTCCCATTCCCAAAACCTCCCTTCCAATTGCCTTCCGCATTTTGGGTGGTTTTCTTCAACCACCATTGGCCACGAGGCAGGGTTGGGGAAGAAAGGCGTGTCTCCACCTCGTCATAGAGGGGAGGAGTGAGCCAGCCCCACTCGACCAACCATGAGCCAGGGGTTTGGCTAGAGAGGGCGGAGGAAGAGCGATCGGGGAGGTTCGCAAAGGTTGAGGGGCGGGGGCCTATATAACCCAAGGCAGGGCGTGTCCAAGGGGAGATGCGCTTTTACAGAGGAGAGCAGAAGACAGAAAGGCCTTGAGTTGGACTAAGCAAGAGAGGAAGTTGTTGGCCTGGGTGGGACTAAGGAAGAGGGAGAAAGAGTCCTGAAGCTTGTGAGGGAAGGAGAGAGAACCCGTCACACCAACCTCCACCAAGGCTCCACCAAGCGTTCACCTCCACCAAGCTCCGCGTTGGCTCCACCAAGCGTTCACCCCCACCAAGCTCCGCGTTGGCTCCACCAAGCGTTCACCTCCACCAAGCTCCGCGTTGGCTCCACCAAGCGTTCACCTCCACCAAGCTCCACGTTGGCTCCACCAAGCGTTCATCTCCAGCCATCCACCTCCTGCCATTCCTGCCATTCCCCGCGTGAGTCCGTCTTTTGTTTGTTCTGTCCTGGGTTAATTAAGACTGTAGGTAAGCTAGTATTTTCCCTGTGTCACCTGCGTCTTTTGTGTTGTAAATAAACTTGGTTGCTCCTTTTTGCTTGTGTGTGTACAATAAATCCAATTACTCTTCTGTCCGTCTTCTCGTTTTATTCCTTTTCCTCTTTGCATTCGTCGTTTTTGTCTTTTCCCCTCATTGAGCAGCTGCGGTGCGATCCGGCCAAAGTTCTGGGTGAATCGGGTGAGTCAGGGATCCTGTAACGGTCGCGGCAATACCAAACCGCTCGGTAACTAACATCTTAATCCGCGATCTGTAACAATATGTTCACCCATGGTATATTCATCCAGAGTATGTTCACCCATAATATGTTCACCCATGGTATATTCATCCAGAGTATGTTCACCCATAATATGTTCACCCATAGTATATTCATCCAGAGTATGTTCACCCATAATATCTTCACCCATAGTATATTCATCCAGAGTATGTTCACTCATAATATGTTCACCCATAGTATATTCATCCAGAGTATGTTCACCCATAATATGTTCACCCATGGTATATTCATCCAGAGTATGTTCACCCATAATATGTTCACCCATGGTATATTCATCCAGAGTATGTTCACCCATAATATGTTCACCCATGGTATATTCATCCAGAGTATGTTCACCCATAATATGTTCACCCATGGTATATTCATCCAGAGTATGTTCACCCATAATATGTTCACCCATGGTATATTCATCCAGAGTATGTTCACCCATAATATGTTCACCCATGGTATATTCATCCAGAGTATGTTCACCCATAATATGTTCACCCATGGTATATTCATCCAGAGTATGTTCACCCATAATATGTTCACCCATGGTATATTCATCCAGAGTATGTTCACCCATAATATGTTCACCCATGGTATATTCATCCAGAGTATGTTCACCCATAATATGTTCACCCATGGTATATTCATCCAGAGTATGTTCACCCATAATATGTTCACCCATCGTATATTCATCCAGAGCATGTTCACCCATAATATGTTCACCCATAGTATATTCATCCAGAGTATGTTCACCCATAATATGTTCACCCATAATATGTTCACCCATGGTATATTCATCCAGAGTATGTTCACCCATAATATGTTCACCCATGGTATATTCATCCAGAGTATGTTCACCCATAATATGTTCACCCATAGTATATTCATCCAGAGTATGTTCACCCATAATATGTTCACCCATGGTATATTCATCCATGGTATATTCATCCAGAGTATGTTCACCCATAATATGTTCACCCATAGTATATTCATCCAGAGTATGTTCACCCATAATATGTTCACCCATAGTAGCATGTTTGTAGGGGATTTCATCAAATCCCCATCCTGACGGGGGCAGCAGTGTTCCAGGCTGAAAGACACTGTGACCTATTTCCCTGGCGGCTGGTTGTCGGACTTTGAAAAACTGTTGACACAAATATCCCATGATTGGCCTTGGCGAAGCATTCTTACAGAATGAGGCGTATACTGCCTTGTCAACTTTGTACAAGGTTCTCTTCGGGGCAGCAGTCTGGGTCTTTGGGAAGGGATGATCATAACATGTTGTTTTGAGTTCTCGGATCCGAGAGGAAAGTACTTTATTATTATTATTATTTTTTTTTTTTTGTGTACTGAATCGAGGCTCATGGAAGAGCTAACATTTATTTCACAAACAAATCGACCAGACAAACAAAATATATAAAAAGAGGGATAGGAAGACAAGATGGGGAGAGAAGGGGAAGCACACAAACATAACATTTGAGAGCAGTGGGATGTGTGGGAGGGAGAGGGCTTGGGGGGAGGAGGCATGGGAAGGGGGGTGGGGGGGGGGGGGTGGGAGAAGTATAAAACACAAGGACACCAAGGACTTCCAGGACAGAAGTTGGTATTTCAAAAAAGTGGATCTGGGGTGAAATTAGCGGGGGTAGAAAAGATCAAGGTTTTGTATGGGGGAAGATAAGAGATGGTGGTGAACAGCTGTTTTAAAGACCTGGAGGGTGGAGTGGGATTGAAGAGAGTGAGGGAGTTTGTTCCAGAGGCGGGAGAAAAGAGGAATGAAGGAGTGAAGGTGAGCAGAGAGTCTTGATTTTGGCAGTTTAACCATAAGAGGGTTGCAGGCAGATCTTGTGCGACCTGCAGGAATATTTGGGGGACAGAGCCCAGAGAGAGCTGGGGGGGGGGCAAGGCCGGAGAGGAGTCGGTAGAAGACGGAAACACCACCAACCTGCCTGCAGTGAGTGAGAGAAAGGCCCTTGGAGTTAGCTTCATCGCGGGAGATTCCAATACATTAAGCCGATAATGGCTTGTGGCTCGCTGAGATGTTGGAGTCGGCTGTGGAGGACCATGATGTCACTGTGATGTTACATATGGTGTTACTAGCTTATATGCCAACATCTCCCATGCAAGTATTCTTATCTATAATAATCCTCTTGTACACTGTCCGAGTTTGACAAGGTGCTTATCCCGGGGAAAGGGATTAAAACTCACCACAAGAGATGGCGATGAGGATGGGATCCGCCCGGAGGGGGGAAAGGAGGTGTCGTTGCTTAGTGGCGGCAAGGTTTCCGGGTGCCCTTTGAAGAGGTGAGAACTTTCTCGGTAAAACGGTGACTTGCCGCAATTGAGTGAAGGATTCGGTCTTTGCTTGATCTTCGGCACGGATTCAAATAAAAGGTAAAGAGAATAGACAGGGTGCAGAGATTTGTTGAAGATAAGAGGGTAAAATTCAAGTGACTTGGGGCCCAAGCACTCATGACTGAGGCTTGGTTAACAGCCTGGACACTCAAACACACTGCGAGTGTTTCAAAGAGGCAGCCTTTAAAGACAGTCTAGTGGGGCAACTTAGCATAACAATTGTGCATTTTGTGAGGAAACCACCAAATTTGGCACACTAGTAGACTATCATATTATGAAAAGATCTGGATATTGGGCCATCTCAGATTCAGAGATTTGATTTTTGCAAGATTTGGATTCGATTGGGATCGAAGAGAACACCTTCTTCGTCTTCTGTACAGTGAAGTTGCCAGCCCTGAATTCTCTGGCTACATCTGGGTGCTTCATTGGGGGTGCAACCACGTCCCTCAGGTGAACAGGGACCCACCTGGCATAGTGTGTGTGGTCTAAGGCATGGAACCAGAGGACCAGTACTGAAAGTTGGGAATGGCTTCTCCTCTCTGGTGACACCAGTCTTCGAACTCAGGCAGGTCTTCTGCATCATCAGCATATGTCATACAGTGGCGTTCATACGCACGGTGTTGCAGGATGTGCAGTGCCGGTGCAGTGATTTGATGAACTCTTCTTGTGCAGGTGACGTGGGCAGCTCGCAGGAAGGAGTCGGCCGTCCCTGGCGTTGCAATCTCAGCTTGCAAATCTGCAAAATCTGCAAATCTTGCAAAAATCAAATCTCTGAATCTGAGATGGACCAATATCCAGATCCTTTCATAATATGATAGTCTACTAGTGTGCCAAATTTGGTGCTTTCCTCACAAAATGCACAATTGTTATGCTATATTTAGCTTAGCTGCCGGACTAGTCTGTATACTTTCACGCGTGGAGGTGCGGAGGGGAGTGTTGTACTCGGACGTGCTTCGATTGTTTCAAAGTGGCAGGCTTTAAAGACAGTCTGTACACTCGCATACGCAACTGGGACACCCTGCTGAGAGGCCAAAGAGTGTACTCTGCCTTGAGGACCTGAACGACAGCAACACTCTACGGGTATTGCCATGCACCCGTCAGTGGGGGAGGAGGGGGGGGTGTTGGGGAGGGAGGGGTGGGGGCAGAAAAGGGGCGCCCCTGAAAACTAACGGGCTGCGAAGAACGAAACAGGGAAAATAATGGAGCCGAACCAGGTTAAAGTGAGGTTAGTTGACTGGATTGATTGTCATGGTCCATCACCGGGACTAAGGGATCCCACTCGGGGTTTGGTGACAGGTGAAAATAGCCGTCTGACGGCTGGAGGAGCGAGCGGCAGGCCAAAAATGTTATAACGTGTACAATTAACTCGAGCCATTCAAATGGTTATTCATGTGGAAAATAATTAATTTCGGTATTACAATTCTGCTCGTATCAGCTTTTTATGAAGTGGATGGTCAGTTAGACCTCTACATTGGGTTGGTATATGAACGATCTCGTGAACAGTCTGGTTCCCGAGGTCAACGAGCCACGACCCAGCAGGGAATCGCAAAATAAATGAATGTGCGTTTATTCGCTGTGTATTCAGAATCCCGGAAGCAAAACGATCGCTTGGGTTGCGTGCGTCAAGTTATGTCGGGAATTAATCTCACGCGCACTGTGAAGATTGTGGTGAGCATTGGATGGTGCAGTGTGATTGGCATACATGGACTATATCGATGGGGAACCATGAGTGATGTGCACGTTACAGATGTACTGTTAACGTAACGATTGCTAGAGTTGGTCACGCTGAAAGCGAGTCAAATAAAGTTACGATCGCCTTTGGCTTCGCGTTGAATACAAATAGGAACATGGCATATCGGAGAACTAAACAGCTGCCGGTACATTAAATAATGCAGGAAGCGGCAGAGTGGATAGAAAGACGTGAAGGGTGAGGCAGCGTGAACGTCGAGTCGCCCTCGGAGCCATCGTGCCTACGTAATATGTAGATGGGCTGCAGGAATGTACTAAATACTTTGGGAGATATCGTTTCGAAGCACGGCATCTTGCGTTTCAGACTACATGGGACAGAGCTGGCATCGAGTTTGCGAGGGGATGAGTACGTCATCGTATGAAGTCAAATAAATTTACGTATATTAGAGTTGAGTCCCACGATAAATGGGATGTGCACACCTGTGGAGCGTGAGGGGCACGTTTGTGGTGGGAAAGTTCTGCAGCACGAACATGCGGGGCGACCCGAGACAGGTGTGTGAGAGGTCGAAGCAGTGCACCCCGTGCCGGCACGGGGAAGCACGCGTGCACCGGTGAGTGCAAAGGAGAGAGTGGACAGCGAGGAGTTTGAAGGAACAAGACTGGAAGAGCCATTTGTAGCGATGGAAGGTGCTGTTGAGCGTCGGATCATCGCTGCTCGGGTGCTAGCCTCGCGTGATCTGGATGATCCGGTGCTGCTCGATGGTCAGCCTCGCGTGCGGAGCGACGAGAAACAGCACGGGCCCTCTTGACTGGCACCAGCCCCGTGACTCAACACAGCATCTGGCTGTGCAGATTAAGAATGTCGCGATGTAGTGCTCTATCAAGTCAAGGTGCATCATTGGAAGGTAGTTGGGACACAGCCGATACATCATGGCAGAGCCAGTATTAGCTGTGAGTGTTAGATAACAGAGTTTGATGTTGTACTTTTAACAAGTTAATAAATGCTCACGTGAGGTGCAGAGATGCAAATTAACCAAGACAAAGGTGAGTGGAGAAGGAGTGGAAATGATTGGCTGGATGGAAAACGTGAGTATAAACTTTACGAATTCGTCGGATATATGAATGAATGGAATTCCATGACAATCAAGGTGTCCGAATGTTGTCTGCTAAAAATGTTCCTAAAATTGACAGACGAACGTGTGGACACTGAACGTGCCGGGAGATACCCCTCAGGGGGAGCATAAAGAGGTGCCACGCGTGGACTTTGGGGTCACATGCTATAAGAAGGCCAGGTGACAAGCAAAGGTTCGGACAACTACATGTGGCACAGGGCTGTGGGGTGGCATTGTTGGCTGAGGGGCGACTGTGCTGCTGACGCAGTGCCCTCTGTGGATTAGGACAGAAGTTGCAATTTGTACCAAGAGTGCCGGCGATAGTTCGCCTACCCTTTGCGAGGGACACAGTGTGATCTTTGATGGACACCAACGAAAACGAGTGCTGGAAGACTGGATGCGTGTTTAACGTCCATCCGAGGGACGGCTCACACATTGTTGAATCACCCTGCCTGTGAAACATCGGGATGACAGTTTATAATGGGGTCAGGATTCAAACCCAAGCTAGACCCCTGTCTGTCTGTTTGTCTGTGAGCAGGACATCTCAAAAAGTTGTGACCAGACTTGACCAGAACGCAAATGGTATTGTGATAAATAAATAAATGTTGTTGTGTGTGATGAAAGTGATTATGGTTCTGGGGGCATTATGTCTGATGAACTGTCCTGAAGGCAGCGCTCACGAGGAGTGTACTTCGAGTTGCACACGAGTTGTCCAGGTTGTTACTATGAGCGGAGATGACTACCAGGACCCTGGGATGTAAGGTCAGAGAATCAATTGAGGAGCAGGTTCAGGTGTACTCTGATTTCCTGTTTGGAGGAAGGTAATTGTGGTTTAATTGTGGTTATGGTTTCACCCCTGTCTGTTTGTCTGGCTGTCTTCGTGCAGCCGGCCACGGAGTTATATTGATGGAACACGGATTTCAAAGAGGACGCGGACAGGGAGCCGGACGAGCAGGGACACGGAGAAGGACAAAGCTGCAAATCCATGAGTTCTGCAGCACGATTCCATAAGAAGGCCGAAATTGAGCGCGAGTACTCTCGTGGACTGGAGCGACTTGCTGAGCGATTTATGATCAAGATGCGTCCCTCAAAGGACTACCAGCTGTTCAAGAGAGATCTTTGTCGGTGATCAGATCTCGCGAGATCTTTGTCAGCGAGGTCACGTCTTTTCGAAGCTGTCCATGCGCTCACGCTTTCGAAGCTAAGTAATTTTTTCACAATTGTGTTTTTGTCAAGACTGTATCGTGTGTGTACCTATAGCGTGTCTTTAGGAAAATTTTCGGTGTTAATTTTTCGTACATGTATACACAATCGTCGGTTAATGCGTGTCGAGTATTCTGAGGCCTAGTACTAGTACTAGTAGGCTTAGGCTACTGTCTCCGACCTTGTGGTTTTGTTTTCTCTCAGCGGTTCGCCGAATGTGCTGCAATTACTTTCGTTCTCTGTTTCGTCCCAGTCGTTCACCCCATACTTCCTTGTTTAATATCTCTACGCAAAAAAAAAACCCCAAAAAAATATTTCCTTCTCAGTTCTTATTCGTTTATTTGTTGTTCTTATTTGTTCGTTCGTTCTTCGTTCACGTTGTTCGTGATCACGCGATCACGTGGTGAGAAATGTTTAATCTCTCCCCTGAAGAACTGTATTCTGTCATATATTATAACACCTTTTTCTTCTTCTCCTACAAAAGGATGCTTTCGTCTTGCTCACCAAATCTATTCATTCCAAAAAAAAAAAATAATACCATCTCTTACAGTTCCTCTTTTCTACATTCCCGAAACTCTCCAGTCCTCCACCCCTCCTTCAGCGTCCTCAAACGTATTTTTGACTCGAAGGTCTCAAACTCATTTTGCAAAAAATGTTAGTTTCCCATGAATTGTACACTTTTAAAAATCCAATCTCACCCCTCCCCTCCAAAACTTCCCCATCACCCATCTCTTTCAAATATTCCCCGTTGCCCCTCCCCTCCAAATCTTCCCCATCACCCATCCCTTTCAAATCTTCCCCCTTGCCCCTCCCCTCCAAATCTTCCCCATCACCCCTTCCCTCCAAAACTTCCCCATCACCCCTCCCCTCCAAAACTTCCCCATCACCTCTCCCCTCCAAATCTACCCCCTTGCCCCTCCCCTCCAAATCTTCCCCATCACCCATCACTTTCAAATCTCCCCCCTTGCCCCTTCCCTCCCCTCCCTCCTAAACTCCCCCCACACCCCTCCCCTCCGAGACTCTCCCTCGCTCCTCCCCTCCTAGACTCCCCTCTCACCCCTCCTCCTCAAAGCATCCTCCCTGCTTCTTCCCCCTTCCAACTTTCACCTTCATCTCCCCCAACCTTCTGCCTCGCTCTTCCCCTTCCTCAAATAACACCTCACTGTGCCTCACCCAATCTCCATCAAACCTCTTGTCCGCCCCATTCTTCCCTTTCTGCAAGCTATTCTGAAATCTCTGAAATCTCTGACACACCTTCAACAGCTCTCCCTACCTCTTCCTCCTCTTCCACATCTTACCCTACCCCTCCCCCCCCCCCCCTGTTCTGTATCCGATGCTCCCCCTTCCTCTTCATTAACGGTATGGATCTCAAACATCCTGGGCCTTCGCTCAAACTTGACTGATCTCTCCATACAGGTTGCTTCTGACAAACCAGATGTGATCTGCTTAACAGAAACTTTCCTCCTTCATGATGTCTCTGATGCCTTGGTATCTCCCCCAGGTTACTCCCTCCTCCGGTATGATAGACCTGAGCCTCGTCCTGGAGGTGGGGTTGCTATCTTTATAAAAAAACTCTCTTCCTCACTCGCCCTCCACTGCCCTCTCTCCACCTCACCCCCAGGAATACCTTTGGCTACGGCTTCCCCTTCGATCCCACCTTTTGTTCATATGTATGTTGTACCGTCCACCAAACAGTGATGACTCCATCTACATCTCGCTGTCTGTTAATATGGACCAACTTCTATCTACCCATCCCAACTCTCTCTGCCTCATATGTGGTGATTTCATTTGTCACCATGCCAGTTGGCTGGGTGTGGGTACCTCTCTCACCAGCCATGGCTCTTCAGCAATGGGCTTCTGCGACTCACTGGGACTGACAGAATCTGTCAATTTCCCGACCCGGATCTCAGTCAACGGAGCATCTTCTCTTCTGGACTCGGTTATGACTAACTTCCCTGAAAATGTCTGCTGCTCTTCTTCTGCTCCAATCAGCTCATCTGATCATGTGCTTGTTAAAATGGACATCTCTCTGACCATTCTCAGAGAGCCTCCTCAGCGTCGACGAGTCTGGCATTTCACTCAGACCAACTGGCACAGTCTTCAAGCAGCCATCAATCATCTGGACTGGTCTCCCATCTCTACCGCCTCTGACATCAACTCATCCTGGGAATTCTTTCAAAGTAAATTGCTCTCTCTCTCATGCACAGATTTATCCCATCTCGTCTTCAGTTGTCATACCCTTCCTCCCATCCATGGTACACGGAATCTTGTGGTGAGGCTGTTGCCCAGAAACAACTTGCTTTCCTCTCCTGGAAAGCAAATCCAACGGAGGTGAAATCTCATTTCCTTTCACAAAGCCCGAAACAAGTGTGTGTCCTCCCTCAGGAGAGCCAGGAAACAATATCTCACCGTTCTCAAGACCGAACTCTCTTATCTGTCTCCCTCTGCCAAATCCTGGTGGCGTCTGGTCAAATCTGTTTCTGGTGTTTGTTCCCCCTCCATCCCCTCCCTCACATTAAACGGCTACACGGCTGACTCCGCACGTGAAAAAGCTGAATGCCTCAACTCTGTGTTTGCCTCTAAATCTTGTGTCCCAAACCCATCCCTCTCTGTACCCACCATACCCAGTCATACCCAGCTGCTCCTGGACTCTGTGTCCTTTCCTCCTGACAAGGTGGAAAAGTTTCTGTCAACCCTCGACTCTGATTCTGCAACTGGTCCTGACGGCATCAGCCCACGGGTCCTAAAATCATGTTCTTCCGCTCTTTCACTCCCTCTTTCTGTTCTCTTCACCCTCTATTTTGCTCAAGGTCATCTGCCATCTGCTTGGAAATCAGCCAACATCACCACTTTGCACAAAAAGGTGCAAAAACAGATCCTAGCAACTACAGACCAATCAGCCTTCTCCCAATTATCAGCAAAGTCATGGAATCCATCATTGCTTCAGATATGAAATCTTTCCTCTTCTCCAATGGCTTGATCTCTGACCATCAATTTGGTTTCAGACCTGGTCACTCCACTCTGGACATGCTGCTTCTGCTTTCTCAACAATGGATGGAGGTCCTCAACGCCAAACAGGAAATTAGAGCTGTCTCCCTTGACATTTCACGTGCCTTCGATACGGTCTGGCACCCCGCTCTGCTCACCCAACTCTCCTCCTTTGGTATCCATGGAAATCTCCACGCATGGCTGGCGGACTTCCTCCCTGGTCATAGTCAACGTGTGGCCCTGAATGGGTTTCTCTCATCTCCTCTTCCTGTTCAGGCTGGAGTTCCCCAAGGCAGTGTTTTGGGCCCTGTGCTTTTTCTGGTCTTCATCAATGATCTCTCTGACTCTCTTGAAAATCCTCTCTATCTCTTTGCTGACGACTCTACTCTCTGTTACTCCATTCCTCATCCCTCAGATCGGCAGTCTGCAGCCTCCTCACTCTCTGCAGTCCTGGACAAAATCACAGACTGGGCAAACAAGTGGAACATGTCTTTCAATCCTGACAAATCTCACACTCTTACGATGTCTCTCCGAAAAGACCAACTGGACAACCCTCCCATCCACTTTCTGAATAATCCTCTCCAAGAAGTTCTGTCACTCAAGCTTTTGGGTCTCACTATCTGCTATGATCTTTCCTGGGAAAACCACATTTCAAATCTGGCCTCCAAAGCCAGTCGCCGACTGGGCATCCTCCGTCGTGCGAAGTCCTTCCTTGGTATACCTGAGCTCCTCACCACTTACAAGGCTTTCATCCGCAGCTCTATGGAATACTGCTCTCCCCTCTGGTCTGGTGCTCCTGCCTCACACTGAGCTCGTCTTCACGCTGTTGAAACCAAAGCTTTCAGAATCATTGGAATCTCCCGCGATGAAGCTAACTCCAAGGGCCTTTCACTCACTCACCGCAGGCAAGTTGGTGGTCTTTCCGTCTTCTACCGACTCCTCTCTGGCCTTGCCCCCCCCCCCCAGCTCTCTCTGGGCTCTGTTCCCCAAATATTCCTACAGGTCGCTCAAGATCTGCCTGCAACCCTCTTATGGTTAAACTGCCAAAATCAAGACTCTCTGCTCACCTTCACTCCTTCATTCCTCTTTTCTCCCGCCTCTGGAACAAACTCCCTCACTCTCTTCAATCCCACTCCACCTTCCAGGTCTTTAAAACAGCTGTTCACCACCATCTCTTATCTTGCCCCATCCAAAACCTTGATCTTCTCTACCCCTGCTAATTTCGGTCCCCTTGTGTTTTCTACCTCTCCCCCCCGCCCCCCCCCCCTTCCCACGCCTCCTCCCCCCAAGCCCTCTCCCTCCCACACTTCTCCATGCTCTCAAATGTTGTGTTTGTGTGCTTCCCCTTCTCTCCCCATCTTGTCTTTCGCTCCCTCTTTTTATATATTTTGTTTGTCTGGTTGATTTGTTTGTGAAATAAATGTTAGCTCTTTCACGAGCCTCGATTCAGTATACAAAAAAGAAAGAAAAAAAAGAGACCGAAACCTGCTCTGTAACACTCTGTCTCCTGTTGGCTGCTAATGCTTGTTGTTCAGTCGGGGCAGGGCGTGACAGCAGAAATCATGCCACGTGGGGAGAGGTCGGAGTGGTATATGTTTACGTAGATTGGTTCGGTTCATGTGGAGTGCATAAGGTGTGAACTATTATGAATGTGACATTGCGGCCAGTCTGATAATGTCTCGACAGGTGTGCCTGCAGGGGAAATTGCGGCAACCTGCGGTTTGATTCTCACGTATTGTGGGGTTCTCACATATGGTCATGTTGGTATATGATGCTAGCGATGGTGCTATATGATGGGTATATGTACAAGTATGCGATATGGAGTGTTTTTACATGAAACTGAAAACTGCTTGGGGAGTTCTTGGAGTGCCAGGATGAGTTGTGGTTGATGTTGGATCAAGCAATTGTCAAATATGGTCATATACTGTTGGGTATATGTAGTGGCTTGTTGGTCTTGTCAACATGCTGCCGAGGTCGAGCGATAGACGTTGGAGTGTGGAGTTGTGAGCTGTTGGACAAGACGACCCCCCTCTGACAAGACATTTTGAGACGGTTTGAGATTTCTACTCTGTAAGATTGAAATTGAGGTAAACAGGTGTATGTTGTAAACCTAGGGTGGGCAAAGTGTCCTTAGAGTGATATATGTTGGTTGTTGAAATCATGAACAAAATCACAAATGCTGTTGGCACCTTGTGTGATTTTGGCAGGGAACACACTGCTTGGGTTCTCTGGGAGGGGGGCTTTGTCTGGTGGCTGGTGTTGCTGAGCAAGTGGGGGCCGTGTTTTTCGGCCATGATTGTCAAGTGCAGGATGATCCATGTCTGGGTATCGCCTGTATGGTGTATGTGCGAGGTGGATGAGTCACCTGTTGTGGTCACCTGATGTGAATAGTTGTGGAACATTTTGAATATAACAAATGAATGCATGATCGTTTTAAGGCCATTTTCCCCGCTAGAGCGGGGGTTACCCTTGCGGGCCCCATGACAATCATGGTTCCATGTTTGAGGCAATGTTTTTATGGCCGGATGCCCTTCCTGACGCCAACCCTTAGTCGCCTCTTACGATGTGCAGGGATACGGTGCACCTATTCTAACCGGGGTACACACCGGGATCATTCATCCCAGCAAGCTGGTACTCAATTTGCCGACCTCGGAAGGATGACAGGCTGAGTCAACCCCCCTGGTGTTAAAGTAGCGATCGACCGGGATTCGAACCCAGGATCCTAGGTATCCCAAGCCGGCACCCTAACCGCTAAGCCAACACCAGGCTATTTGGAATGCCCCCTATTAATAATTTGCCACAAAAGCAAATGAACATACAACGATGAGACAAATTGATCCGTAAGTGTTTTGTCTGAGCATTTTATGTACAGGCCCATGGAGGTACCAGCGAAGGAGAGGCCACGAGATCGACCTGGGGGAAAAACGAGTTGGAAGGAAGATCGTATTGCGAGTTAAATGACGAGTAAAATCCAATAACATTGCAAATGAATGTCAAAAGTCAAGGGCTTAGAGGGCAAAATACAGGTTGAGAGGTACGAGTGGCATTGAGGCTCCCATCTGTGATGTGGATTCGTGAGGTGGATGTCTACAACCTCCATGCTAAAGCTATTAGTCTGGGTCTACAATGAGGAGAATTGTTGGATCGCGGAATGTTCATTGACAAAGTCGGTTTGAAGTGAAAAACTTTGGGATTTGTGCCAAATTCTACCCAAGGTAGATGCATGTAAAGAAGCGAGTTGTCTCCATTGCCTTGCTCCACGGGGCAGTACTGGTTGTCGAGTCCCATGTAATCTTGGTTGACGTATATCTATGGACAAGTGCTGTACTTTTTGTAGTGGCCTGAAAAAAATGGTTTGTTTTTAAAGTCAAAGCGCCTGCTGGCTTGTTTCGAGTTTCCGAAGGCCATAACTCAGGAAACTACATTGTTTGTTCTCCCGTACTGGGTCATGTGTTATGGCATGTAATGCTGATGAGGCTGAAGCTCGCAGCCTGGCGGACAAAGCTGCGTCTAAGCTAAAGGTTTGAGTTCTACTTGCAGAAGAGGAGGGGTTGAGCAATAGTACCTTAATAAGAATGTACTTGGCCACCAAATTTATACCAATACTAGCAGAAGTACACGGCTTTGCCGGCGGGGGAGAGGAGGGTTTGAGCAATAGTACCTTAACAAGAATGTACTTGGCCACCAAAATTATACCAATACGAGCAGAAGTACACGGCATTGGGGGAAAGGAGTGGAAAGGGGAGGGGAGGGGGACGGGGGGGAGGGGAGGAGAGGGGGGAGGGGGAGGGGGGAGGGGACTGGGGAGGGGGAGGGGGAGGGTGGAAGGGGACGGGGAGGGGGGAAGGGTGGGTGAAGGGGAAGGGGTAGGGGGGAAAGGGAGGGGAAGGGGGGAAAGGGAGGGGAAGGGGAGGGAGAGGGGAGGGGGAGGGGAGTAGGGGAGGGGAGTAGGGGAGGGGGTAGGGGAGGGGGTAGGGTGGAGGGGGAAGGGGAGGGGGGAAGGGTAGGGGGAGGGGGGAGGGGGAAGGGGAGGGGGGAAGGGTAGGGGGAGGGGGGAGGGGGAAGGGGAGGGGAGGGGGAAAGGGAGGGGAGGAAGGGGAGGGCCAGTCAACAATGACGTTGCAGTTCTCATGGGAGGAGAGCAGCACAACAATCGCGACATCGTCCTGCATCTTCGCAACAACAGCACGAAGCGGATTTTGGAGACTCACCGATCCTGTGACGCCCTCCAGTACCGGCGTTGCCGGGCGGGGGAAGGGAGACCCATACATTCCCAACCCGTACATTCGCCCTCTCGACTCAAGCTCACTCGGACAAAAGCCTCGCACAAATTACACAGTGGAGGCCCAATGGCCATGTCTTTGCCACGAATCAAGTACATGAGCGAGTCTGGCGCACTGACTTGAAAATATATAGAACGCTCATACTCCGTGAAAAGTGAAGCCGCCGTGTCGCCATCTTGGTTCGCATGACTCGACCGACTCGCTTAGCGGATCTCGTTTGTTTTGAACGTGTCCCAGATTTTAAAAGCGAGACAACTGTTAAAATGCCATTTTGTGCGGCAATAAACTGCTCCAATCGGTTACGGAAGGGTTGTGGAAAGACGTTTCACAGCTGTTTCAAAGACGTTTAATTCATATCGCACAAAATCGACAAAAATCGACACAAAACACGATCGCACAAAAGGTGAAAAAACGCAATCGCTTTTCGCTCGGAATTACGTGCAAACGCGTGACGGAAATCACCATCGCCCAGCATCGAGTGCCAACCAAGATGGCGCCCGGAAGCTGCATCTCCACCTATGTGGTGTGAATGGCAATGGTCATCTATATAATAGTAGCGTAAGGACTCGACTTTGTTATCCCTTTTACGCCGCACCCAGTGACCCGATGCCCATGGCACTAATGGATTTACCATCTACGAACCGTGCTCTTTGTTTATCACGTACACACATACTCGAAAAATCTGAATTAGTCGACTTTGGGGCCCAAAAGCATCCGATTAACGACCGATACGACGCCATATTTTGACGCCATCGTATTGGCGTCTGCTGGGCGAAGGCGATGCGAGCCGTCCGCTGATTGGACAGTCGAGTGGTGTCATTAAATAATGGGCCGTGCTTACTGCTTACTGATATTGATCTGAAACTTGCAAATGGGCATGTATTGCAAAGCAATTTTCCTTCTTATATTGTCCAAGTCTAAAATACACACCCACACACACACATAAATCAGCTGATCGTCAAATCTGCATTCCCTACAACCAGTGATTACAGGTTTAAAAAATGATTTTGTGACGTATTGACTCAACGATGTAAATAGGAAAGCATTAATTTAATTATTTCCTTCTTATTCTGTAAAAGCGGCCTCGACGGTATAGTATGCGATTGCCCAAAGCAGGTTCTTATTTTGACAATCGTTAGTCGTACAATAAATACTTACGGAATATTAAATTTTTAAAAATGTTTCTTTCTTGAATATTTTAAAGCATTTTGTTTTTCATTCCACATGGTGTGTTTCTTCCCTCCCTCTGTGGACAACCAAGTGCCGGCTCCCGGTGGTAGTATAATCCTCTGCAGCAGTGTAGGGTTTTATGAGCCAATGATTATGGTGCGGCGCATGTCGAGTCACAGCAGGATTTTATGAAACGCCATTTGAAGTTGTGAAAAAGGTCAGAGTACCTGCTAACATGTCAAGCTACAGCAGGGCGGCGCAGGTCAGTTATAGTTAATCAACGGATCAATGAGAATGTCCTTTACTGTACGTACTGTACTTTACCACATCGGTTAGAAACGCGGCCGCAGGAGATCTCCGATGGTCTTTACTTTAGCTTCTGTTTTGGATTCGGTTCCCGCCTCCTGATACCTCGCAGGTGTGACGTCGCATCAGAGGACGTTAAGCCACCTGTCTCATCTGATTGGACAGTCGAAGGCGACAGCAAGCCATCCACTGAGTGCACAATCCAGAGCATGCATTTGTGCCGGTGTCGGCGATCGTTGTTCATATACGCACTCTTCATTCTCATCTTTCTTCCTAACTCTTACTCGGACAAGCAAATCCCCTATGCCATCCATAATGGTACACTCTATCCATACACCACATCCTCCCTTCCGTGGATGTTCCACGGGTTTCGGCTAGTCTATATAATAATAGCGTAAGGACTCGACTTTGTTATCCCTTTTACGCCGCACCCAGTGACCCAATGCCCACGGCACTAATGGATTTACGATCTACGAACCGCGCACTTTGTTTATCACGTACAACCATACTCGAAAAATCGGAATTAGCCGACGTTGGGGCCCAAAAGCATCCGATTAACTGCCGATATGACGCCATCTTACGACGCCATCGTATTGGCGTCTGCTGGGCGAAGGCGAAGCAAGCCATCCGCTGATTGGACAGGCGAAGGCGACAGCAAGCCGTCCACTGAGTGGACAATCCCAGAGTGGTGCTATTCCGATTCCTATTACGAATCCATTCATTTTTCAAAAGTATATCGTAGCGTTGTCATTTAAGTAGATTGCAATAAATACGTTGTTCATATACGCACTCTTCATTCTCATCTTTCTTCCTAACTCTTACTCGGACAAGCAAATCGCCTATGCCATCCATAATGGTACACTCTATCCATACACCACATCCTCCCTTCCGTGGATGTTCCACGGGTTTCGGCTAGTTCTATATATTTCCCGTTCAGTGGTCTGGCAGCGAGGATGGAACATCACGTGATCGCTCTGAGTGAATCAGCGAGCTGCTCTGGCACCGGCTGAGATTCCGTGTATAATGTTCCTCGCTGAAATGCGCTGAGGTAAATATGAATAAAAAATATGGATCTCGTCAAATATTTTTAGGTAGGCCATGTCCTTCCCAGGCTCAATGGCCATGTCTATGCCAAATATCAAGCACGTGAGCCTCTCTGTTTAGGAGTCTATCGGTAACATACACACACACAAACTGTGTTTTATTTATATAGATTAATAGCACAGGAGCAGCAGTTTTGATCTGATTACGCTGTAGACTGTCATCCTGGTATTTCATAGGCAAAGCCAAGGCTTAAATCGGTTGTCTATGGAATGGTTGGTAAGTTGGGTTTCGTCCCATTTGTCGAGCATTAGGTGGTGAAACTTGACCTTAATCGGGGAGGACACCTGTCTGGGGCTGGCGGGGCCATGGTGTCTGCCCTGAGGGAATTGTTCTGTGAATCTTTAATTGGTTTTAAACTTCATGTTGGTATATTTTGGGAGAATTTACCTGGTAGCTCGAGGACAATGTGTCCTAGGGCAAGTTTTTGGAAATATGATTCCAATGTTTTATGTATATGTATCTGTTTGTTTTGACCAAAGAACAGATTTTATTGAAAGATGGTCAGAGTAAGTGGAAAGATGGTCAGAGTAAGTGTAAGGATGGTCAGAGTAAGTGTAAAGATGGTCAGAGTAAGTGTAAAGATGGAAAGAGAAAGTCATATAAAATGAAGCATTTTGCAGTGGCAAGTGCGTTGCTTTTAAGAATGAGGATACTGATCCAGATGTTCCGCGGGACCTGTGATGCCACCAAACCATCGTCAAGACCGGCGTTATGTGGCTAAACAACATCCGACATTTATTTTTACTTTCATTTTTCCCTTGTTCGTGTCTTTGAGTCTGAGAGGTGGATCCTCATTTAGGAATTTTAGTTTACCGCACATTCCTTTTGCTTGCATTATTTTCATTAAATCATTCCTTGTTGACTTTCAATTTCTTGTCCTGTGTGTTTATGTGTTCGTGGGTTCGGTTAAACCCCCATCGCATCCGTCCGTGCAGGTAAGGACGTCGGTATCCTTCCCTCGCACCAGAGATAAAGCCGCCGTATTTTGGGTTTACGTCTTGAAGTTAAAGCTCGTTTTGGCCACCTGTTGCCCTGAGGTCTTCACCACAGGGTAGACATGACAGTATGCTCACTCATGGTATGTTCACCCACACTATGTTCACCCATAGTATGTTCACCCATAGTATGTTCACCCATACTATGTTCACCCACACTATGTTCACCCATAGTATGTTCACCCATACTATGTTCACCCATAGTATGTTCACCCATAGTATGTTCACCCATAGTATGGTCACCCATAGTATGGTCACCCATAGTATGTTCACCCATAGTATGTTCACCCATAGTATGTTCACCCATCGTATTTTCACCTATACTATGTTCACCCATAGTATGTTCACCCATAGTATGTTCACCCATAGTATGTTCACCCATAGTATGGTCACCCATAGTATGTTCACCCATAGTATGTTCACCCATAGTATGTTCACCCATAGTATGTTCACGCATACTATGTTCACCCATACTATGTTCACCCATAGTATTGTTGCGGATATGAGGACTGTATTTTTTTTGTATTGTGTGTTTTATTATTATTATTGTTTATTCTGCGCCTCCTGCCTCCGGAGTTGTGTAACGATAAAAAGGGCGTCTCGGTAATTAGTCCATAAAGCATCCACGTCAGCCAATCATAGAATACCCCTGTTCAGTAGCTTATATCTTATTATGTGTTTTAGAGTAAGGCCTTGTCTTCCATTAGAATAATACTCCATTGCACCGAGTGAAAAAGAGATAGATTTCCCTTCATTCCCATTCCCAAAAACCTCCATTCCCCCTTTCGTCAATTGGCAATGACATCCCCTCCAATTGCCGCCATTGACCACGAGGCAGGGTCGGAGAAGAAAGGCGTGTCTCCACCTCGTCATAGAGGGGAGGAGTGAGCCAGCCCCACTCGACCAACCATGAACAAGGGGTTTGGTTTGAGAGGGCGGAGGAAGAGCGTTTGGGGGAGGTTCGCAAAGGTTGAGGGGCGGGGCCTATATAACCCGCCGGCGGGGCGTTCCCCAAAGAGATAAGTCCAGAGTTGAGACAAGGAGGGAGGAGACAAGAGCTGGGGCGTCAGAGCTGAGCTGCGTGCATGAGCCACCGAAACTGCATCTACAGCAGCTTGAGCCACCGAAACTGCATCTACAGCAGCTCGAGCCACCGAAACTGCATCTACAGCAGCTCGAGCCACCGAAACTGCAGCCACAGCAGCGTGGGGCCTGGACGGCAGTTTGGAGCAGGGCCGCGAAGGAACGGCGGCTGCCCAACGAGCCGATCGTGCTGCAGGACCAGTTGGACCTCCCTCCCTATCCTGCCAGCCATCCCTATCATCATTCCCCGTGTAAGTGTGTTCGTAGTCTGTCTTTTGTCTTGTCCCTGGGAATAAGTTAAGCCTGTTAGATAAGCTAAAGATTTCACTGTGTCACCTGCGTCTCATGTCCCTGTAAATAAACGTGACTGCTTTCTTTTTGCTTATATGTGTGAATAATAATAAACCCAGTTACACTTCTGTACGTCTTCTTCCTCTTTGCATTCGGTCGCTTTAGAGTTTTCCAGATTGAGCAGCTGCGGTGCGATACAGCCAACGTTTGGGTTGAATCGGGTTTTAGTCGGGGAATAACTGTTCAGTCGCGGAGCCACCGCTCGGTCAAAATAACATCTAATCCGCGGTCCGTAACAAATTGGTGTCAGGAGTGGGATACGAGGCCCGAAGCGTGCTTAACCCGCTCAAAATTACGAGCTGCTGAAAATTTGTGTTTTAAAGCAAAACCCGAATTTTGAAATCGCGCCATGGCTGGTCAAGGCGACGGGATGCCGGTGGGAGAGATAGACGGGGTGGAATCGACCCAGGACCTCGGGGAAATGTATGTGGAGGAAAGGGAGGAGGAGAAAAATGGCAATGTGGTTGCGGAGGTATCAGGCGCACAAAATGGCGCTCTCGCGCACGAGGTTACGGGCGCGCAAAATGGCGCCTCGCACATGGCCACGGCGCCCGCGACCGTAGCAGCGCCGCTGGTGGATTCGAACCTTTTTTTCCTGCAAATGATGGCAAAAATGGATGCAATGAGGGACGAAAGGAGGGCTAACAGTGAGCGATTGAGAAACCAAATTGAAGCAATAACCAACAGAATGTGTGACCGCATGCAAAAATGTGGGGAGACCATGGATCGCATGGTGGGCGAAAGGGTCCCAAGGGTGCACGACGAGGTAACGCGGGTCGAGAAGCGCTGGGTGAACGAAGTTGAGAAAAGCACGGGTACAATGACAGGGGTAGAAATCGCGACCCGGGGTTTGGAAAAGCCGGCGACCGCTGAGGTAGAGGAGGGTGTTTTATTAAAGCCAGCGGTCGTCGAGGTTAATAAAGAAAAAGCAGTGCTGGGAATTAAAATTGAAGAGATGACGGAGGTAGCCCGGGAATTGCAGGGAGAAATGGAAACTGTACAAAGTCCCTGCTCACATCACGATTCTGTGCTTAACCCGAATGGAAGTTTGCAGGTGCGCGTGGAGAAAAGGATCCCCCAGGTGAGTCGTGCTGTATATTGTGCGGGTAGATTTTGCAGGAGGATGTTTAGCGACAAAAGAATTGTCGCGCGATTGGGATTGATATGGCACCTGGGCGTTGGTGAAGGGTCCCGTGTGAGTGGAAATGGCACGCGTGTGAGGAAAAAGTGTGCGTCGGCGAGTGGGTGTGTTTTAAAGTGTGGGAGTGAAACCGAGTGCGAGCGAGAATGCACGTCGGGGTGTACGGAGTGTGACACAGGGAGTGAGAGCAATAAAAAGTGTGCGTCAAGGGGTGAGCGTGTTACGAAGCGCGAGTGTGAAACCGAGTGCGAGCGAGAACGTCGGGGTGTACGGAGTGTGACACGGAGAGTAAGGTGGTGGTGGAACGTGTGCGAGGAAGCACACCTGAGTTGGTGGTAGCGCGAGTGTGGGCGAACCCATGTGAGCGCGTTAGTGGGTGGATGCCAGAGTGCACGCCCATGGTGAGTGTTACGGAGGACGTAACGGAGGAGAGGTGTGGACTGAGGTGTGCGCAAGAGTGTGCGCGAGAGGTGTGGTGTGTAACAGGGAGAGCGTTGGTGGAATGTACGGACGGCGTTGGAACGCCGGGTTTTGTGAGGGTGAAAGGGGTAGCGTATGCGTGTGAGCATGCAGGTGAAGCATCGACGGTAACCGGGTTAGCGGTTAGAGCGACGGATAGCCGATGCGAGCACTCGGGGCGCGGTGTGCTTTGTTAGATGCGAGGCCTGGCGCGGATCGATGCTGCGTCGTTTCTCTTCGAAGCGTCGTTGCCGATTCGGGCTTGGCCCCGCCCCGCACGGTCGAGTCCATGCCTTGGAGGGCGAGGCGACCGGTCCGGTTCAAGGGCGAGTGGGAGGAAGCGGAACGGTGCCCCCTCGTGGGGACGGGGTTCCGACCGAGGGAGATTGAGCCATTGGGCCCGGGACCGCAAGGTGCCGCGCCGAGATGGTGCGTGGAATCTCGGCCCGACCAAACCACCTCCCTTGAACCGAAAGCCGGACGGATTCAACCTGCAGGCGACCAAACCACCCGAATTCATTGCTCGGCTTTACGAAGCCGAGTTTAATGATGTCATGACGCACCGAGGCTAGGATATAGCGGACTGTGATGATGGTGATAGTGAGAGTGATTGTGGTTTTGATCCGAAATTTAGAAAAGTGAATAGAATTGGCAGTAATTGGAAAATTTTTGATTTGTGGAAATTGGACGAGCAAAATTTATAGTAAGAGATGCCCCATGTGATGGGATGGCCAATCCCTCACAGTGGGGGGCAAAGGAGCACTAGCTTATGGGGTTGATGGCAGTGAAAACTAGCCCGGGAGGGTTAGGATATATCGTGTGTAGGGATCTAGCGAAGTTGACATTAGGTAACGTTAAGATTAGTTAGTGACTGATACCTGTAGTGGGGACGCAGGTAGATTAGTGTGGATAATAATGACGTGGTATGTGCTTAGTTTAAAGGGAAGACGGGGAGCACTAAGTTAGCAGGGCAACAGGTAGTTCAGATGATGCCGTGTGAGTGTTGGAGGTGTATTCAAGTGTATTGAGCAGGGTATGAGTAACTGATTGTGATTGTGAGTTGTAGTGTGATTGCACAGGTGTGCAACTGAACAGGTGTATGGAGCAGTGTTTGAGTGATGGTAATGGTGAGGTGTGTTGTGTTCACCAACTGGTCCAGGAAGAGGAGGAAGGTGCAGGTGGCACCAGGTGTGAGTGCACAGGTGTGCACCAACAGGTGTGTGGAATACATGGAGTGTGGAATATATGGAGTATTGGAATGGATGGTCGTGGAGTGAGTATGGTGGAAACTATGGAGTGGAGTGGATGGTGCGAAGGTGTGAATGGGGGAAGAGTGGACCCCCATCACGAACACCCGGGGCGGGTATTGTACGTGTTAGGTAGAGGGTATAGGTAAATTGTGGTTGGATATTGGCATCTGTGGTGCGGGTGGAAGAATGATGTTTGGATGGGTGCATTAGTGTTGTGGAAATGGCTGGGCGTGTAGCCTGTTAGTGTGTGTAGTTGGTTTGGGCACTCCACCCCTGTGAGGATGTCGGCCAGGTGAGGCCGCAGGTGGGCTCTGGGAGCCGGTAGAGTTGTTGTGGATGGGGCCCGAGGATCCGGAGGACGGACCCGGGTAGCCCAGTGCCAGAGGGCACCGAGTGGGGTGACAGAGCCAGGAGGGGCCTTCCCCAGTTAGATAGGTTAGGGTGAAGAGCTAGGTAAGCTCAGGTGGCAACTACAGTGGTGGAGGCGTGCAGGTGGGTATACCTGCTGGGAGAGCTACACGTCACAGCCCAGAAATTGTGCAAGGGCACCGGGAGATGAATCGGGGGAGTGAGACCCCAAATTGAGAAGCACCACAGTTTGGTCAATGGGAATTGGTTTTAGAACCCATAGTGTAAGTTGGCCAATGGATTGGCAGGGAGAGACCCCGGGTAGTGTAAAGTGAGTTAAAATCATTTAGAGGATAGTTAGGATGAAGGATCTCCTCGCACCATCTGCATCCACTCACCTGAGGTGACAGGTACTCCACACCATGCCATGTTTTGATTATTTTTTATGATGCAAATGTTTGGATTGTGAGACGCATCATGACGTGGGTGTGACATTGTGCTTTGATGTTCCATCTCTTCCTCCTTATGAGGATTGATGATGAATTGGGTGATGGCAAATTTTGAAGTAGAGGGATTGCGGAGACGAATTTGGTATAGGAAATATGGGGAAGACGTGACAGTAGTGACGAATTTGTAAATGTGTAGATTTTGTAAATATGGGGTAAGGGCAAGGGTAGTGTAGGTGACAGGGGGGGGTGACGTACGGTAGGGACGAGCTTTCTCACTTCGCTCTCCGTACGCATTTCGCCTTGCATTGCCTTGTTTGATGTGTACCCTTGTGACCTTACCCCTCGCTCATTTGTCTTCCCCCTTTTGTCTCCCACATGACCTGTGCGCCATTGGGCGCCGAGGGGAGCGTGCGTGAGTCGGCCATTGTGTGCCCGGAATTCCCAGAACCAGCTGTCTGCATCGATGCACCACATGATGGACCACATGTCTGTGGCCGAGCACCACTTATGGACCCCATGGGTTGGGGCATGGCCCCTCTGCTGGAACCGGCCATGAGGGCCCGAAATCGTGCTGGCGGACCTTGGCCACAGGGCACCGATGCCCCACAGGTGAACTACACTAGTCGGCCCTGTGGGCCATAAATAAAATAAATAGCCATGGACACATTGGGTGCATTTTTTTATTACAAATAGGCCACCAGTAAGAAAATGAAAGAAAGACAACATCTGGAAGAAAGTAAATAGCCAGCAGAGGGAGCCGAAGAGCAAGAGACCACCTGCAGGGTTAGGGGTTGTTGTTTTTATTTTTCATTGAACAGTGGTGACTGCACCGATTGGTGCTCGGGGGTGTATTGGTGCGTTTTGGGTGCTTTCATGGTGCATTGATGCAGAGCAGACTGTCTCCCCCCCAGAAAGAACAATCACAGGTCCTGGGTTAGTCTTGCAAATAAAAGTAGCGTCAATTGTAAATAATGCTCCCCACTGTCAATGTATAGTTTGAAGACCATTCCGCAATTCGGTTAACTGTGGGCGTAAGTCTGTTAGGCAGGGTGCAATGGAGCAGCGGGACACATTTATTTATGTTTTAAAACTGTCGCACTCAGGGTCAGGTTAAGAGTAGAGGGAACTACACCTACGTGTCACACTAAATAAAAGTTGTAGGCCCGGGTCGTGCCTAAGAGGAGGAGGGTGCAGTGTTGCGGATATGAGGACTGTATTTTTTTTCTATTGTGTGTTTTATTATTATTGTTGTTTATTCTGCGCCTCCTGCCTCCGGAGTTGTGTAACGATAAAAAGGGCGTCTCGGTAATTAGTCCATAAAGCATCCACGTCAGCCAATCATAGAATACCCCTGTTCAGTAGCTTATATCTTATTATGTGTTTTAGAGTAAGGCCTTGTCTTCCATTAGAATAATACTCCATTGCACCGAGTGAAAAAGAGATAGATTCCCTTCATTCCCATTCCCAAAAACCTCCATTCCCCCTTTCGTCGATTGGCAATGACATCCCCTCCAATTGCCGCCATTGACCACGAGGCAGGGTTGGAGAAGAAAGGCGTGTCTCCACCTCGTCATAGAGGGGAGGAGTGAGCCAGCCCCACTCGACCAACCATGAACAAGGGGTTTGGTTTGAGAGGGCGGAGGAAGAGCGTTTGGGGGAGGTTCGCAAAGGTTGAGGGGCGGGGCCTATATAACCCGCCGGCGGGGCGTTCCCCAAAGAGATAAGTCCAGAGTTGAGACAAGGAGGGAGGAGACAAGAGCTGGGGCGTCAGAGCTGAGCTGTGTGCATGAGCCACCGAAACTGCATCTACAGCAGCTTGAGCCACCGAAACTGCATCTACAGCAGCTCGAGCCACCGAAACTGCATCTACAGCAGCTCGAGCCACCGAAACTGCAGCCACAGCAGCGTGGGGCCTGGACGGCAGTTTGGAGCAGGGCCGCGAAGGAACGGCGGCTGCCCAACGAGCCGATCGTGCTGCAGGACCAGTTGGACCTCCCTCCCTATCCTGCCAGCCATCCCTATCATCATTCCCCGTGTAAGTGTGTTCGTAGTCTGTCTTTTGTCTTGTCCCTGGGAATAAGTTAAGCCTGTTAGATAAGCTAAAGATTTCACTGTGTCACCTGCGTCTCATGTCCCTGTAAATAAACGTGACTGCTTTCTTTTTGCTTATATGTGTGAATAATAATAAACCCAGTTACACTTCTGTACGTCTTCTTCCTCTTTGCATTCGGTCGCTTTAGAGTTTTCCAGATTGAGCAGCTGCGGTGCGATACAGCCAACGTTTGGGTTGAATCGGGTTTTAGTCGGGGAATAACTGTTCAGTCGCGGAGCCACCGCTCGGTCAAAATAACATCTAATCCGCGGTCCGTAACAAATTGGTGTCAGGAGTGGGATACGAGGCCCGAAGCGTGCTTAACCCGCTCAAAATTACGAGCTGCTGAAAATTTGTGTTTTAAAGCAAAACCCGAATTTTGAAATCGCGCCATGGCTGGTCAAGGCGACGGGATGCCGGTGGGAGAGATAGACGGGGTGGAATCGACCCAGGACCTCGGGGAAATGTATGTGGAGGAAAGGGAGGAGGAGAAAAATGGCAATGTGGTTGCGGAGGTATCAGGCGCACAAAATGGCGCTCTCGCGCACGAGGTTACGGGCGCGCAAAATGGCGCCTCGCACATGGCCACGGCGCCCGCGACCGTAGCAGCGCCGCTGGTGGATTCGAACCTTTTTTTCCTGCAAATGATGGCAAAAATGGATGCAATGAGGGACGAAAGGAGGGCTAACAGTGAGCGATTGAGAAACCAAATTGAAGCAATAACCAACAGAATGTGTGACCGCATGCAAAAATGTGGGGAGACCATGGATCGCATGGTGGGCGAAAGGGTCCCAAGGGTGCACGACGAGGTAACGCGGGTCGAGAAGCGCTGGGTGAACGAAGTTGAGAAAAGCACGGGTACAATGACAGGGGTAGAAATCGCGACCCGGGGTTTGGAAAAGCCGGCGACCGCTGAGGTAGAGGAGGGTGTTTTATTAAAGCCAGCGGTCGTCGAGGTTAATAAAGAAAAAGCAGTGCTGGGAATTAAAATTGAAGAGATGACGGAGGTAGCCCGGGAATTGCAGGGAGAAATGGAAACTGTACAAAGTCCCTGCTCACATCACGATTCTGTGCTTAACCCGAATGGAAGTTTGCAGGTGCGCGTGGAGAAAAGGATCCCCCAGGTGAGTCGTGCTGTATATTGTGCGGGTAGATTTTGCAGGAGGATGTTTAGCGACAAAAGAATTGTCGCGCGATTGGGATTGATATGGCACCTGGGCGTTGGTGAAGGGTCCCGTGTGAGTGGAAATGGCACGCGTGTGAGGAAAAAGTGTGCGTCGGCGAGTGGGTGTGTTATAAAGTGTGGGAGTGAAACCGAGTGCGAGCGAGAATGCACGTCGGGGTGTACGGAGTGTGACACAGGGAGTGAGAGCAATAAAAAGTGTGCGTCAAGGGGTGAGCGTGTTACGAAGCGCGAGTGTGAAACCGAGTGCGAGCGAGAACGTCGGGGTGTACGGAGTGTGACACGGAGAGTAAGGTGGTGGTGGAACGTGTGCGAGGAAGCACACCTGAGTTGGTGGTAGCGCGAGTGTGGGCGAACCCATGTGAGCGCGTTAGTGGGTGGATGCCAGAGTGCACGCCCATGGTGAGTGTTACGGAGGACGTAACGGAGGAGAGGTGTGGACTGAGGTGTGCGCAAGAGTGTGCGCGAGAGGTGTGGTGTGTAACAGGGAGAGCGTTGGTGGAATGTACGGACGGCGTTGGAACGCCGGGTTTTGTGAGGGTGAAAGGGGTAGCGTATGCGTGTGAGCATGCAGGTGAAGCATCGACGGTAACCGGGTTAGCGGTTAGAGCGACGGATAGCCGATGCGAGCACTCGGGGCGCGGTGTGCTTTGTTAGATGCGAGGCCTGGCGCGGATCGATGCTGCGTCGTTTCTCTTCGAAGCGTCGTTGCCGATTCGGGCTTGGCCCCGCCCCGCACGGTCGAGTCCATGCCTTGGAGGGCGAGGCGACCGGTCCGGTTCAAGGGCGAGTGGGAGGAAGCGGAACGGTGCCCCCTCGTGGGGACGGGGTTCCGACCGAGGGAGATTGAGCCATCGGGCCCGGGACCGCAAGGTGCCGCGCCGAGATGGTGCGTGGAATCTCGGCCCGACCAAACCACCTCCCTTGAACCGAAAGCCGGACGGATTCAACCTGCAGGTGACCAAACCACCCGAATTCATTGCTCGGCTTTACGAAGCCGAGTTTAATGATGTCATGACGCACCGAGGCTAGGATATAGCGGACTGTGATGATGGTGATAGTGAGAGTGATTGTGGTTTTGATCCGAAATTTAGAAAAGTGAATAGAATTGGCAGTAATTGGAAAATTTTTGATTTGTGGAAATTGGACGAGCAAAATTTATAGTAAGAGATGCCCCATGTGATGGGATGGCCAATCCCTCACAGTGGGGGGCAAAGGAGCACTAGCTTATGGGGTTGATGGCAGTGAAAACTAGCCCGGGAGGGTTAGGATATATCGTGTGTAGGGATCTAGCGAAGTTGACATTAGGTAACGTTAAGATTAGTTAGTGACTGATACCTGTAGTGGGGACGCAGGTAGATTAGTGTGGATAATAATGACGTGGTATGTGCTTAGTTTAAAGGGAAGACGGGGAGCACTAAGTTAGCAGGGCAACAGGTAGTTCAGATGATGCCGTGTGAGTGTTGGAGGTGTATTCAAGTGTATTGAGCAGGGTATGAGTAACTGATTGTGATTGTGAGTTGTAGTGTGATTGCACAGGTGTGCAACTGAACAGGTGTATGGAGCAGTGTTTGAGTGATGGTAATGGTGAGGTGTGTTGTGTTCACCAACTGGTCCAGGAAGAGGAGGAAGGTGCAGGTGGCACCAGGTGTGAGTGCACAGGTGTGCACCAACAGGTGTGTGGAATACATGGAGTGTGGAATATATGGAGTATTGGAATGGATGGTCGTGGAGTGAGTATGGTGGAAACTATGGAGTGGAGTGGATGGTGCGAAGGTGTGAATGGGGGAAGAGTGGACCCCCATCACGAACACCCGGGGCGGGTATTGTACGTGTTAGGTAGAGGGTATAGGTAAATTGTGGTTGGATATTGGCATCTGTGGTGCGGGTGGAAGAATGATGTTTGGATGGGTGCATTAGTGTTGTGGAAATGGCTGGGCGTGTAGCCTGTTAGTGTGTGTAGTTGGTTTGGGCACTCCACCCCTGTGAGGATGTCGGCCAGGTGAGGCCGCAGGTGGGCTCTGGGAGCCGGTAGAGTTGTTGTGGATGGGGCCCGAGGATCCGGAGGACGGACCCGGGTAGCCCAGTGCCAGAGGGCACCGAGTGGGGTGACAGAGCCAGGAGGGGCCTTCCCCAGTTAGATAGGTTAGGGTGAAGAGCTAGGTAAGCTCAGGTGGCAACTACAGTGGTGGAGGCGTGCAGGTGGGTATACCTGCTGGGAGAGCTACACGTCACAGCCCAGAAATTGTGCAAGGGCACCGGGAGATGAATCGGGGGAGTGAGACCCCAAATTGAGAAGCACCACAGTTTGGTCAATGGGAATTGGTTTTAGAACCCATAGTGTAAGTTGGCCAATGGATTGGCAGGGAGAGACCCCGGGTAGTGTAAAGTGAGTTAAAATCATTTAGAGGATAGTTAGGATGAAGGATCTCCTCGCACCATCTGCATCCACTCACCTGAGGTGACAGGTACTCCACACCATGCCATGTTTTGATTATTTTTTATGATGCAAATGTTTGGATTGTGAGACGCATCATGACGTGGGTGTGACATTGTGCTTTGATGTTCCATCTCTTCCTCCTTATGAGGATTGATGATGAATTGGGTGATGGCAAATTTTGAAGTAGAGGGATTGCGGAGACGAATTTGGTATAGGAAATATGGGGAAGACGTGACAGTAGTGACGAATTTGTAAATGTGTAGATTTTGTAAATATGGGGTAAGGGCAAGGGTAGTGTAGGTGACAGGGGGGGGTGACGTACGGTAGGGACGAGCTTTCTCACTTCGCTCTCCGTACGCATTTCGCCTTGCATTGCCTTGTTTGATGTGTACCCTTGTGACCTTACCCCTCGCTCATTTGTCTTCCCCCTTTTGTCTCCCACATGACCTGTGCGCCATTGGGCGCCGAGGGGAGCGTGCGTGAGTCGGCCATTGTGTGCCCGGAATTCCCAGAACCAGCTGTCTGCATCGATGCACCACATGATGGACCACATGTCTGTGGCCGAGCACCACTTATGGACCCCATGGGTTGGGGCATGGCCCCTCTGCTGGAACCGGCCATGAGGGCCCGAAATCGTGCTGGCGGACCTTGGCCACAGGGCACCGATGCCCCACAGGTGAACTACACTAGTCGGCCCTGTGGGCCATAAATAAAATAAATAGCCATGGACACATTGGGTGCATTTTTTTATTACAAATAGGCCACCAGTAAGAAAATGAAAGAAAGACAACATCTGGAAGAAAGTAAATAGCCAGCAGAGGGAGCCGAAGAGCAAGAGACCACCTGCAGGGTTAGGGGTTGTTGTTTTTATTTTTCATTGAACAGTGGTGACTGCACCGATTGGTGCTCGGGGGTGTATTGGTGCGTTTTGGGTGCTTTCATGGTGCATTGATGCAGAGCAGACTGTCTCCCCCCCAGAAAGAACAATCACAGGTCCTGGGTTAGTCTTGCAAATAAAAGTAGCGTCAATTGTAAATAATGCTCCCCACTGTCAATGTATAGTTTGAAGACCATTCCGCAATTCGGTTAACTGTGGGCGTAAGTCTGTTAGGCAGGGTGCAATGGAGCAGCGGGACACATTTATTTATGTTTTAAAACTGTCGCACTCAGGGTCAGGTTAAGAGTAGAGGGAACTACACCTACGTGTCACACTAAATAAAAGTTGTAGGCCCGGGTCGTGCCTAAGAGGAGGAGGGTGCAGTGTTGCGGATATGAGGACTGTATTTTTTTTCTATTGTGTGTTTTATTATTATTGTTGTTTATTCTGCGCCTCCTGCCTCCGGAGTTGTGTAACGATAAAAAGGGCGTCTCGGTAATTAGTCCATAAAGCATCCACGTCAGCCAATCATAGAATACCCCTGTTCAGTAGCTTATATCTTATTATGTGTTTTAGAGTAAGGCCTTGTCTTCCATTAGAATAATACTCCATTGCACCGAGTGAAAAAGAGATAGATTCCCTTCATTCCCATTCCCAAAAACCTCCATTCCCCCTTTCGTCGATTGGCAATGACATCCCCTCCAATTGCCGCCATTGACCACGAGGCAGGGTTGGAGAAGAAAGGCGTGTCTCCACCTCGTCATAGAGGGGAGGAGTGAGCCAGCCCCACTCGACCAACCATGAACAAGGGGTTTGGTTTGAGAGGGCGGAGGAAGAGCGTTTGGGGGAGGTTCGCAAAGGTTGAGGGGCGGGGCCTATATAACCCGCCGGCGGGGCATTCCCCAAAGAGATAAGTCCAGAGTTGAGACAAGGAGGGAGGAGACAAGAGCTGGGGCGTCAGAGCTGAGCTGTGTGCATGAGCCACCGAAACTGCATCTACAGCAGCTTGAGCCACCGAAACTGCATCTACAGCAGCTCGAGCCACCGAAACTGCATCTACAGCAGCTCGAGCCACCGAAACTGCAGCCACAGCAGCGTGGGGCCTGGACGGCAGTTTGGAGCAGGGCCGCGAAGGAACGGCGGCTGCCCAACGAGCCGATCGTGCTGCAGGACCAGTTGGACCTCCCTCCCTATCCCGCCAGCCATCCACCTGCCATCCCTATCATCATTCCCTGTGTAAGTGTGTTCGTAGTCTGTCTTTTGTCTTGTCCCTGGGAATAAGTTAAGCCTGTTAGATAAGCTAAAGATTTCACTGTGTCACGTGCGTCTCATGTCCCTGTAAATAAACGTGACTGCTTTCTTTTTGCTTATATGTGTGAATAATAATAAACCCAGTTACTCTTCTGTACGTCTTCTTCCTCTTTGCATTTGGTCGCTTTAGAGTTTTCCAGATTGAGCAGCTGCGGTGCGATACGGCCAACGTTTGGGTTGAATCGGGTTTTAGTCGGGGAATAACTGTCCGGTCGCGGAGCCACTGCTCGGTCAAAATAACATCTAATCCGCGGTCCGTAACAGTATGTTCATCCATGGTATGTTCATCCATGGTATGTTCACCCACGGTATGTTCACCCATGGTATGTTCACCCATGGTATGTTCACCCATGGTATGTTCACCAATGGTATGTTCACCCATGGTATGTTCACCCATGGTATGTTCACCCATGGTATGTTCACCCATAGTATGTTCACCCATAGTATGTTCATCCATATTATGTTCACCCATGGTATGTTCACCCATGGTATGTTCACCCATGGTATGTTCACCAATGGTATGTTCACCCATAGTATGTTCACCCATGGTATGTTCACCAATGGTATGTTCACCCATAGTATGTTCACCCATGGTATGTTCACCCATAGTATGTTCACCCATAGTATGTTCATCTATAGTATGTTCACCCATGGTATGTTCACCCATAGTATGTTCACCCATGGTATGTTCACCCATAGTATGTTCACCCATAGTATGTTCACCCATGGTATGTTCACCCATAGTATGTTCACCCATAGTATGTTCACCCATAGTATGTTCACCCATAGTATGTTCACCCATAGTATGTTCACCCATGGTATGTTCACCCATGGTATGTTCACCCATGGTATGTTCACCCATGGTATGTTCACCCATAGTATGTTCACCCATAGTATGTTCATCTATAGTATATTCACCCATAGTATATTCACCCATAGTATATTCACCCATGGTATGTTCACCCATAGTATGTTCACCCATAGTATGTTCACCCATAGTATGTTCATCCATAGTATATTCACCCATAGTATATTCACCCATAGTATATTCACCCATGGTATGTTCACCAATGGTATGTTCACCCATAGTATGTTCACCCATGGTATGTTCACCCATAGTATGTTCATCCATAGTATGTTCACCCATAGTATGTTCATCCATAGTATGTTTACCCATGGTATGTTCACCCATAGTATGTTCACCCATGGTATGTTCACCCATGGTATGTTCACCCATGGTATGTTCACCCATGGTATGTTCACCAATGGTATGTTCACCCATAGTATGTTCATCCATACTATGTTCACCCATGGTATGTTCACCAATGGTATGTTCACCCATAGTATGTTCACCCATAGTATGTTCACCCATGGTATGTTCACCCATAGTATGTTCATCCATAGTATGTTCACCCATGGTATGATCACCCATGGTATGATCACCCATGGTATGTTCACCCATGGTATGTTCACCCATAGTATGTTCACCCATAGTATGTTCACCCATGGTATGTTCATCCATAGTATTGTTACGTACGTGGCTGGATGTTGTTTGCCGAGCGGATGGCCGCCGCGCCCGAACAGTTACCCCGACTAACCCGATTCCTGATCGTTGGCCGAATCGCGCCACAGATATTCAATGGGGAAAAGACTAAGACGAAGGATGTGAAGAAGAAGAACACCAAAGCAAAAGGGTTGGAAATGCTACTATATTTATTCCTACTATTTACACGATCAAAATAACCAAGGAGGAGGAAAGATAATAAAATAAAAACAGAAGAAATCAAGGAGACACAGTGAAACTTAGCTTAACTATACAGGCTTAATTAATCCCAAGGACAAGACAGAAGACGGATGAACAATCAGACTTACACGAATGGGGAATGGAGGTTGGGATGGTTGGAAGGAGGAATGAAGGTTCAGCTCGGACCAGAGGGATGGTCGGCTGGGAGTGAGCAGCCGCCGCCCTTTCTCGATCGGCGCGTTCAGCAGCGTCGCGTTCAGCAGCCGCCGTACCTTCACGGCCACAGTCAAAACTGCCGTCAAAGCCCCGATGCTGTGGTGGTTCAAGCCGCGGCACTTGCACTTGTTCTCAGGCTTGGCACTTGGCACTTGTTCGCTCTGACTCCCTCTCTTTCTCTCTTTGCTTCTCTCTCCCTCTCTTTTTCTCAAAGGCTTCCACGCGCGCTCTTTATAGCGCCTCAGGCGATCAAGCCGCTGGTGTCCAGGACACACCCATCGGTGAGCTCACCTCGGCCCTGGTTGGTCGCGCGGGCTCCCGATCCCGCCCTTAGAGGAGGCGTTGGCAAGGCCACGCCTTGTTCCCGGCGCTGGGCCGACTCCTCCCACCTTCGGCTTCGAGATTACCTCGTGGCTAATGGAGTCTTGGGATGAAACAACCCACAGCAGCAAACCTGACAAACCACCCAGTGCAGTTGGCAATGGACTACAGGGGAATGCAGTTGGCAATGGACTATAGGGGAATGTGAAGGGAATCTACTCTTATTTCACTTGGTGCAATGGAGTATGAAGTTAATGGAAGACACAGCCTTACACTAATACACATAATAAGGATATAACGACCGAACAGGGATATATGGTGTCCTGCGTGTATGTTTTATGGAATTAACTACGGGAACGCCCTTTGACCTTTATACAACAACAAATGCAGGAAGGAGGGTGACATTTTACAACAATTCATTACACAACAATAAAAAAAACAACATTCTCATATCCACAACAGTATGTTCACCCATGGTATGTTCACCCATGGTATGTTCACCCATGGTATGTTCACCCATGGTATGTTCACCCATAGTATGTTCACCCATGGTATGTTCACCCATGGCATGTTCACCCATGGTATGTGCACCAATGGTATGTTCACCCATAGTATGTTCACCCATAGTATGTTCACCCATAGTATGTTCACCCATGGTATGTTCATCCATGGTATGTTCACCCATGGTATGTTCACCCATAGTATGTTCACCCATGGTATGTTCACCCATGGTATGTTCACCCATGGTATGTTCACCCATAGTATGTTCATCCATAGTATGTTCACCCAGAGGAGCATGTTCACTTATCATGCTATTGTCGGGACAACAATGGAAGAAACGAAGTACACGTTCATTGAGGTAGGCTAACCACCATGTAAAGCAAGGAGAAGCTGATGTTTTGGGCGTTACACCTTCATCACTTTATTTTGGCTCCATCGAAGGGTTAACGAAGGGTTAACGCACAAAACATGAGCTTCTCCTTGCTTTCCACAGTGGTTAGCAGTACCTCAATCAACGTGCTGTCAATTTCGTCCATTGTTCTACCTGTCTTCTGACGCAGATTGCTGCTCACCTTCAGCAGGAAGACTAGCTCTTCATTCTATTATAGGTTGAGTTTCTAGTTCTTCCACCCCACTTCTTCCTCCTCGTTAACACTACCTTTGGCTGATAACTTACCAGAATGCAGCGCAGTCCTCGTGCCCCCGTCTTACCATCTATTGCCCTACGGGCGATTTCCTTCAACGCACACGGTGTGATGGATAGCTTGCACTGAAATGGGGGTGGGTACAGGGATGGGGTTGACATGGACTCGTCAGAATACACCTTGTTTTGTGAGCACAAATTTCAATGAAATTATACAACGATGCCAAACATTGAAGCAATTTTCTCTCCCCCGCAAATGCTCTGTTATCCGAACACACAATCCATCAATACCAAACATACAAAACACTGGCATGATCTCAGCTTACATCAGACATTATGTTGGCATCTTTGCCCTCTTTCTCGACAGGGTGTGGATCGTATTTGCCATGAATAAATCAATGGTTATGATAGCCTCGCAAGATTGTATTGCATTTTGGTCAGTTTGTCTGTCTATCTGTCTGTCTGTCTGCACATAACATGCCAACATGGCCAACAAGCGCCACCTGGTGATAGCCAGTATTACACGCCATCTTTTTTTCAACCACGGGCAAAAACTCCCATCGATTAGTATTACACGTGAGTATGTCTATAAAGTATGTACAATTAAAATGCGACTACATATTGAAAGTACGATCGCGTCTACCCTGTAGTGAAGACCTCAGGGCGACATATGACCAAAACGAGCTTTAACTCCAAGGCGTATACCGAAAAATATGGCGGTGTTATCTCTGGCATGCATGGGGGAAGGACACCAAGGTCCTTACCTGCACAGACAGGGGGTTTAACCGAACCCACAAACAAATAAACACACAGGACAAGAAATTGAAAGTCAACAAGGGATGATTTAATGAAAATAATGCAAGCAAAAGGAATGTGCGGTAAACTAAAATTCCGAAATGAGGATCCTCCACTCAGACTCAAAAACACAAACAAGGGAAAAATGAAAGGAAAAACAACCATTACGCCTATGTCCCCCGTCGGTGAAGTGATGCGAGTTGACAAAGTGGAAGACGCAAGGCGGCCATCTTGGATTTTGACGTGGCGACCCAATTTTCAAAATGGTTCTTCCTTATGCCTAGATACACCCACACACCAAATTATAAGTTGGTACTTCGCTTATTTTTCAAGATATTTTGCTCACAAGGTTCAGACATATATATGGTGGCGGCCATCTTGGATTTTGAGGTGGCGACCCAATTTTCAATAGCGTTCTTCCTTATGCCGAGGTACACGCACACACCAAATTAGAAGTTGGTAGTTCGCTTATTTTTCAAGATATTCATCTCACAAGGTTCAGACATACATGGCGGCGGCAATCTTGGATTTTGACGTGGCGACCCAATTTTAAACAGCCTTCTTCCTTATGCCTAGATACACCCACACACCAAATTAGAAGTTGGTACTTCGCTTATTTTTCAAGATATTCAGCTCACAAGGTTCAGACATACATGGCATCAGACATACATGGCGGCGGCCATCTTGGATTTTGACGTGGGTTGCACCCACACACCAAATTCGAATGCGGTCCTTCGCTTACGCACGCCCGCATGCACGCATGCACGGACGGACGGACAGACGGACGGACGGACGGACACACGGACGGAGGGGAAAACCATAGTCCCCCTTTCGCTCCGCGGTGTGACGGGGGACAACAATCGTCAGATGTCGTGTATCCACTTAACTCCGGTCTCAACGATGGTTTGGTGGCGTCACAGGTGGCGCATTCCTGCGTGGGAAAACACACGTTGGCATGAAGTCGCTTTCACCGCCAGCCGCCGGAGCGAAGCGAACAGGCCAGAGCTCATCCCTTGGTCCTTCTCGTCGGCTGCACCGAGCTCCAAATGTCCTCATCCTCAACCGCCCTTGGTGTCTTTTCCCACAAACGCACCAGAGAGAACCAACAATGCTGCGACCGTCCGCCATGCAGCCAGTACCAGAGAGAGGGAATAAATGTGCGCCCCCTCGTTACGAATGCCAGAACAGAGAGTGGGAAAATTGCGGGATGCTTGCTTTTTCTCCCTCCGTTCTCGAAGGTCCCCTCTGACATCACGCTCGCTCCCATCACCACGCGCGATTCAATCACCCCATCGTTCCTCAACCAATCGTCCTTCGGGGCATGGCCGCACGGCCACTCTTGACGCCCATCGAGAGTGTTCGGCTGGGCGGAGTGGTAATGTCTGAATACTGTCGGCGATTATGGTGGTGTGGGTGAATGGAGATTTTCGTGGCATGGCTTTTTGATGAATATAAAGACGGAGGCAAGACCACAGGAGGGCAAGCACACACACTGGGGAAGTTATCCTTATGGACCCTATCGAAATAACACTACTTCACCCCTCGTACGAAGTCACACAAACGCTTACACGGACATTCGGCCGACTTAGTTTACATAGAGGTGGCTTCACGGCATACAGAGCATGCTAAACCAACACAATTCTATCTGGACTAAGGTATTTCATTACCTACCCCCACACACGTAATAGTACGTACTACTAGATTGTGTATACTGTATATGAATAGACGTCTATAAAGGACGTACAATTACGATCATCAGTACATCTATAGAGTTTGCACTGTGTGAATATGAGTACGTCTATAAAGTATGTACTATTAGAATATGAGTACGTCTATGGAGTATGTACTATTAGAATGTGAGTACGTCTATAAAGTATGTACTGTTATAATGTGAGTACGTCTATAAAGTATGTACTATTAGAATGTGAGTACGTCGATGGAGTATGTACTATCAGAATGTGAGTTTGTCTATAAAGTATGTACTATTAGAATGTGAGTACGTCTCTAGAGTATGTGCAATTATAATGTGAGTACGTCTGTAAAGTATGTACTATTACCATTAGTCAGGTTCGCTATGTTAACAAATATAATTTCGTTCAAAATTTTGGGAGATTAGCAAACCTGTACAATTTTGGAATCATCAGAGCATGGAGAATCCGAAAATCAATGTTGGCATTTGCACAGACACCTGCATGGCCGCCATTTTGGATTTTCAAAATGGCCGCCATAAAATACATATTTTGCGCTATCTCGGCTTCTAGTCAACCTAGGAACTTAATTAAATATGCTAATCCTATGTTTTCTGGGTCAAGGAATCCAATAAAGGCCTCAAAATAGTGCTCAGGTTTATAGAAAAGCAACAAACAAAGGTAATTTAAAACCATTGTCGTTATATTTGTGATATAACTGTATTACATAATACACGATATTGCAAGTCCTTTGAAGTTATAGGTTGTTATAGGAAGTTATAGGTAGTATCAGATTGAACTATAAGTCCTATACACAGGATCTACTCGGTCTATACCGTTCAGGAATATGCTTTTACAGATCTTCATCACTGTCCTGAGAGTCATTTTCACAAAGGTGTCTACGCAAATGCCAACATTAAGTTTTGGATTCCTCATGCTCTGAATATTCCAAAAAATGTATAGTTTTGCTCATCTCCAAAAAATTTGAACGAAAAAAAACATAGTGAACCTGACTACATGGACCTCCTCCCATACCAGACCATACAGAATCCTTAGTGATGTTTTTTGTACTAACGTTTCTCGTAAATCGTAATTCCCGTATATCACTGAATGTAATGGCAATAGTAGTGACATAAACAACTCGCAAAATCAAAATTACACCTTTAAATTACAATATCATACGCACAGCCTAAATGTATTTACATTTACATAGTTTCATGTGGTTAAAGTGAAAATTCGGTAAGAAGACAACAGAATTCGAGGTAAAAACGTTTAAGAACTACATCCAAATTATGTTGATTTTAACAACAACAACACAACATGCATTTTAAGGCCATTTTCCTTGCTAGAGCGGGGGTTAGCCTTGCGGTCCCCATGACAATCTTCTCCATTTTGCCCTATTTTCTGCATCTCTCCTTGTTAACCTCTTTCTTTCACGAGCCTCGATCTTGTATACAAAAAAAAAAAAACCCCCCTTGCCCGCATTTCTTCTTCCACCATCTTTAGCCAAGTCTTTCTCGGTCTTCCCCGTCCTCAACTTTTTTCTACATTCATTTCCATCGCTCTTCTCAACCAGTCACTTTCATCCTTCCTCAACACATGACCAAACCATCTCAACCTGTTCCTCTTCACAGCATCAATCACAGGCTCTATTCCCATCATCTTTCGCAATTCATCATTTGTCTTCCTCTCTCTCAACGATACTCCGCACATCCGTCGAACCATTCGCATTTCCACCCTTTCCAACCTTCGTTGCTGCTCTACATTCATTACCCATGTCTCGCTCCCATAAATCATAACACTTCTCACACATGCAGCATACACCTTTCCCTTCAGCTTCAGCGACACTCCCCTCATCATCAGCATGCCACTCAGTTCCCGAAACTTCTTCCATGCACATCTCACTCTAGCAACCGTTGCCGAGTCTGATCCACCTTCTCCATTCAGCATGTCTCCGAGGTAGCAAAATGTTTTCACACCTTCCAGCTTCACGCCGTCTCCAAGATCCAACTCAACATTTCCTCCATCTGCACTCTGCAGCTCCCCCTGTGCACACCTTACATTTGAATGTAGCTGCCACACTGGTTAATGACCCTCTCAGGCCACTACATTTTTGATGAACCCACTCAGCGCACATTGTACATTGAATGGAGTTCACTCTGACACCCTTCCTGCACACAGCACATGGCCACTTCCCAGTTCTTTCCACCTCACCACATGCTTTACCACTTGCCATCACCTTCATCTTTCCGATATTCACCTTCAGACCTTTTGTCTCCATACATTCCTTCCACTTTTTTTTTTTTTTTTTGGTATACAAGATCGAGGCTCGTGAAAGAGCGAACATTAATCACACAGAAAGACAAACCGACAAACCGACACATAAAACAAATAACATCGGGAGCGGTAGACAAGATGGGGAGAGAGGGGGAAGGACACAAACACAACATTTGAGAGCAGGGACCGAGAGACATGGAGACATCGAGACATCTGTGGGAGGGAGAGGGATTTGGGGGGGGAGGCATGGGAAGGGGGGGGGGCGGTGGGAGAGGTATAAAACATATGGACACTGCCAGGACTTCCAGGAAAGAAGTTGGAATTTCAAACAAGGTGGATCTGGGGTGAATTCGTGGGGGTAGAAAAGATAAAGGTTTTGGATGGGGGAAGATAAGAGATGGTGGTGAACAGCTGTTTTAAAGACCTGGAGGGAGGAGTGGGATTGAAGGGAGTGTGGGAGTTTGTTCCAGAGGTGGGAGAAAAGAGGAATGAAAGAGTGAAGGTGAGCAGAGAGCCGAGATTTCGGCAGTTTATCCATCAGAGGGTTGCTGGCAGATCTTGTGCGACCTGTAGGAATATTTGGGGGACAGAGCACAGAGAGAGCTGGGGGAGCAAGGCCGGAGAGGAGTCGGTAGAAGACAGAAAGACCACCTACCTGCCTGCGGTGAATGAGTGAAAGGCCTTCAGAGATAGCTCCATCGCGGGAGATTCCAATGATTCTGAAAGCTTTGGATTCAACAGCGTGAAGCCGAGCTAGGTGTGAGGCAGGAGCACCAGCCCATCGGGGAGAACAGTATTCCATTGAGCTGCGGATGAAAGCCTTGTATGTGGTGAGGAGCTCAGGTGTGCCTAGGAAGGACTTCGCACGACGGATGATGCCCAGTGTGGGCTTTGACTTCGCACGACGGATGACTGGCTTTGGAGGCCAGCTTGGAAATGTGGTTTTCCCAAGAAAGATCATGGCAGATAGTGAGACCCAAAAGCTTGAGCGACAGAACTTCTTGGAGAGGATTGTTGAGAAAGTAGATGGGAGGGTTGTCCAGTCGATCTTTTCGGAGAGACAGAGTAAGAGTGTGAGATTTGTCAGGATTGAAAGACATGTTCCATTTGTTTGACCAGTCTGTGATTTTGTCCAGGTCTTCAGAGAGTGAGGAGGCTGCAGACTGCCGATCTGAGGGAAGAGGAATGGAGCGGCAGAGAGTAGAGTCATCAGCAAAGCGATAGAGCGGATTTTCCAGAGAGTCGGAGAGATCATTGATAAAGACCAGAAAAAGCACAGGGCCCAGCACACTGCCTTGGGGAACTCCAGCCTGAACAGGAAGGGGAAATGAGAGAAATCCATTCAGGGCCACACGTTGACTACGACCAGAGAGGAAGTCCGCAAGCCATGCATGGAGATTTCCATGGATACCATAGGAGGAGAGTTTGGTGAGCAGAGCTGGGTGCCAGACCGTATCGAAGGCACGTGATATGTCAAGGGAGACAGCTCTGATTTCCTGTTTGGCATTGAGGACCTCCATCCATTGTTGAGACGGCAGAAGCAGCATGTCCAGAGTAGAGTGACCTGGTCTGAAACCAAATTGATGATCAGAGATCAAGCCATTGGAGAAGAGGAAAGATTTCATATCCGAAGCGAAGATTTCATATCCGAACTTGTTCATCTTTTCCTTCAGTCCATCCATACTTTCCGCAATCAACACCAGATCATCTGCATACAACAACTCCCACGGTAAACCCTGCTTTACGTTCTGAGCCAGCACCTCCATCACAGCTACAAATAGTAGTGGACTTAGTACCGACCCCTGATGCACTCCCACCTTCACCTCGAACTCACCACTGTTCCCATCCTTCGTCCTTACAGCTGTGCGCGCTCTTTTGTACATTGCCATCACTACTCTGATCAACCATTCCTCCACTCCTAACTTCCTCAATGCCCATGTCAATACTTTGCGGGGAACCCTATTGAATGCTTTCTCCAGATCAACAAACCCAAGAAACAACTTCTTCCTCTTCTCCATGTACTTCTCCTGCAACTGCCTAAAAATGAAAAGCACGTCTGTCGTTCCTCTTCCTGGCAGAAATCCAAACTGCATTTCGTCGATCTTCACTTTCTTCCTTATCCTCCTCTCCAACACCCTTTCCAATACCTTCATTCCATGCTCCAATAACTTTATCGCTCGGTACGAGCCACACTCCAGAGGGTCACCTTTCCCCTTGTATAGAGGGACGAGGGTACTCATTTCCCAATCCACTGGAATGCGGCCTTCTTTCACCACCAGATTACAGATCTCTGTCATTCTCTTCACTCCCCAACTTCCTGCTGCCTTCAACATATCTCCCACAACTCCCGTCGGCCCTCCCGCTTTTCTACCCTTCATTGCTTTTATCGCTTCCTCAACTTCCTTCTCAGTTATCTTCTCTGCCGGTCCTAAAACTGGGTTACTCTCTATGTTGCCATCCCATTCATTCTCTGTATTCAACAGCATTTCCATATATCTTTTCCATCTTCCTTTAATTCCATCTGGGTCGACAACGATTTGTCCCACTTCATCCTTCAAGCAACTCACCCCCATCACATCACACCTCTCTTTCGCTATCTGCTTTGCAATCCTGAATACTGCTTTCTGACCCTCTTCCGAATCAAAGCGTTCTCCGAACATTTTCCTACATGCCTCCTGCGCCTTTGCTACCTCTTTCTTTGCAGCCTTCTTGGCTGCCTTATAACTTTCATGCTCTGCTGTTTCTGCTCCCGTACCCTTCGCCTTCTGCCACTCCTTGAACTTCTTCCTCTTCTCGTCAATCCTCTTTCCAACTTCATCATCCCACCACCATGTTTACGAGTGCCTCGGTGGTCCTTTTGTCCATCCACATACCTCACCAACGGCTCCCAACAGACTAGCTTTCATTGACATACAACCACTTTCAAGCTCAACCACATCATCCTCGACCCTACTCAGCCTCTCTTTTAATGCCTCCCTCACTGTCACCTCTTTCAACCTCCACACCTTCATTCTCGGTTGGTACTTCACCCGCCGAGCTCTCCTCGCACCTTTCACCCTTATGTCGCAGACAACCTCGTGGTGCTGTGAAACAGCCTCCTCCCCCGGGATCACCTTTGTGTCCCGGAGGTGCCCCCTATCGCGCCTACGCACCATCAGGTAGTCAACGGTTGTCGTCGACCCACCTGATGTGTATGTAACAAGCTTATTATCCTCTTTCTGGAACTGAGTATTACAAATCAACAAATCAGCTCCATCAGCAAACTCCAAAATCATTTCACCTTCTCCATTTCTCACACCATATCCGTAACCCCCATGAACTCCGTCAAAACCATCCATACTCCTTCCCACATGTCCATTTAGGTCTCCTCCTACCACAACAACTTCCTCATCTTTCACGTTTTCCATCAGCTTCTCTATCGCACACCAGAACTTGTCCTTCTCTTCATCGCTCCGACCAACCTGCGGAGCATATCCCGAGATGACGTTCACCAAGAGTTTTCCAATCATCATTTTCACCATCATCAACCTATCACTCACTCTCGTCACACTCACCACACTGTCTACAAACTCCTCAGAAAACAGGACACCAACACCATTCACGCCCTCCAGGCACCCTTGCCGCACAAACTTGTATTTCTGTCCCTGCCTACCCTTCACCATTCTCACACCACTTCCCTTCCATCTCGTCTCTTGCACACAACATATGTCCACTCTTCTTCTGATCAATACTTCCACCACTTCTCCTGATCTCCCTGTCATTGTCCCTACATTCCATGTCCCAAACCTCAGAAACCGATCTCCACTTCGGGCTGTACCCTGCCCACATGTAGTTGTAATTGTTATGGTTCTCTTTTTGAGGCAATGTTTTTATGGCCGGATGCCCTTCCTGACGCCAACCCTCCTAGTCGTCTCTTACGACACGCAGAGATCCGGCGTACCTATTCTTATCCAGGGTACACACTGGGAAACGTTTAAAACATGGAAATTCTGGGGGGGGGGGGGGGGGGGGGACGGCGTCAGCATCACGGCTGTGGTTTAAACATATTTAAATAAATATTTAAACAAAACCATGAAAAACAACCTGGGAAAAGTCTCTAAGTGAGAACGTGGATTTGAGAAAGCAGGAGCAGAGGTTGAAGAAAAACGAGATATAGGGGGCGGGGCACAAGTCGAGACGAGGATGAGAGCGAACAAGCACGTGTCCGGGAGGAGAAAAAGAATCAATATATAATTATTTGTCTAGGGAGGTGAGGTTTATTTGTTTGTTCTGTTTTCAAAACGCTGGACAAAGGGTAAGATGTTCGTGAGAGGTAGGGGGGAGAAAAGAAAATCAAAGAAATTTTAACGTTAAACTTTATTGTTACGTGAGATACATTAATGGATTAGGTTTGCATTAATTATCAATAACGGCCCAAATAATGTAGAACTTGTCGACAAATGCATATGGAAATATACTCATAAATGAAATAATACCATAAAAATAAACAGGAACAAATACACAGCATTTCAGCACTTGGTGAACATCTCGACTAATTCAGAACTTCCCTTTCCTGGGCTTCAGAGCTGCGAATTTGTGAATCACTTCATCGAAATCAATGCCTTTCGCCAACTCACTTACAATATTGATGATATCGCAAGATCGGAAAGCCTTGACACTGCAAAAATTTGGTGTCACCCCCTCTGATAGTGTCACCCGGTGCGGTCCGCACACCCCGCACCCTCCTAGTGACGCCAGTGCTATTAGAATGTGAGCACGTCTATAAAGTATGTACTTTCTTAGATTGTGAGGATGTCCATAGAGTATGTACAATTATAATGTGGGTACATCTATAAAGTATGTACATTGTACAATTAGAATGTGAGCACGACTATAAAGTATGTACTATTAGAATGTGAGCACGTCTATAAAGTATGTACTATTAGAATGTGAGCACGTCTATAAAATATGTACTATTAGAATGTGAGCACGTCTATAAAATATGTACTATTAGAATGTGAGCACGTCTATAAAGTATGTACTATTAGAATGTGAGCACGTCCATAAAGTATGTACTATTGTAATGTGAGTACGTCTGTAAAGTATGTACTATTAGAATGTGAGCACGTTTATAAAGTATGTACAATTGTAATGTGAGTACGTCTGTAAAGTATGTACTATTAGAATGTGAGCACGTTTATAAAGTATGTACTATTGTAATGTGAGTACGTCTGTAAAGTATGTACTATTAGAATGTGAGCACGTTTATAAAGTATGTACTATTGTAATGTGAGTACGTCTATAAAGTGTGTACTATTGGAATGTGAGCACATCTATAAAGTATGTACTATTGTAATGTGAGTACGTCTGTAAAGTATGTACTATTAGAATGTGAGCACGTTTATAAAGTATGTATAATTAGAATGTGAGCACGTTTATAAAGTATGTACTATTAGAATGTGAGCACGTCTATAAAGTATGTACTATTGTAATGTGAGTACGTCTGTAAAGTGTGTACTATTAGAATGTGAGCACGTTTATAAAGTATGTACTATTGTAATGTGAGTACGTCTGTAAAGTATGTACTATTAGAATGTGAGCACGTTTATAAAGTATGTACTATTGTAATGTGAGTACGTCTGTAAAGTATGTACTATTAGAATGTGAGCACGTTTATAAAGTATGTACTATTGTAATGTGAGTACGTCTGTAAAGTATGTACTATTAGAATGTGAGCACGTCTATAAAGTATGTACTATTGTAATGTGAGTACGTCTATAAAGTGTGTACTATTAGAATGTGAGCACGTCTATAAAGTATGTACCATTGTAATGTGAGTACGTCTGTAAAGTATGTACTATTAGAATGTGAGCACGTTTATAAAGTATGTATAATTAGAATGTGAGCACGTTTATAAAGTATGTACTATTAGAATGTGAGCACGTCTATAAAGTATGTACTATTGTAATGTGAGTACGTCTGTAAAGTGTGTACTATTAGAATGTGAGCACGTTTATAAAGTATGTACTATTAGAATGTGAGCACGTTTATAAAGTATGTACTATTAGAATGTGAGCACGTTTATAAAGTATGTACTATTAGAATGTGAGCACATCTATAAAGTATGTACTATTGTAATGTGAGTACGTCTGTAAAGTGTGTACTATTAGAATGTGAGCACGTTTATAAAGTATGTACTATTGTAATGTGAGTACGTCTGTAAATTATGTACGATTAGAACATGAGTATGTACTATGCACGAATGGAACGTGTATCCAAACATGTGCTCTGCCAACAGGTGTAGACTGTTCCACCACGGCACCGTACCGTACCGTATTGTAAGCAAAATCCGTTTTTCTATTGCCAAGCTAACAGTACCGTACCATACCATACCTAAGTGCCCATGCTAAATTTGGTTCCTGCTATGGATAGGTACCAAGAGAGCCGAACCCGAACGTATGGGTGGAGCTAGCAATACTGCAGACTGTTGATTGGTCAATCATAATCGTCACAGAACCGTCACGCTATGTTCAGACCCAACCGCTATTTTGTAATACTGTGGCGGACACGAAAGCACTGATGTGGTGACATCACCCCGCACACCAAGTGGGGGTGGGCCACGCCCGGGAGAGAGGCGTGGCCTCACGATATACACGGGGCGCGCAGCCCTGAGCAGCTCAGTATTACAGTGAGCTCTTGAATAAAGACTCTTACAAATTACCGCGTTGGCCGCTTCCTCCTTGCTCACAAGCAGCGCGCGTAATACCGCGCTTTACTGGTGACCCTCGACGTTGGATCTGCCGTAGCGATCCTTCCAAACACGACGCCATTGCCATGGCCAACAACGCGATGTCGGTTAAACTTCCCGAATTTTGGGAGGCCCAGGCCGAAGTTTGGTTCGTCCAAGCCGAAGCCCAGTTTCAGCTTCGGCGCCTCACCGGCGACAACACGCGCTACTGCCACGTCGTCGCCTCCCTCGGGCCCGGCACAGCCGCTCGAGTTGTGTCCGTCCTTCGCCACCCACCGGACGGCCACAAGTACGAGGCACTCAAGCGGCTGCTCCTAGCCACGTTCGGCCTCACGGAGGACGCACGGGCCGACCGCCTCCTGGATCTCCCCGAGCTCGGCGACACGCGCCCGTCGGTCCGGATGGACCATACGCTGTCACTGTTGGGCGACGAAGCCCCTGGTTCTCTACTCCGGGCGCTTTTCCGTCGCCAACTTCCAGCACAGGTACGCCTCGCATTGGCCGGGACCGTGCTAACGGAACCCCGAGCATTGGCCGCCGAGGCGGACAGGTACTTCGCGGCTTCGGACACGCGGGCGAGAGTCGGTGCGGCCCACCTCGTGGATCCCGAGGCTGATGCTGATCCACAGCATCAGCTTCCACAGCATACACAGCATGCTGATACGCACCTCGTGGCCGCCGCCACGCCCCGCCCACCGCCGCGGCGAAAACCGCCACCGCGGGGAAAACCGCCGGCTCCACCGGCCTGGCGGAGCCAGCCGCACTCCTCCAGCTCCACCACCTGGTGCTGGTTCCACGCCAAGTTCGGCCACGAGGCTCGACAGTGTCATCCGCCATGCTCCTTCAACAGGTCGGGAAACGCCCGGGCCGGCGCTCAATAGTGGCAATGAGCGCCGGCCATTCGAGCAGCCTGCTGTTCATAACGGACACCTTATCCAGGTGCCGTTACCTGTGCAACACGGGAGCGCAGGTGAGTGTCGTTCCTGCCGGTACGTCGGACAAGCATGCCGCGGGCGGGGGCCCCGCGCTGCTTGCCGCGAACGGGACGCCCATCCGTACGTACGGAAAACGCTGCCTCTCTCTGCGGTTCGGAGGGCAGGTTTTCCGATGGTCGTTCGTCACCGCCGACGTGCCCATGGCATTGCTTGGCGCGGACTTCCTGTGCGCCAATGGGCTCCTGGTCGACGTAAAGCACAGACGTCTTGTCCAGGCCGAGACGTTCAGCTCGCTCGCTTGTGCGCTGCCCAGCTCGTCGAGCAGCTCACCGAGTGGCTCACCGAGCGGCTTGCCAAGCGGCTTGCCGAACGGTTCGGTTCCGGCCACGTTGATCTGTACGCTTCCGGCAGCGGACGAATTCACCCGCCTCCTCACCGGCTTCCCGGCCCTCACGCGGCCCACCTTCTCGGCGGAGGCTGTCAAGCATGGGGTGGCCCATCACATCCCCACCATCGGGCCACCGGTCTACGCCCGGGCACGCCGCCTCGAGCCGACGAAGCTGGCGGTAGCAAAAGCTGAGTTCGTTACCCTGGAGCAACTCGGCATCGTTCGGCGCTCGGAGAGTGCTTGGGCGTCGCCGCTGCACATCGTGCCACAGCCCGGTGGGGGATGGCGACCGTGCGGGGACTATCGCTGTCTCAATGACGCCACCACCCCCGACGGCTACCCCGTCCCCCACATTCAGGACTTTTCCGCCCGTTTGGCGGGCATGTCCTTCTTCTCAAAGGTGGACCTCATACGCGGCTACCATCAGGTCCCCGTCAGGCTGGAGGACGTCCCGAAGACGGCGGTCATCACGCCGTTCGGACTCTTCGAATTCCTGCGGATGCCCTTCGGTCTGAAGAATGCGGCTCAGGCGTTCCAGCGGCTGATGGACAGCATCCTGCGCGACTTGGATTTTGTATACGTCTACCTGGACGATATCCTCGTCGCCAGCGCGTCCCGCAAAGAGCACCTACACCACCTCCGCACGCTCTTCAAACACCTGGGCCAGCATGGCCTGATTGTGAACCCCGCAAAGTGCCGGTTCGGCGTCGCCGTAATCGATTTTCTGGGGCACCGCGTCACCAGGCACGGAGCCGTCCCCCTGCCGGCCAAGGTGGAGGCGGTGAAGGGGTTTCCGCGCCCCCGCACGATCAGGGGGCTGCAGGAGTTCCTGGGCATGGTGAACTTTTACCATCGGTTCCTGCCCCGTATCGCCCAGCTCCTGCGCCCCCTGCACGAAGCTCTCCGAGGGAAGCCGGGCAAAGGCTACGTTACCTGGACCGAGCAGATGGACACGGCGTTCACGGGCGCGAAGCTCGCCTTGGCTAACGCCACCATGCTCGCGCACCCGGCGCCCGATGCACCGATCGCCCTCACCACCGATGCCTCGGACTACGCGGTGGGCGCGGTGCACGAGCAATGAGTGCGTGGAGCTTGGCAACCGCTGGCATTCTTTAGCCGGCAGCTTCGCCCGCCCGAATGCTGTTACAGTACCTTCGACCGCGAGTTGCTCGGGCTTCACTTGGCGGTCAGGCACTTCCGCCATCTGCTCTAGGGTCGTGCGTTCACGGCCTTCGTCGACCACAAGCCGCTGATCTTCGCGATGGGCAAGGTCACCGAGCCGTGGTCGGCCCGGCAGCAGCGTCACCTCTCGGCCGTGTCCGAGTACACGACGGACATCCGGAACGTCGCGGGGAAGGACAACCCGGTGGCGGATTGCCTTTCCCGGGCCGTCGCCCACGCAGTCCACCTCGGCATCGACTATGCCCGGATGGCAGCGGACCAGGCCACTGACCCTTATTTTCCAGGCCTTGCGGACCGCCGTCACGGGCCTCCGCGTCACCGAGGTGCCGTTCGATGGCGCAGGCGCGGCCCTCTTGTGCGACGTCTCCCTCGGGCGTCCTCGCCCCATCGTGCCCACGCGCTGGCAGCGCCAGGTGTTTGACGCCATCCACGGCCTGTCCCACCCGGGCGCGAGGGCCTCCCAAAGGTTGATCGCCGACAAATTCGTCTGGCATGGCCTCCGGAAGGCCGTCCGCGGCTGGGCCAGGACGTGCCTCGCGTGCCAGCGCACCAAGGTGCACCGGCACACCCAGGCCCCGTTGGCCCCGTTTACGGTGCCAGAACGCCGGTTTGACCACGTCCACGTGGACCTGGTGGGACCTCTGCCCCCCTCACGGGGTTTCACCCACGTCCTCACCATGGTGGACCGCACCACCCGGTAGCCAGAGGCCGTGCCCTTGGCGTCGACGACGGCGGCGGACGTCGCGCAGGCTTTCATCGCCACCTGGGTCGCCCGGTTCGGCGCCCCCTCAGACATCTCATCCGACCGCGGCCCCCAGTTCACCTCGGAGCTCTGGGGGGTGATCGCGCAGGGGCTCAGGGTCCGGCTGCACTGAACCACGGCCTACCACCCCCAGGCTAATGGCCTGTGTGAGCGATTTCACCGCTCATTGAAGGCTGCGCTCCGGGCCACCCTCCGCGACGGCGGCTGGGTCGACAGGCTCCCCTGGGTCCTGCTGGGCCTCCGGACGGTGCCCAAGGAGGACCTGCGCGCATCCGCGGCGGAGTTGGTTTTCGGGCAACCGCTGCGGGTGCCGGGCGAGTTCCTCCCCGACTCCACGGCACCATGGTCCGCGGCACAGCAGCGCTCCGCTCTGCAGGAGACCGCCCAGAGGTTCGCCCCGGTGCGAACGGCACACCACGGGCACCCACCGACGCACGTCGCCCCGGAGCTTCGCACGGCGGAGTACGTCTTCGTCCGCCACGATGCCCACCGGACACCACTGCGGCCCCCGTACGACGGGCCTTTCCGCGTGCTGGAGACTGGGGTGAAGCACTTTACCCTGGACATCGGCGGTACTCCTGACCGCGTTTCTGTGGACCGCCTCAAGCCGGCCCACCTCGACGTGGACCATCCACTGCCAGTGGCCCGACCCCTGCGTCGGGGCCGCCCCCCTGCGGGCGGACCCCCGGCACCGCCCAGCCCCACCGCCACGCTGCCCCCCGGTCCTGCACCCATCCCAGGGGCAGCCGGTGGCATCCCGGATGGCATCCCTGCTTCCCAGACGCCGCCAGTCGCCAGGGGGCGCTTCGGCCGGGTCATCCGTTTGCCCCGCAAACTGACCCTTCAGGTGCGCGGGGATTCTGGGGGGGCGCGTGTGGCGGACACGAAAGCACTGACGTGGTGACATCACCCCGCACACCAAGTGGGGGTGGGCCACGCCCAGGAGAGAGGCGTGGCCTCACGATATACACGGGGCGCGCAGCCCTGAGCAGCTCAGTATTACAGAGAGCTCTTGAATAAAGACTCTTACAAATTACCACGTTGTCCGCTTCCTCCTTGCTCACAAGCAGCGCGCGTAATACCGCGCTTTAATACCACAATTCTGGAGAGAAGATAGCTAAAGCATGTGACAAGAATCAGAAAATATACAGTGCATTCAGAAAGTATTCAGACCCCTCCACCTTTTTCACATTTTGTTATGTTGCAGCCTTATGCTGAAATCGTTTAAATTCATTTTTCCCTCATCAATCTACACTCAATACCCCATATTGACAAAGAGAAAACAGGATTTTAGAAAGTTTTGCAAATTTATTAAAAACAAAAAACGGAAATATCACATTTACATAAGTATTCATACCCTTTGCTATGACACTTGAAATTTAGCTCAGCTGCCTCCCATTTCTCTTGATCATCTTTGAGATGTTTCTACACCTTGATTGGAGTCCACCTGTGGTAAATTCAATTGATTGGACATGATTTGGAAAGGCACACACCTGTCTATATAAGGTATCACAGCTGACAATGCATATCAGAGCAAAAACCAAGCCATGAGGTCGAACGAACTGCCTGCAGAGCTCAGAGACAGGATTGTGTCGAGGCACAGATCTGGGGAAGCCCACAAAAAAAATTCTGCTGCATTGAAGGTTCCCAAGAGCACAGCGGCCTCTATAATTCTTAAATGGAAGAAGTTTGGAACAACCAGGACTCTTCCTAGAGCTGGCCGCCCGTCCAAACTGAGCAATCGGGGGAGAAGGGCCTTGGTAAGAGAGGTGACCAAGAACCTGATGGTCACTCTGGCGGAGCTCCAGAGATCCTGTGTGGATATGGGAGAAACTTCCAGAAGGACAACCATCCCTGCAACACTCCACCGATCTGGGCTTTATGGCAGGGTGGCCAGACAGTCTGCTAGACAGTCTGTTGTACAGTCAGCTAGACATCACCATCCATCCCATCCCCTCCACCATTGCCCCACTTCCCCCCTCCCCCCCCCCCATGATCCCCAATCCACCATTCCCACCATCCCTCACTCCCTGAGAAAGCACACATGGTAAAAGATCAATCAAAGTGCTTGGTGTGACAATACAGGAAAACTTGAAATGGGATATGCTCAAATAGGACAAATGCTTAAAAATGTAATAGAAAGTTGTACATTTTACGTAATCTTAAATCGTATAATTTACCCACCTGTGACCTTGTGACAATTTATATTGGCTACATGAGACCAGTGTTGGAGTATTATGTACCTGTTTTCAATGCAGCCTTAACTAAAGCACAGGTGAACAATTTAGAACAGGTTCAAAAAAAGAGCCTGTAAAATAATGTTAGGATAACGTTACACATGTTACCATGTTGCTTTGGATACATGTAAATTACAAACCTTGGAGGAACGACAATGTCATTGCATAGTTACCTGCTATGAGAGCTATACCTTTTAATCTCAGGAAAGCACTAAAGTACTCACAGTAGAAATGCAGAACAAAAAGATTTCAAACAAGTGCACTGCCACTTTTAATTGGTATTCTTAATAGTTTGTAATACTTAGTCACAGTTCTCCGTTTTTTTATTTATTATTATTTTTTCTTTTGTTTGAAACATGCTGTTTGTTTTTTTATTTTACATTGTTTGGTTAATTCACTATTTTTATTTTATATCTTTTTATCTTGGAAGCAATCTTTGATTGCAAATTATGAATATGTATGCATGTGTAATTCAGCCATTCGCTGCCAGACATGCTTTCAATGAACCTTTTGATTGATTGATTGATGCCTACCCCTCTGAAACGACGAATGGTGAGGCGTGCTCCGCCAGTACATATAATAAACAGCAATGTTGCTTACCCCTCTGAAACGACGTGTGGTGAGGCGCACTCCGCTAGTACACATAATAAACAGCAATGTTGCCTACCCCTCTGAAACGACGTGTGGTGAGGCGCACTCCGCTAGTACACATAATAAACAGCAATGTTGCCTACCCCTCTGAAACGACGTGTGGTGAGGCGTGCTCCACCAGTACACATAATAAACAGCAATGTTGCCTACCCCTCTGAAACGGCGTGTGGTGAGGCGCGCTCCGCTAGTACATATAATAAACAGCAATGTTGCCTACCCCTCTGAAACGGCGTGTGGTGAGGCGCGCTCCGCTAGTACATATAATAAACAGCAATGTTGCCTACCCCTCTGAAACGACGTGTGGTGAGGCGCGCTCCGCTAGTACATATAATAAACAGCAATGTTGCCTACCCCTCTGAAACGGCGTGTGGTGAGGCGCGCTCCGCTAGTACACATAATAAACAGCAATGTTGCCTACCCCTCTGAAACGACGTGTGGTGAGGCGTGCTCCGCTAGTACATATAATAAACAGCAATGTTTTGAATGTTAGGAAAAACGAAATCTGGGCTCCAGAGACCAAACACATACCTTGTCCATTGCAAAGAGTGTCTGGTACTGTGGGACAAGTGCATCTCGTGGTTCTGTCAGGACTTTTACCAACATAGCCTCGGTGATGGCCTGCAATGGTACCAGTATGGGAAACCGGCCCACAAACTCTGGGATAAACCCAAACTGTACGAGGTCCCTGGGATCCACATCGTGCTCGGCGTTGCCTCCGTTTTCATGTGGTTTACCAGGCGTCCCTTCGCTGCCATTCTGTGGTTCTACTTGGTGTGACAAATCACCGCACACTTTTACTTCCTGGTTTTCTTGACAAAAGCCTAAAATCTGAAAGAAAAAAAAAGTTGCAACAGGTGCACAATGTGTTAAAATTAATTGATGTACTGACAACCGATGTACAATTATTTTTAATTCATTAATGCTGAGAGAATAAAAGTAAAAACTTAAAGTGCCATAACTTTCAAAAACCCTTCACAGTAACAATGTCATGTTCAGCACCGCTGGCGCAAGTTTGATTTATGCTCATGGACAATTTAATGAATGGTAGATTATTGCGTTTCTGTTGCCTATTACATGACTGCTGATGTAAGTCAGGTGCATCGCGGTGTACACGATGTCATACATTTGGACGTGGCTTGGTTCTCACCCAGCATTGCAGTCTTAGGAATCAAAACCTTGCTCTACAGTATATTATTGCCTTCTCCCAGTGATTATAATTTGGTGCTTCAACTGATAGACTACATAACAAGGCCCGATTAAAAGTTGCATTTCTAGTTATCATCCTGATGTCCACATCAGGTGATCGCGGCACTACTGCAGTTGGGCCTGACAATGATGACTCTTCTTTGTGAGTGGTTAATCAAATTGCTGATCGTCTTGTTTGATACATCGGAAAAAAAGTCTTCGCGAAGTTTGCATTTCTACTGCAATTTCCTAAAGCTGAATGAGTGCGTACTCTTTCAGGCAGTGATCAGTTTTGGACACAACTTCAAAGTCTATCGACTGTATACCTTGTCTGTCCTTTACTTCGATCACAATCTGCTGTTCATTGATTATGCAATCATAGACCATACAATGTGATCATAGACTGATCATATGATCGACTTAGTCTCTGCTAACTTCCAATACGATGACCACTCGTATCCAATGATCAATCTCCTTCACCCATTTCAGTTTGTGCTTAAACACAAAGGCCCTTAATATCTTTATATAATGGAGGGAAGTATTATGTTCTTTGTTGTGTGTGCCATCTACTCCTCCGAGAGAATTTGACCTATTAAGCTGAAACTATCAAAGATTACACAGGACACACTAAAGGTGTGTTTCCTAAAGTTTGGTTTGATTCCATCAAGTTTTGAAAACAAAATAAAATCACCCATCTTGGCGCATTTTTTCTTCCTTTGGTGGGGGAGGGGAGAGGAGGGAGGACGGTGGTGCAATTGAAAGTATCTGACCTATATAACCATGATGAATGATACATGCGCATAATATGCATGCATTTGCTTCATGTATGTAACCGGCGTTATTTTTTTATTTTTGGGAGCGAATGAGGCAGTGGTCTGTTGCCTATACACCGCCCAAAATAAAGGGGCCTGTCAGAAAAACGTGTTGCTCGCTTGGAGCAACATCAGCCATAAGGCGGGTACTGTGCTATGGTATTAATAATCATAAAGATTATAACATGACCCCCCTGGCCGCTCCAATAGGGAGCAGGTACTGCTTGCGCTTCTAACACAATACTGCATTTATGTATCCAATGAACTACATGAATGTGCAGTTATCTTGCAATGGAAAACCAGCATTTCTGCCTTAGATTGGCGTCTTGTGCACTGACTATGTTAATCAATTGTACATGAAAATCCTTTGTGTTCCCCGCCCCTCCGACAAGGTCGGAGATGAGGGACACTAAAATGAGCTGCGTCCGACCGACCGATCATCTGTCCATGTGCTTTTGTGTACGCGATATTTAAAAAAACATTGAACATTTAGTTTTCATATTACATATATCTATTCCTCATGACATTATTTCAACTTGATTAGATCATGGCGGTGATTGGCTGAATTATGTGACCATGGCAACCATCACGGTAACTTCACGGTAACTTCGCATCACGGTAATTTCATGGCAACCATCATGTTAACTTCGCTCATGTACGCAATCTTTTGAAAACCGTTCAAGATTTACACAGATCTATTCCTCATAACCACACAAAAGGCGGGGGAGCTCGAGTATCAGCTCCTTTTTTCTTAAAAAATACGGAATTCTCAATGACTTAGTGCATTCCCTAAAGAATTCTGTTCTGTTTTGGGAGGGAATTTTAAAATTTATTTTGCACAAGTTAAACACAGTCGTAATTTCACAATTTATTACAATTTTCTTAATCTCTCACCTTTTCATTGCGTTTGTGAGCAAGGATCTCATCCATCCCGCTGAATGCCCCTGATGCTACAAACAAAATGTTGCTCGTATCCAGCTGCAAGAAATCACCCCGCAGTCGCTCAGATTGTCGGTCGGGGATATTCACTATGGTTCCTTCCAACATCTTTAGCAGGGCCTGTAACAGACACAGCACCTTTCAAACTCTTGCTGCACTGCCAGACCAGCAAACGTATCATTTACATTATATATAAACAAATAGTGCCCTGCTTGTTTACAAAAATGCATTTTGCTCCTGTAATTATTGATGAACATAATTTTTTGCCCCCTATAATATATTTATAAAACAAGTGAATAAAAAATTTATGCTAAATGAAAAAGGCAATGTACGGATGAAAAACTACAGTCTAAAAAAGGTCCTAAACAAGATAGGGATGATGTTGGTTCAGAGAGTAGCTAACAGTGTTGGCATCACATAACAATCCCTACATCACTGCCTCATTTACACGTCATCAGTTATTGCTCCAAGCTTCTACAAACACTCCACTGGTTACACCAGTACTTGATTACTCCTGTAGTGTAGCCACATAATGAGACTGTACAAATTAGCAGTCTGAGTACAATGTTATAATATCAGTACATGATCATCAACTTCCTACAAACTGCATGCACATCTCTAATAAGAGCATTCTATAATTATCTCCATTTGTGATTGGTTACTCGAAGTTGATAAAAAAAGAAAAGTAGGAAAGACAACTGAAGCTGCAAGAAGTCCCTGAAATGATATAGGAGTTTCTTATACTTATGCAGAAATGAAATATAGGAGCTTCTAATACTTTTAGCTCGGCCTAGCCCGAGACAATAGTCCGGAGGCAGTGATGTAGGGATTGTTATGTGAGGGCAATACTGTCAGCTACTCTCTAAACCAACATCATCCCTATCTTGTTGAGGACCTTTTTTTAGACTGTAATTTGTCATCCCTACATTGCATTTTTAATTGAGCATAATTTTTTTTATTCACTTGTTTCTGTAATTTTTTGCAATGTGGAATAACACAATGGTATGGTACTCAGAGGATACCCAATCTTGGAGCAAAAGTGCCAAGATATCTTAGTCAGCAATGTCAAGCACTGACTGTATCTTGCAGCTCTGTCTTATTGCTCGTTTCTCAAAGAGTAATGTCTTCATCAAGCCTCAGGCCACACAAGGACCTGCACTTAGAAACGGCCAAAATAGCTGCTGTGGATTTACAGTCAAGAGAACAACATCAAAGTGATCATGCTTATGATAATATTTGAGTAGATGATGTTCGACTGATTTACAAATGTTGTAGCACAAACTTTATAGATGTGCTCACCATTGGCGTACTGAGGGTGTCTGGCATAATTTTTTTTTATATACAATATAAACTCAACCTACACATATACAAGCTCAACCCCCAAAAAACTGGTACTTCATCTTCTTCTTTGCATCTTTATCCCAATATCAAATATAATTGGCAAATTCTGTTTTTCAAAATCAATCAGCATTTTGTTGGAAAGCAAAGGGAAACAAGCACAGAAGCATGTCCATTCCCATGTGCTTGCCATGTTTATATTTTTACCTCCACCACCTTATGTTTTCACCCCTGTCTGTTGTTTGTTTGTCCGTTTGTGAGCAAAATATCTCAAAAAGTTGTGGACGGATTCGGACAAAATTTGGCAAAGATGTAGCGTACGTGACAACGACGAAATGATTCGATTTTGGTGAAGATCCGGATTCGGATCCGGCTACTTGAATATTTTAAGTGATACTTCACCATTGGGAGATAGGGCCAAAAACGATGCATAGCAGGATATCTCAAAAAGTTGTGGACGGATTTGGATGAAGCCTGGTGGACAGGTTGGGTGTCTGACAAGGACGATTCGATTAAATTTTGGTGAAGATCCAGATCCGGATCCGGCTAGTATAAATTTTAAAGTGATTCTTCACCATTGAGTGATATGGCCAACCAGGAGGAGATATGCTCTCTACTGAGTGCCGTTCTAGTTGTCAAATGCATTTATTTTCATTGCTGCTCCATTGTGCTCCTTTCATGGAAATATTATTACATTTATAATGGGAGGGTGGGGAAAGATTGGGGAGAGGGGGGGAGGGTGGAGGAGGTAAGTAACGAATTAATCGTTATCATTGCCTGCGTCTGGCATAGTTTTATAGTAATGCGAGCAGTGATGTGGCCAGCTGTGCTTGTCAACACAGTTTAGATTGAAGCCACAGGTACCCCCATGCAATCAATCGATTTACGTGTGAATGATTTACATGTGAGTGCAGTCACGTGTTAAATACGCTTCCGGGTAAAGCAAAGCGCAGGTGACGTCACGTATACGACATTTTCTTCATAATCATCACATTCTTCCCCACTCGGAAAATTGAACACAATCTTTAAATTACTTCATACTAATACCCTCAGATTACAAATCAATACTAATATTCCAATACATGCCATACAACATGACTAACATGCCTATATAGCAACATCATAGCAAATCATCTTTCCATATTAATCAGGAGTAATGCTCCTAGCATCATTTGCAATGACTCTTCTCACAAGTTCAATCCATTAGGCGGTCTGCTCATACGACCACTCCGTGTTTGGTAAGCTCTTGGTTCTGGCGAACCCTCTACCTCAGGCATTTGTCCTCCCTCAAATGTCGAGAGACAGCTTGGGGACAAAGATGCAGGAGATGGTGATACATCAGGCAAGATCGGTGGAAAAGTATTCCTACTGCCTGTCTGATTCTCGGTCAACCTCTCTGTTTGTCTATCTATTCCCAACTGAATTTTGCTTCGTAAAATTGCCGGGTTGACTGGTTGGCAGTTCTTCCCTGTGACCTGACCGTGTGGCGCGAGATTACGAACGGACATCGTGGTCTCCCACCCGTCCGCCATTCGAACATGTGCATATTCCGAGTTAACCTCGAGGAGTTCCACTTCATTTACCAACAGTTCATACTTGATATGTCGCACTGACCGACGCAATACCACAGGTCCAGGTTCGGTTAACCACGATGGTAACGAATGTCCACTAGGACTCCGGCGATGGTATGCAAACAATCTTTCGTGCGGTGGCATATAGTGGCCGTACACAGTAATGGCCGAATTGAGTGTAGTGCATCCAGTAACACAATCTCCCACTGTCCGACAGACAGATCACAAGATTTGAGACACGTAGTTACTGCGCACCATACAATTTCCTTGTATCGCTCCACCAAACCATTTCCCTGGGGATTATAGCTGGTCGTCCTAATGGAAGCAATTCCTCGTTCTTGAAAGAACTGTTTAATTTCTCGAGACATAAATGCAGTCCCACAATCTGATTGAATGTACGAGGGCATGCCAAAAATCATAAACAACTTCGTAAGACATTTGATCACGGTTGTTGATGACAAGTCCTCATATGGGAAGGTGAACGGGAATCGTGAATACTCATCTACTATTGTAAGCAAATAGCGTTTGGACACCACAGTTGGCAACGGTCCTTTGAAGTCGATATTCAATCTTTCCCACGGTTGTGTCGCCTTGATCAAGGTGCCCTGTGGCGGTTTGTGAAATTGTGGTTTTAGCTGGGCACAAACAGGACATGAAACACAAGCACACTTCACATCTTCAACAGAATCCGGAAGATTTCGACATCAAGCAAAATGTGCTAGCTGAGTTATTCTGGGGTAACAAAGTGAGTCATGTAGTACTCGCAACTCATTTGAGCTTACAGTGGAGCAGAAAGCACGGGAGAACGCATCCGTGGCCACATCGTCCCTCCCAGGCCGATAGATTATGTCATAACTATAATCCGCTAGCTCAATACGCCACCTCGTAATTTTCTCGTTCTTAATTTTCTGGGTATGATGCTCATCAAAGATGAATGCGACCGATCTTTTATCTGTGACAAGCCGAAAATGTTTGCCAAGCAGAAAATCTTTCCACTTATGCAAGGCCTCGACAATGGCGTAGGCCTCCTTCTCGACAGACGAATGGCGCAGTTCACTGCGTGATAACGTTCTGGAAAAAATGCTACAGGTCGCCCCTACTGATTCAAGGTTGCCGCAATGGCACACTCAAAAGCATCCATCTCCAACACGAAAGGAACATCATCATAGTTCTACATCACTACCGCTTTGCAATGTCATTTTTCAAATTTCTTAAAGCTGCTTCGGCAGCTGATGTCAACAGGAAGTTTTTGCATTCGACAAAACGGCAAATTTTTTTCCGAGTATTTCGGAATCCACTTTGAATAATGCGCAAACAACCCTAGGTTACGTCGCAGAGCAGACAGATCGTGGGGAAGGTGGGATGGGGTCATCTCCATTAGGGGCTGCAGACGACACATGTCGGGTTGGATCGACCCTTTCGAGATCGTGTATCCCAGAAGATTAATCGTTTTTGCTGAAAAAGTACATTTGCTGTCATGAAGAGTCAAATTATATTTTCTGGCTCCGTCCATGAAGCATTTTTAATTTTCATCATTCTGTGCTTGAGTTCATCCATACACGGTGATATTGTCCACATGCACAAAAGTGTCTTTTAGATTTTCCTGAGTGACTATGCTGTCGATTGCACGTTGAAAGCAAGCACCCCATTGGTTACCCCGAAGGGTATTCTAATAAACTGATATCACCTTTGGCCTGATTCGAACGCTGTATACTGTTTGTCGGATTCTCAAATTGGGATTTGATGATAAGTGTAGTGAAATTATACCAAAGTTGAACCCAGGAGAGATACTCGCTTCAGCCACTGAAGGGCGTCTATAAAAACCTGGGACATCCGCGACGCTGAGCCACTCCTGTGACATTTACTTTACATGTAGTCTTGAATGGTACGTATATGCTAGACTCGCACATATATGTTAGACTCGCTTGCTTTGACTATTATTATCAGTCCTCTCTGTATGATACCTAGATCCTGATATCTATTGCATGATTGTATTTTTACAGGATGATGCCAGAGATCTAATTGAGATTAAACCTACCTATGGGACAAAGTTGTGGATCTGATTGATTTCCATGACATTTAATCTCAATTAAGATCTACGGAAATGGCGGGACACAAGATGATCAATGTACCGACACTCGGTGCCGACCCACAAGCTGAGGAGTCGGGCTCGGTGTTCACTCACTGGCTCGTAACGCTGGAGAACCAGTTCGGCGCCCAGGATGCCGTACCCACTGCTGAAACGAAGCTGTCTGTGCTACAGACCAAAGTCGACCACCACGTCTACAGGAGCATCGCACGATGTGCGACGTACGATGCCGCCGTGGAAGAGCTAAAGCGACTCTACATTAAAAAATGGAGCGTGGTGTACAACAGGCATCTGCTCGCCACGTGGCGTCAACAGCCAACCGAGTCGATCGATCGCTTCGCTCAGGAGCTGCGGCACCTTCTCGCGGACAGTACTCAAGAGGTACGGACACACGAGCAAGTCCAGGACGATCTTGTCCGAGATGCTTTCGTCTCTGGGATCAGCTCTACAAATCTGAGACTCAGGCTCTTGGAGACAGCTGACCTGACGTTGGCGGAGGCCCTACGGTTGGCCAACGTTTACACTGAGGCCCGGGAACAATCCACCGCTTATAAACATGCACGGGTCGTCGCGGGGACTTCTCAACTCGCGCGACCGGAGAGGGCTGCCGCCGAGGATACGGGTGCGGGCTTGACTACGGCCGAGCCCCTGGCCGCTCCCGAGGTGGACTCGGATTCCGGCCTGGCAGCAGCTAAAGCAGCCAGGCCCAGGCCTAACCGGGACGTGACGTGTTACTTCTGTGGCAACCGACAGCATCCCAGGTCAGCGTGTCCGGCTCGGGAAGCCATATGCCATTTGTGTTCTACAAAAGGACATTTCGCAAAAGTCTGCAAGAAGGCCGCGCGGGGCACACGAGCATGCGCGACCTTGAATGGGCTTATCGCCGAGCCAACGGACCGAGCACAGAGCGGGGCGCCTCACCGGGCCTTGATGAGCGGTCCTCCTCCTCGCGGGCCCCTGGCTGCACGCACGTCCTTGGTGAGATACACCAGGCCGCCGAAACAAATGGCGCGAACGCGACCGGCCGTGGAGCGACCGACCTTGACTGGCGTTTGAACGCCCTCCTCAAACAAACAAAAAGTTCCGGCTGTGAAAGCTCCTCCTGTTGTGCAACAAACGCTGCACGTGACACGAGCACCATCTGACGGCAGCTCGTACGAACTACACGCTCTTGCTCCGGCACGACCAACTATGCGTTTGGCACGGGGGCCGGTGTGGGATCCACGCGCGAGGCGCGATCTTCTCGCTCGGACGGCGCAATACCTGCCGGATCTTCTGGCCTTGATCAGGCCATTATCCCGCTCTTGGTCGAAGGCATTTTTGCGCGGGCCCTAGTCGACACAGGATCTATGGATAGTTTCATCGATCAGCGGCTGGTGCGTCAACATGGGTGGCCGGTCATCGGGACTACACGACGGATCTTCATGGCCTCCCAGGGACTTAGGCTCAGCACGAAGGGGGAATGTCGATTCAAACTTGTGATAAAGGGACGCGTGTTTTCCGATGTACATCTCATGGTCTTGCCTGCATTATGTGCAGACATTCTAATAGGTCACGATTTTCTTAAGCGACATGGACGTTTGGAAATTGAATTCGGTGGGACTGACACGCTTGCTGTGTGTGCACTCGCGAAAATGGAAATTGAGCCTCTTTCGCTGTTCCCCAACCTGACCACTGACTGCACTCCTATAGCGGTAAAATCGCGGCGCTACTCACGAGCAGACGCGCAATTCATTGCGGAAGAAACGGCCCAACTCTTAAAGGACGGTGTTATCGAACCTATCCGGTCGCCGTGGCGGGCCCAGGTCTTAGTGGTGCGAAGTGAGGCCCATCGCCGGTGCATGGTAATCGACTACTCACAGACGGTTAATCACTTTACACAGCTGTATGCCTACCCCTTACCGGGGATGGACGCGCTAGTACGACAGGTGGCCCAGTACTCCGTCTACAGCACTCTCGATCTGCGTAGTGCGTATCATCAGATCCCCATCTCTAGGGCTGATCGCATTTATACAGCCTTTGAATCGGGTCAAAGGTTATACCAGTTCACCTGATTACCTTTTGGGGTGACGAACGGGGTCCCCTGTTTTCAGAGGGCTATGGACGACCTCGTTACTAAGGAGAACTTGACAGATGTCTTTGTCTATCTGGACAATCTTACGGTTTGTGGGTATGACCAGGAGCATCACGATGCTAATCTGAAGCGCTTCCTCGAGGTCGCGCATAGGTATCGCCTAACCATGAATGAGGCTAAGTGTCGTTACTCTCAACGCACGATAGATCTTCTGGGGTACACCGTGACCCATGGCTCAGTCTCTCCGGATAAGGAGCGTCTGCGACCTTTGCTCGATATGGCCCCGCTCGGCGATCGAGCTTCGCTGAAGCGAGCTCTCGGGCTGTTCGCCCACTATTCGAAGTGGGTGCAAAATTTCTCCGCGAAGCTCTGCCCCCTTGTGGCCTGTGACACGTTCCCCATGAGCCCGGCTGCCTTGGTGGCCTTCGTGGGCCTTAAGGCTGACATCGCTGGCGCCGTTGCGGCGACGATCGACGAGAGCGAATCTTTCGTCTTAGAAAGTGATGCCTCGGATCATGCGATAGCGGCGACTCTCTCCCAGGGGGGGGCGCCCTGTGGCTTTCTTTTTGCGGACTCTCACCTCCGCTGAGTGGAGGCATTCGTCTGTCGAAAAGGAAGCATACGCGATCGTCGAGTCGATTCGGCGATGGCGACCGTACTTACTCGGCCGATGCTTCCAAATCATCACGGACCAACAAAGCGTTGCGTTCATGTACGACACCTTACATGCTCAACGTATTAAGAATGAGAAAATCACTCGCTGGCGTATCGAACTCGCCGACTTCTGCTACACCATCAAATACCGCCCGGGGAAGGATAACCTGGTCGCCGACGCCTTATCGAGGCCGGCTACGTGCGCGGGGATCGTAACTTTGGAGGGGCTGCGCGCTTTGCACGACACTATGGGTCTATGGACTCTACCGAAGCTTCCTCTATGGAACCTTTGCCGTCACCTCTGTCGTCACCTGCACCCCTGCCTGAAGGCTCTGAGGTGCCCCCTCCGACACCTGCCTCCAGCGGCTACTCCGACGCAGGGGACTCTGGGCTTGGGGACGCCGTACCCGGTAGTTTCCGGACACGGGCTGGCAGGGTAGTTCGCCACCCCGACCGCTACGGGTGGACCGACTGACATGGAATGACGTACCCAATCAATTAATGGACGCATGCTTGTGATCTGCCTAGCGGCAGTATAGTTCTAACGGCGGGAAGAATGCAGTGAAATTATACCAAAGTTGAACCCAGGAGAGATACTCGCTTCAGCCACTGAAGGGCGTCCATAAAAACGTGGGACATCCGCGACGCTGAGCCACTCCTGTGACATTTACTTTACATGTAGTCTTGAATGGTACGTATATGCTAGACTCGCACATATATGCTAGACTCGCTTGCTTTGACTATTATTATCGGTCCTCTCTGTATGATACCTAGATCCTGATATCTATTGCATGATTGTATTTTTACAGGATGATGCCAGAGATCTAATTGAGATTAAACCTACCTATGGGACAAAGTTGTGGATCTGATTGATTTCCACGACAATAAGCACTGCGTAAATCCAAGGTGATAAACACCTGATATTTCGCCATGTCCCCCACCATTTCGTCAATTCGAGGCAGTGGATATGTATCCAGCAGTGTGAATCGATTTACTGTCTGGGATTTGTCATAGTCATTGTCAGGAGCACTTGGGCCCACCATGGAGAATCGCGAGCCTCAATAATCGCTTCGCTGAGAAGTCTCCCGGTCTCTGAGGCAATACATTTTGCATCCTTGCGTGTAAACCATCGAGATTTCAGTTATCGGTTCACATTTACGGATCAGATTCGCAAACAATGATTGCGGTGCTATCGACACCTTGGCTAGTTCACAAACTGAAAGGGATGGTTTGTCCCCGTCAAACAGCATCTCCAATTTGGCATGTTGTTTTCAAAAGTCATGACCTCGAAGGAGATCGGAGCATAAGTCCTAGAGAACCAACAATTTTACATTCTTATACTTAGACCCGTTCGCAGTGAGTTCCCCAAAATAAAGATTCATCTATCTATAATTCCAGTAATCTCTGTCTGTACGTTTGTACGTTTGTACGTTTGTACGTTTGTCTGTTTGTCTGTGACCGCTGTTTCTCGACAACTACCGGTCCGATATACTTGAAACTTGCCAGGTATATTGCTGGGGACCCGGGGATGTGCCTTTTCAAGGTTTGAAATTAATCGGACAAGTACTTACCGAGCTATGGCGATTTAGCCGTTCGCCGTTCGCTTTGCCGTTGCGAATGGACCAAACCATTCATGTAAATAGAGGGGGGGGGGGGGGGTTCTGTGGTCGTTCGCTTTGGCTTTGCGAATGGACCAAACCATTCATGTAAATAGAGGGGGGGGGTTCTGTGGTCGTTCGCTTTGGCTTTGCGAATGGACCAAACCATTCATGTAAATAGAGGGGGGGGTTCTGTGGTCGTTGCGAATGGACCAAACCATTCACATCGAATCATCGAATCACATCGAATGGACCAAACCGTTCGCTTTGGACCAAACCATTGCATGTAAATAGAGGGGGGGGTTCTGTGGTCGTTGCGAATGGACCAAACCATTCATGTTTTTTTTTTTGTTTTTTTTGGCAAGGAACGGGCACCCACGTACGGGCACGTCCTAGCTTATATATAGTACGGGCATGCCCTAGTTTATTTATAAAGCTCGTCCTTCATTATCTGTTTTCGTCAGCTGGACTCTTGCATGCAATAAATTCTGTCCATAAAGATGTCATGTGCCTGAATTGTGTCCATAAAAGTTGTGTGTATCTGCTCCACAATATGTCACCTGCATGTTGATCGTTTGATTGACATTGGGTTATTTCTGGGGGATCTAAGTGAGGTTAAATTTCTGATAACCAGCGCTGGTTAGCTCACACTCGGAATAAGATCACTTGCATAGGAATGGGATCGTACATGCAACAATATTTATGTCATGTGAAAGGGGGCAGTGTTTAGATTAAGGCTAAATGGAGAAAAAAAAGAAACTAGAACGCCACTCAGTAGAGCGCATACTCCTGCCGTGGGTGGCCGCTGCTGAGCCCTATATTCCAATGGTAAAAAATCCTTCAAAAAAATTCCTGGATCCGGAATAATATCCTGAGCTTCACCAAAAACTAATCAATTCTTCCTTATCCCAAGGGCAATCATCCCACCAACTTTCATCCAAATCCGTTCAGAACTTTTCCAGATATCTTGTTCATAAACACATGAACATACGAACACACATACGCACACACACACACACACACACACACACACACACACACACACACACACACACACACACACACACACACACACACACACACGGATGGACACGATTGAATGCATTACTCCCTGGCGGGAGTAAAAAGAAAAATAAAGGAAAAGAGGACTTAGGGCCAAGACAGTAGCAAATACCACACATAGAACAACAATCGTAAAAAAAAAGAATGTAAGGCCTGCAGTGAAAGACAGGTGCTGTCCAATTTTCAGTTTCAGGAATCTACAATTTATTTTCATCAAACCCCACACTATATATTTTGGTACCTAACTGGTAATACTATGTGTACTAACACCAGGGTAAAATAGGCCAAACATCTATCTAACTCAGGAAGGTGATTCTACAAGTGGGAGAAAAGGAGAAACAAAGGAGTGGAGGTGAATAGTCAACTTGAATTTTGGGAGTTTCACTTGAAAAGGGTTCCTGGAAAAACACCTGCATCGTGGAAGAGGTGAGAAGGGTCTGAGGGATAATAAAGTGGAGGAAGCAAACCAGAAAGGACACGGTAAAATGAGCTTTGAAATGATGATGTCAAAACAACAACTGCTCACCTGCTGCACACTCTCTCCACCAACATCACGGAGATGGTAGACCGACGATACCTTTCCAATTTTGTCCACCTCATCAAGAAAGACAATCCCTGTTACAAGTGAACAGGCAGGTATAATGCAAAAGTGAATGGCAAAAACGATACAAAAAGTGGCATTAATGAAAAGGATATGTCGTATAAGCCCAAATGCAAGACGAAGTTTTTTCAGAATTACAATCTTTAAAAATGCAAATACCGTATTTTCCGGTGTATTAGCCGTGACCGTGTATTAACCACACACCTGTTTTTCACCCTCAAAAAAAATAATGATAAAAGCCATGCTCCCGGCGAAGCTTGATGATGTAGGACTGGAAGTGGGTAGTCTTATCAGCCATGTCATCGGGTACGTGTTAGGAGATGTGTGCACAGCGTCAAACCCACAGATCATGGTGTGTGCCATGAACCTGTAGGCCCAAGACGGACTGCTTGTAAAGTCCAATGTCATCCCCGTTAGCTAAGCTCCTCGCCTTCAACTTGAGAGCAAGTGTTGTGCAAATGTTGTAAATGAAAAACGGGTAAATTCAAACTAATTTCCCATTATAAGAGGCACAGGTTAGGGTGAGTGCTACCTCAACCCTCATCTTATTGTCCTAGTTTTACTATTACAGGGGTTTATTAGCCCCCGTTGTATTCAACCTGAAACAGGAGCTCATGGATTTGGTCTCATGCATTCGCAACCATATCTCGGAGATGTATGGACTGATTTCGTTCATACTTGGCACAAAGACAATACACGATGGTATACATATGCACATTGTTTTGTTTCGCAATGCGATCAAATATGGCCGGCTGGCGGCCATTTTAGTTGTAGAAAACCTGATGTTGAAAACACCCTTAACCATTTCTCGTACATGCATTTGCCGATGTTGTTCAAACTTGGCACATAGACAGCGAATTATGGATTACATAAGCACGTCATTACCCTGCGCTAGCGTAAATCAGGGTTAGGCATTCGGTTGCGTAATTACTTAGGTACGTACATATGTGGAGCGTCTGCATTTTTAAATTCATTTTCTCGGCAACCGTTGGTCCAATTGACACGAAAGTTTACCATCGGAGCGCCTCCGCCTGTAGAATTTTTTTATCCAAAATTATGACGTACAATGAGCTTAATGAGGTCACATGGTACAGACCCCATCTTGGAAAAACGTTACACCTCTATATCTCCCAAACCGCTCAATGAAAAAAGTCGAAACAAGACTCATTGTGAAGTACTCCCCATGGGGAATAAGATGTGTTCATGGTGATTTCATCGGTGCCTTCATTATGATGTCATAATTTGACAAGTACTACGCTTGATCTGATCAGTATTAAAAAAAACAATTTCCTCTGCAACTGCTGGTCCGATGGACACAAAATTTGTACCATGGGAGCTCCTCCTCCTGTATAATTTTTTTTATGATAATTATGATGTCATAGGTCACGTGGTACTGGCACCATCTTGGAAAAATTGAACAACGTTGCACCTCGATATCTCTGAAACCGCTCCATGGAAAAATTTAAACATGGCTCATTGTAAAGTACTCCCAATGTGGAATAAAATATGTTAATGATGATGTCATAGGTGCCTCCATTAACCCACGTTAACCGTTACCATTAACCCACGTTAAGCATTAACCGCAACCCACGTCTAAATCCAATATGGCCGCCGCCATGTATGTCTGATGCCATGTATGTCTGAACATTGTGAGCGAAATATCTCGAAAAATAAGCGAAGTACCAACTTCTAATCTGGTGTGTGGGTGTATATCGGCATAAGGAAGAACGCTATTGAAAATTGGGTCGCCACGTCAAAATCCAAGATGGCCGCCACCATATATATGTCTGAAACTTGTGAGCGAAATATCTTGAAAAATAAGCGAAGTACCAACTTCTAATCTGGTGTGTGGGTGTATCTAGGCACAAGCAAGAACGCTGTTTAAAATTGGGTCGCCACGTCAAAATCCAAGATGGCCGTCACCATATATATGTCTGAACCTTGTGAGCGAAATATCTTGAAAAATAAGCGAAGTACCAACTTCTAATCTGGTGTGTGGGTGTATCTAGGCACAAGCAAGAACGCTGTTTAAATTTGGGTCGCCACGTCAAAATCCAAGATGGCTGCCGCCATGTATGTCTGAACCTTGTGAGATGAATATCTTGAAAAATAAGCGAAGTACCAACTTCTAATTTGGTGTGTGGGTGTATCTCCTGTGCTATCACCTCGGACCACTTCTGTGTCACCAGCCACCTGAGTATTGCTGTTCCTCGTCTTCAGCCCACCTTCATCACTGCCCGCAACATTCGTGCCATCGACCGTTCCGCCTTTAAAGAGGATCTTCACACCCGTCTCTCTGGCCGTTCCTATGTCACTGCAGAAGACCTCGACTGTTGCCTCCGCACAGCGTTGGACTATCATGCTCCAGCGACACGGCGCGCCATTCCCAGACGCAGGAGTACTCCGTGGTTCAGCGCAGTCAGCGACGAAGTCAGGGCTGCCAAAAAGGAACGACGACGTGCCGAGAGACAGTGGCTGAAGACTGGCCTCACAGTCCATAAACAGTTGTATAACATAGCTAAAAGACTCATCATAAAAATCATTCTGAAAGCAAAAACGTCATATATTTCTGATCGGATTACGAGGAGCTCCTCCTGCAAGCAACTGTTCAGCATTGCCAACCGCCTGTTTGCCACCAAAAATAAATCCGTTCTTCCCACTGTGTTTCCTCAAAACGAACTACCCCAACGCTTCCTGCATTTCTTTCACAATAAAATTCAGTCAATAAGAAACAATCTTGACAAGCAGTCACTCCTTTCCTTCCATGATGCTGAACACTGCTTTTACGGACGACCTCTTAGTTCGTTTACTCCTGTTACTGATGAAATTGTCAAATGTACAATCCTCAAGTCAAACACAAAAACATGTGATCTTGACCCTCTCCCACCGATTTGTTCATTGAGTGTTTGGACACCCTCCTCCCATTTATTACTGCAGTTATCAATGATTCTCTGACTACGGGTTCATTTCCGCTTCTCTTTAAGCAAGCTCTTGTTAAACCACTTCTTAAAAAGCCCACCCTTGACCTTAACGACATGAAAAATTACCGTCCTATCTCCAACCTGTCTTTCCTGTCAAAGATCACAGAAAGAATTGTGCTATCACAGATGAATGACCATCTAGTTTCAGATAATCTTTTCAATTCTCGCCAGTCAGCATATAGACCAGGCCATAGCACCGAGACCACTCTCCTAAGAATAACCAATGATCTTCTGACCTCTCGACTGTGGTAAGGTTTCCGTTCTTGCTCTTTTGGACTTGTCTGCCGCCTTTGACACGATTGACCATAGTGTCTTAATTCGTCGTCTTGAAATCACATTTGGTATAACTGGTACTCCCCTTTCTTGGCTGATGTCCTATCTTACTGAATGCAAACAGTTGTTGTCAATGGCCAGAAATCAGCCCCTTCTCCGCTTTCCTTTGGCGTTCCCCAGGGCTCAGTCCTGGGACCTATCCTCTTTCTTTTGTACACTCAGCCTCTATTTGATCTTGTTGCCAGACATTCAGTTGATCACCACGCCTTTGCGGACGACAATCAGCTGTACAAAGGAAGCACGATTCAACAAATCGTGCCCACTGTTGAAGTGTTAGAAGGCTGTATTGCCGACGTGAAGGCGTGGATGACCCAAAACAAACTTCAGCTGAACGATGCTAAAACAGAGTCTATGATTGTAAGATCACACAGATGTCCTCTACAATGTTCACTTCCTACCACTATTCATGTTGGTGAAACCGATGTAAACTTTGTTTCGTCGGCCAAGAACCTTGGTGTGGTTTTCGACTGTAACATGACATTTTCCAAGCAAGTACTTCAAACTTGCAATTCAGCATACTTTCAGCTGCGAAAGATCGCATCCATTCGCCACTTTCTTACTCCTCAAGCTGCTCTACCTCTGGTCTGTGCCCTTGTCCTCTCAAGGCTAGACTATTGTAATTCTTTGTATGCTGGCTGCCCTCAGTTTCTCTTGGATAAGTTACAAAAGGTTCAAAACTCTGCCGCTCGTCTTGTCTGTAAGGCGAAGAAGTCTGGCCATGTTACTCCCCTTCTTGAATCTTTACACTGGCTGCCTGTCTCTGCTCGTGTGCATACAAAATGTGCACACTATGTTATAAATCATTGTGTGGAGCGGGACCTCACTATCTCTCCGATTTGCTCACTCTCTATGAACCTCGGCGACGGCTTCGTTCAAGCGACGACTCTATGACCTTAGAGCCGCCGCGCACCAGCACCAAGTCGTTTGGTGAGAAATCCTTTTCCTTTGCTGCACCTCTGCTCTGGAATGACTTGACTTCCTCTGTTCGACATGTTGACTCTCTTCCTGCCTTTAAAACCTCCCTCAAAACCTATCTGTTTCACAAGTCTTTCAAAGTCTAAGTCCTGTTTTCCCTTTGGTTTGAGGTGGGACAGAGATCGAGAGCATGTCTGTGTACATGTGCGGGGGAGGGAGGGGGGAGGAGGGGGAGTACACATCTGTGGGTTTTGAATGGGAGGGAGAGGAATAGGGCAAGAGTGAAGGTGTGTCTGTGTGTGTGTATGTTTGTGTGTATGTGTGTGCGGTGTGTGTGCGTTCGCATGATAATGTAAAGCGCCATGAGGGTAGTTTACTCTGCTTGATGGGGCTATATAAGACTCCTTTATTATTATTATCTCGGCATAAGGAAGAACGCTATTGTAAATTGGGTCGCCACGTCAAAATCCAAGATGGCCACCACCATATATATATGTCTGAAACTTGTGAGCGAAATATCTTGAAAAATAAGCGAAGTACCAACTTCTAATCTGGTGTTTGGGTGTATCTAGGCACAAGGAAGAACGCTATTGAAAATTGGGTCGCCACGTCAAAATCCAAGATGGCTGCCTCCATGTATGTCTGAACCTTGTGAGCGAAATATCATATCATAGCATGTTTTCTGCGTCTTCCACTTTGTCAACTCGCATCTCTTCCCCGACGGGGGACCTAGGTGTAACGCTTGTCACGCATTAGTTCTTAATTCACATAGGATGTCCTCTATGGCTTTCCGTAGTTTTGAAAAAAGTCATAGCAACTGCTTTGCAATGGTCAAAGCAACAGCTAATACACCAGATTTTATTGAATTTTTGGACAGTAATAATGGCAGAACAGAAAACCAACTTTTGGGAAATAAGAGCATTGTTGAAATGTTCTCATATGACTACTTTTTAAAGCTATGACTTTTTCTTGGGTTTTGAACAGCATGTTGATCAATTTTGCCATGAAGGGTATAAGCTTACAAATAATAATTGTAACTAGAATGTTTCTTTGTTAAATACTTTTTAGCGAACTTTTTTTTCAATTAAGTCCCAACAGTGAGCTACAAAAGATGATATGTACAAAATATGCAGACTTACCATAAAATAGGTAGTTTCTTAACCTTTTGATACAAACAATGGCATGCAGAACTTCCACCCAATTAGATGAGCTCATGGTTGTAGTAAACAAAGCCTGTAGTCACTGTGCTGCCCTCTAAAGCTGTTTTTGTTTTTTTACTGCGGATACCCAGATGTGTCCAATTTAATTCAATAATTTCGTATTATCACCATCTCCCGTGATCATGGTCACGTTTCTTTTTCCACAGTCATTAAGCTGGCAGAATTTTTTTTTCTGCTGTGGCATCCATTTTGGAAGCCATTTTGGCCACCATCTTGAATTTTGGCAGATGGATACTCAGCAACATTGGAAATAATGGTAAATTTGAATTATTTGATCCCATAAACCTACCCATTGGCACCAAAATAACTGTACTAGATGCTGTACTAGAATCTGAGATATAGTTATTTTTATGTAAAAATGGCGGACATTGTGAAATTCAAAATGGCAACCATTGGAATAATAGGAAAAAAATGACACCAACCCAGCTGTGTTCCTTGGGGTTTAGGGAAATCAAAAACATTGGTGCAACTAGTATAGCAAATTTTGCAATAAAATCAAGACATGTTACATACCATGTACGGTACAATATAATACACCATTGTTTAGATAATACATGGTGAATTTAGTCATTTTTAAAGCACTGCAATTGTTGGCGATGTAATAAATGACCATGAAAACATGGGTGTAGACACATCATTTGTGATATTCTCATGTATAGTTTTCCAGATATTGAGGAAAGTAGGATTTCAGCAATTGTTTCCTTACCTTGGGTGGGAAAAATATGACCCTTACTAAGGACAAAACTGCATTTTTGTAATGTTTGACCATGAAAACATGGGTGAAGACAGCAGATTTGTGATACTCCCATGTATAGTTTTCCAGATATTGAGGGAAATAGGATTTTCGGTAATGGTTTCCTTACTTTGGGCACTTTGGGTGCTTTTGGGTGGGAAAGACACAACCCTGGCTAAGGAGAAATGGATTTTTATAATGATTGACCATGAAAACATGGGTGAAAACAGCAGATTTGTGATACTCCCATGTATAGTTTTCCAGATATTGAGAGAAATAGGATTTTCGGTAATGGTTTCCTTACTTTGGGCACTTTGGGTGCTTTTGGGTGGGAAAGACACAACCCTGGCTAAGGAGAAATGCGTTTTTATAATGATTGACCATGAAAACATGGGTGTAGACACCAGATTTGTGATACTGCCATGTATAGTTTTCCAGATATTGATGAAAATAGGATTTTCGGTAATGGCGTCCCTATTTTGGGCGGGAAGGCATGACCCGGCAGCAATGCATTTTTGTAATGTGGGGGTAGGACCCTTTCAACCCACGTGGTCAGTTGCTTCGGCGCTTTTCACTTGAATAAACCTTCTGGGCTCCTGGTCTATTAAGGTGTTGAACTATTTTTTTATATTTTATTTTTTTGGTATACAAGATCGAGGCTCGTGAAAGAGCGAACATTAATCACACAGAAAGACAAACCGACACATAAAACAAATAACATCGGGAGCGGTAGACAAGATGGGGAGAGAGGGGGAAGGACACAAACACAACATTTGAGAGCAGGGACCGAGAGACATGGAGACATCGAGAGATCTGTGGGAGGGAGAGGGCTTTGGGGGAGGAAGCTTGGGAAGGGGGGGTGGGAGAGGTATAAAACATATGGATGCTGCCAGGACTTCCAGGAAAGAAGTTGGAATTTCAAACAAGGTGTATCTGGGGTGAATTAGTGGGGGTAGAAAAGATCAAGGTTTTGGATGGGGGAAGATAAGAGATGGTGGTGAAGAGCTGTTTTGAAGACCTGGAGGGAGGAGTGGGATTGAAGAGAGTGAGGGAGTTTGTTCCAGAGGCGGGAGAAAAGAGGAATGAAAGAGTGAAGGTGAGCAGAGAGCCGAGATTTCGGCAGTTTAACCATCAGAGGGTTGCTGGCAGATCTTGTGCGACCTGTAGGAATATTTGGGGGACAGAGCACAGAGAGAGCTGGGGGAGCAAGGCCGGAGAGGAGTCGGTAGAAGACGGAAAGACCACCTACCTGCCTGCGGTGAGTGAATGAAAGACCCTCAGAGATAGCTTCATCGCGGGAGATTCCAATGATTCTGAAAGCTTTGGTTTCAACAGCGTGAAGCCGAGCTAGGTGTGAGGCAGGAGCACCGGCCCATAGGGGAGAACAGTATTCCATTGAGCTGCGGATGAAAGCCTTGTATGTGGTGAAGAGCTCAGGTGTGCCTAGGAAGGACTTCGCACGACGGAGGATGCCCAGTCGGCGACTGGCTTTGGAGGCCAGCTTGGAAATGTGGTTTTCCCAAGAAAGATCATGGCAGATAGTGAGACCCAAAGCTTGAGCGACAGAACTTCTTGGAGAGGATTGTTGAGAAAGTAAATGGGAGGGTTGTCCAGTCGATCTTTTTGGAGAGACATAGTAAGAGTGTGAGATTTGTCAGGATTGAAAGCATGATTTGTGTGATCTTTGAGCATGATTTGTGTGGGGTTAAGGTGTTTCTTAAACTTTGAGTATGATTTGTGTGGGGTTAAGGTGTTTCTTAAACTTTGAGTATGATTTGTGTGGGGTTAAGGTGTTTCTTAAACTTTGAGTATGATTTGTGTGGGGTTAAGGTGTTTCTTAAACTTTGAGTATGATTTGTGTGGGGTTAAGGTGTTTCTTAAACTTTGAGTTTGATTTGTGTGGGGTTAAGGTATTTATTAAACTTTGAGTATGATTTGTGTGGGGTTAAGGTGTTTCTTAAACTTTGAGTTTGATTTGTGTGGGGTTAAGGTGTTTCTTAAACTTTGAGTATGATTTGTGTGGGGTTAAGGTGTTTCTTAAACTTTGAGTATGATTTGTGTGGGGTTAAGGTGTTTTTTAAACTTTGAGTTTGATTGTGGTTTCCACCATACTTCTTGAACTTAATTTTTGTTATGTCTTCACGAATGATATTTTGAATGAATAACTTCAATAGTCAGTAACATGTCAATACCCATCATCATGTGAATGAATAACCATCATCATACTAAAATACGCAATTTGGCATCTGTCTGTCTGTCTGTCTGATGATTTTTTGACCGCAATACATTCTGTTGTTAATTATCCAATCTCAACCAAACTTGACAGGATGACTAAGGGTCAAACAATGAAGGTTGTACCACGCTCATTTGCCCCCCTCCCTCCCCAAGGGGGTTTGCTTGCACAAGCGGGTTTTCACCACCAATAAAGTTGCGTGTTGAGGTGTATATAAATGTTAACTTAGCTTCATCGTTGACTTTTTCCAAGGACCCTTGTAATAACAAAACTAATGATAATTAATAGCATAATATTAATGTTATTACAAAACAACATTAACACTAATAAAATCCCCCCCCCCCCTTCTCTCCGTCCCTCCCTCCCTCGCCAAGGGGTTTTCCTCCTTGGCCAAACACTGTGTAAACATGTATGAATAACTTCTTGTGCTGTTTCCGAAGGAGCACCCCCTCCCGAAGGATGACAGGCTGAGTCAACCCCCCAGAGTTAATTCAACGATCGACCGAGATTCGAACTTAGGATCCCAGGATCCCAAGCCAGCACCCTAACCGTGAGGCCAACACCTGGCTGCGCAAGGCGGTAAAAATATTATAAACCACAAACATGTTTGATTACCTTTTTAAACAGTCGATAATGCTGTTTAACACTGAACTGAAATAAATTTGGAGGAATCCGCACATCAGTCTGTGTTTTTCACGTCGACGAACGCACCTGATCGTAGATCTACTGTAGTTTATATACCCCACAAGGATTAACAACACGACTCTTCCTGCCTCTAACATGGAGTTCTTCCAAGGAGTTTTTCGTGGAGTTTTTCCAAAGTTGCTTCTCATAACAAAAGTAATAATAACACTTTTGATAAAGCACAATATTAATAATGTTACAAAACAATATCCCCACTCTCCAAGTGGTTTTCTGACTTGCAATAATTTTGAGGGGCAACCCCCCAGAAGACCCGTCATGGCCCGATTTTTTTTAATGCTGTGAACAAACTTTGGTACAACACAGGTGATGAAGGTTGTTGTCAAGTTTCATCAAAATTGTGTGCATACCTGCCAACCTTTTTTGAAAGAAAAGCGGGAGGCTGGCGTGCGAGCTACTCACCAATATTTATTTTTCTAACACATCATGATCATCAGTCACGTTTCCATAAATTACTCACTGTCCAAGCTCTACATGTATGTGCCCATACATGCACACAAGAGTTTACATAAACTCACTGATATATCTTTATGAATGAAATGACTGGCCACTCTGATTTCATAACATATTTACAGTTTCACACATATTTACAGTTTTCAGGTTTGAACAGTTAAGATGCACATTTAGCAATTCAGAGCCTGGTCGGTGGCAGATTTGGCCTTCTTAAGAAGGTCGGCATCCGGCTTCCACGAGAAGCAGCTGACTCCATCCGGCTTGAAGATGTTAATCTTCCCTGCCAGCAAACCACACAGAGTGTTTCTGACGCCATGGCTGAAAAAACAGGAAAAAAAAAACAACTGAAAAAACACAACTATTTATTTTTTTCCAATAACAATTTCCAAATGCGGTATGTCTGACTAATAAGTTCGGTATGCGTTGGGAGCTATAGAAAATCGGTATGCGTTGGGAGCTCTAGAAAATCGGTATGTGTTGGGAGCTACAGAAAATCGGTATGCATTGGGAGCTATAGAAAATCGGTATGCGTTGGGAGCTCTAGAAAATCGGTATGCGTTGGGAGCTATAGAAAATCGGTATGTGTTGGGAGCTATAGAAAATCGGTATGCGTTGGGAGCTATAGAAAATCGGTATGCGTTTGGAGCTATAGAAAATCGGTATGCGTTGGGAGCTATAGAAAATCGGTATGCGTTGGGAGCTATAGAAAATCGGTATGCGTTGGGAGCTATAGAAAATCGGTATGAGTTGGGAGCTATAGAAAATCGGTATGCGTTGGGAGCTAGAGAAAATCGGTATGCGTTGGGAGCTAGAGAAAATCGGTATGCGTTGGGAGCTATAGAAAATCGGTATGCGTTGGGAGCTATAGAATATCGGTATGCGTTGGGAGCTATAGAAAATCGGTATGCGTTGGGAGCTATAGAAAATCGGTATGCGTTGGGAGCTATAGAAAATCGGTATGCGTTGGGAGCTATAGAAAATCGGTATGCGTTGGGAGCTAGAGAAAATCGGTATGCGTTGGGAGCTATAGAAAATCGGTATGCGTTGGGAGCTATAGAAAATCGGTATGCGTTGGGAGCTATAGAAAATCGGTATGCGTTGGGAGCTATAGAAAATCGGTATGCGTTGGGAGCTAGAGAAAATCGGTATGCGTTGGGAGCTATAGAAAATCGGTATGCGTTGGGAGCTATAGAAAATCGGTATGCGTTGGGAGCTATAGAAAATCGGTATGCGTTGGGAGCTAGAGAAAATCGGTATGCGTTGGGAGCTATAGAAAATCGGTATGCGTTGGGAGCTATAGAAAATCGGTATGCGTTGGGAGCTATAGAAAATCGGTATGCGTTGGGAGCTATAGAAAATCGGTATGCGTTGGGAGCTAGAGAAAATCGGTATGCGTTGGGAGCTATAGAAAATCGGTATGCGTTGGGAGCTATAGAAAATCGGTATGTGTTGGGAGCTATAGAAAATCGGTATGCGTTGGGAGCTATAGAAAATCGGTATGCGTTGGGAGCTAGAGAAAATCGGTATGCGTTGGGAGCTAGAGAAAATCGGTATGCGTTGGGAGCTATAGAAAATCGGTATGCGTTGGGAGCTATAGAAAATCGGTATGCGTTGGGAGCTATAGAAAATCGGTATGTGTTGGGAGCTATAGAAAATCGGTATGTGTTGGGAGCTGTAGAAAATCGGTATGCGTTGGGAGCTGTAGAAAATCGGTATGCGTTGGGAGCTGTAGAAAATCGGTATGCGTTGGGAGCTATAAAAAATCGGTATGCGTTGGGAGCTATAGAAAATCGGTATGCGTTGGGAGCTATAGAAAATCGGTATGCGTTGGGAGCTATAGAAAATCGGTATGCGTTGGGAGCTCTAGAAAATCGGTATGCGTTGGGAGCTATAGAAAATCGGTATGCGTTGGGAGCTATAGAAAATCGGTATGCGTTGGGAGCTGTAGAAAATCGGTATGCGTTGGGAGCTATAGAAAATCGGTATGCGTTGGGAGCTATAGAAAATCGGTATGCGTTGGGAGCTGTAGAAAATCGGTATGCTACCGCGCGAATCGGTAGGGTTGGTAGGTGCGTTGTGTGTGTAGTTTCTGAGAAGAAAGCAAATACCTATTTTGAGGGTCAAACCTGCAATTCCAGTTTCGGAGAAGTACTTGTAGGTATTTACGGACGGACGGATGACGTGCCATCGCATAAGCTCACCTGAACTTCGTCCCAGGTGAGATACTCATAAGGATAATATGACTCCCTGTCGCTCCCGCAGTGACCAGGTGGACTGGTGAAGAAGATTCATTGTTGATCTGATTAATTAAAACTTGTTTTTCAATTTGTAAACATTCAACATTACCTCGTTTCATCATTATCATTTGAATATTCTGTACCTGTCATTTGTTGTACCTTATTTATCCAACGGTCTCATTCGTAAGAGATTCAGAGAGCAAGTGAATTGATGATGCTGTTTGAACAAACCAATTGTCGTGTTCTCGTTGGAATCAAGTGAAACTTTAACAAATGCTCGAATGTTCGGTTAATACCGTAGTTTGCAGAGAGGGCGTGTCGGTTTCGGTGATGAGTCAGTTTCGGGAAACAGAAACAGTTCGAGAAACAGAAACAGTTCGGGAAACAGAAGGTATTTAGTCACGTGGTAATTCATATAAAAACACCATCGCTACTGAATCACAACACTCGTTCCAGTTCTGTGTTCTCATCCTGGATTGCAGGTGAGTGAGCTACATGTGAATGGATGCAGGTGAGTGAGCTACATGTGAATGGATTGCAGGTGAGTGAGCTACATGTGAATGGATGCAGGTGAGTGAGCTACATGTGAATGGATGCAGGTGAGTGAGGTACATGTGAATGGATTGCAGGTGAGTGAGCTACATGTGAATGGATGCAGGTGAGTGAGGTACATGGGAATGGATGCAGATGAGTGAGCTACATGTGAATGGATTGCAGGTGATTGAGCTACATGTGAATGGATGCAGGTGAGTGAGGTACATGTGAATGGATTGCAGGTGAGTGAGCTACATGTGAATGGATTGCAGGTGAGTGAGCTACATGTGAATGGATTGCAGGTGAGTGAGCTACATGTGAATGGATTGCAGGTGAGTGAGGTACATGTGAATGGATGCAGGTGAGTGAGCTACATGGGAATGGATGCAGGTGAGTGAGCTACATGTGAATGGATTGCAGGTGATTGAGCTATATGTGAATGGATTGCAGGTGAGTGAGCTACATGGGAATGGATTGCACGTGATTGAGCTATATGTGAATGGATTGCAGATGAGTGAGCTACATGTGAATGGATTGCAGGTGAGTGAGCTACATGTGAATGGATTGCAGGTGAGTGAGGTACATGTGAATGGATGCAGATGAGTGAGCTACATGTGAATGGATTGCAGGTGAGTGAGCTACATGTGAATGGATTGCAGGTAAGTGAGCTACATGTGAATGGATTGCAGGTGAGTGAGCTACATGTGAATGGATTGCAGGTGAGTGAGCTACATGTGAATGTGAAATTCGTCATCGTTATCTTGTTCAGGATGTAATAAAAAGTATGTTTTGTACCTGTTATCTATTTCTGGATAATCTGAACACCCAGATAAACACCTTTACTAAAATCAATGATTGCTGGTGAGGTCTGATGAGAATGTCGTCAAAACGTGATTTTTGTTTTTCAGGACAAACGGTGAAAACTACCTTTTGGTGCCAACAAGGTTAGTGCCGAGTTGTGTGGATGTTCATACCCATAAACAAGCATCCTAAGGTAAAGGTAATCTTTTTACACAAATATGGCAGGACTTGGGTCGGTATGGACATGATGTGTACATTGGTAGGACTAGGGCATTGCCCGTACTATATCTATATATAAAATTATATCCCCCCCCTCTATTTACATGAAATGGTTTGGTCCAAAGCGAACGGCTTGCGAGTACGGTGACAATCCCCCCCCCTCTATTTACATGCAATGGTTTGGTCCAAAGCGAACGGCTTCCGGAGTTTGGTAATGAAATCGCCATCGCGTGCACAAACGCGCAGGAAAGCGAATGAATCGCAAATTCGGTTTTATTAGTTTTAAAACATAGTTTAACGCCAACATAGTTTGCAAACGTGAAATAAATGAATACGCTCTCAAATGTGCCATCCGAGGCAGAGTGTGTCCTCCACGTTCGGCACACGCGATCGTTCGCTGCTCTCTGATTGGTTGAATCGTTTTTTGGACATAGCTCGGTAAGTAATTGTCCGATTAATATGAAACCTTGAAAAGGCACATCCTCGGGTCCCCAGCAATATACCTGGCAAGTTAAAAGTATATCGGACCCGTGGTTGTCGAGAAACAGCGGTCACAGACAAACAGACGTACAAACGTACAGACGTACAAACAGAGATTACTGGAATTATAGATAGATGATGGCTTAAAGGATTGTCTAAACTCTAAGGTATGAATGTTGATATAGATTGCAGGTATCCCGACTGTGTTCGAATCCCGATTAGACCATAAACTGAGAGTAGTGGCAGCTCGGTGTATTACAAAGTGCACGATCCATTGGATGAATTCTAAGCTGGGTGTCCTGCCTCCTCACATTAGTTGATAGAGGTTAAAGACCCAACGTTCTGTTTCGTGATGAGTGAGGGAGTTATCGCCGGCATCCTGAATAAATTACAATTTCCTGCCCTATAGACCCTGTTACACCCTTTAGATCCTGCTCGACCCTTTAGAACCCGAAGATCCGATATGTGCTTTAGAACCCCTAAGACGTGTTAGACTCCATGCTACCGTTTAAGACCTTTAAACCCCAAAGATCATTTTAGACCCCGAAGATCTTTAAAGACCCTCTAAGACCCTCCATTACCCACCAGAACACTAACACCGTTTAGACCCCCAAAAAACCGTTGAGACCCCTAAAACCCCTCTCAACCGCAAGACCTTTAAAGACCACTAAGTCCGTTTAACACCCAAAATGTCCTTTACTACCCCTAAGCCACCTTAGACTCCCTTCTGTTGTTTAACACCTTTAGTCCTTCACACATGTCAGACCTTTAAATACCCTTTAAACCCCTAAGACCCTTGAGACCCTTTAGAACCCGAAGACTCCGAATATCCTTTGGACTCTTAAATACCCTTTTTTTTTTTTTTTTTTCTTTTTTTTTGTATACAAGATCGAGGCTCGTGAAAGAGCGAACATTTATCACACAGAAAGACAAACCGACAAACCGACACATAACCGACAAACTGACACATACAACAAATAACATCGGGAGCGGTAGACAAGATGGGGAGAGAGGGGGAAGGACACAAACACAACATTTTAGAGCAGGAACCGAGAGACATGGAGACATCGAGAGATCTGTGGGAGGGAGAGGGCTTTGGGGGGGAGGCATGGGAAAGGGGGTGGGAGAGGCATAAAACATATGGGCACTGCCAGGACTACCAGGAAAGAAGTTGGAATTACAAACAAGGTGGATCTGGGGTGAATTAGTGGGGGTAGAAAAGATCAAGGTTTTGGATGGGGGAAGATAAGAGATGGTGGTGAACAGCTGTTTTAAAGACCTGGAGGGAGGAGTGGGATTGAAGGGAGTGTGGGAGTTTGTTCCAGAGGTGGGAGAAAAGAGGAATGAAGGAGTGAAGGTGAGCAGAGAGCCGAGATTTCGGCAGTTTAACCATCAGAGGCTTGCTGGCAGATCTTGTGCGACCTGTAGGAATATTTGGGGGACAGAGCACAGAGAGAGCTGGGGGAGCAAGGCCGGAGAGGAGTCGGTAGAAGACGGAAAGACCACCAACCTGCCTGCAGTGAGTGAGTGAGAGGCCCTTGGAGTTAGCTTCATCACGGGAGATTCCAATGATTCTGAATGCTTTGCTTTCAACAGCGTGAAGACGAGCTAGGTGTGAGGCAGGAGCACCAGCCCAGAGGGGAGAGCAGTATTCCATTGAGCTGCGGATGAAAGCCTTGTACGTGGTGAGGAGCTCAGGTGTGCCAAGGAAGGACTTCGCACGACGGAGGATGCCCAGTCGGCGACTGGCTTTGCAGGCCAGCTTGGAAATGTGGTTTTCCCAAGAAAGATCATGGCAGATAGTGAGACCCAAAAGCTTCAGCGACAGAACTTCTTGGAGAGGATTGTTGAGAAAGTAGATGGGAGGGTTGTCCAGTCGATCTTTTCGGAGAGACATAGTAAGAGTGTGAGATTTGTCAGGATTGAAAGACATGTTCCACTTGTTTGCCCAGTCTGTGATTTTGTCCAGGTCTTCAGAGAGTGAGGAGGCTGCAGACTGCCGATCTGAGGGAAGAGGAATGGAGCGGCAGAGAGTGGAGTCATCAGCAAAGAGATAGAGAGGATTTTCCAGAGAGTCGGAGAGATCATTGATAAAGACCAGAAAAAGCACAGGGCCCAGCACACTGCCTTGGGGAACTCCAGCCTGAACAGGAAGGGGAGATGAGAGAAATCCATTCAGGGCCACACGTTGACTACGACCAGAGAGGAAGTCCGCAAGCCATGCATGGAGATTTCCATGGATACCATAGGAGTAGAGTTTGGTGAGCAGAGCTGGGTGCCAGACCGTATCGAAGGCACGTGATATGTCGAGGGAGACAGCTCTGATTTCCTGTTTGGCATTGAGGACCTCCATCCATTGTTGAGACAGGAGAAGCAGCATGTCCAGAGTAGAGTGACCTGGTCTGAATCCAAATTGATGATCAGAGATCAAGCCATTGGAGAAGAGGAAAGATTTCATATCCGAAGCAATGATGGATTCCATGACTTTGCTGATAATTGGGAGCAGGCTGATTGGTCTGTAGTTAAAAGGATCTGTTTTTGCACCTTTTTTGTGTAAAGCGGTAATGTTTGCTGATTTCCAGGATGCTGGCAGATGACCTTGAGCAAAAGATAGGGTGAAAAGCACAGAGAGAGGGTGAGATAGAGCGGCAGAGCAGGATTTTAGGACCCGTGGGCTGATGCCGTCTGGTCCAGTTGCAGAATCAGAGTCGAGGTTAGACAAAAACTCCTCCACCTTGTCAGGAGAGAAGGACACAGAGTCCAGGAGCAGTTGGGTTCGACTGGGAAAGTTGGGAACAGAGAGAGATGGGTTTGGGACTAAAGATTTTGAGGCAAACACAGAGTTGAGGCATTCGGCTTTGTCACGTGCGATGTCAACTGTGTGGCCATTTGAGGTAAGGGAGGGGATGGAGGGGGAACAAACACCAGAAACGGATTTGACCAGACGCCACCATGATTTGGAGACGCCCTTCGCCCTTCAGGGGAAAACTTTTTTGGGAAAACTTTCTTGGGAAAATCTTTCTTGGGAAAACCACATTTCCAAGGTGGCCTCCAAAGCCAGTCGCCGACTGGGCATCCTCCGTCGTGCGAAGTCCTTCCTTGGCACACCTGATTTGACCAGATTTGACCAGACGCCCTTCAGATGCTTTAGAACTCTAAGACCCTGTTACACCCCTTAGAACCCTCAGACTTTTTAGATGCTCTTTGAACTTTTAGAACCATAAGATCCTATATATCCTTGAGAACCCATAAGACCCGTTTGACTCCTTTCTACTGTTTAAGTCTGGTGTTGGCTTTGCGGTTAAGGTGGTTGGCTTCTAATCTTCATGTCCTGGTTTGAGCCCGTGTCAATCCGTTGAATTAACACCAGGTGGGTTGACTTGGCATATCCATCCTTCTGAGGTCGGAAAAATGAGTACCAGCTGACTGGAAATGAGGCAACCAGCAGCTACAGGCTGCACATGAAACCACCACCGTTTAAGACTTTCACACCTTTTAATATCCTTTAAACCCTGAACATCCTGTTAGACTTAAAACTCTTGGGACTGGTCTTAACAGGTCCCTTTAGACCCTGTTACTTCCTTTAGAATCCTGAGACCCTTTAGAACTATAAGACCCATTAAGACCATATAGAACCCTTAAACCCTTCAAGACTTTCAAGACTTCAAGATGAAATCTTTCCTCTTCTCCAATGGCTTGATCTCTGATCATCAATTTGGTTTCAGACCAGGTCACTCTACTCTGGACATGCTGCTTCTGCTGTCTCAACAATGGATGGAGGTCCTCAATGCCAAACAGGAAATCAGAGCTGTCTCCCTCGACATATCACGTGCCTTCAATACGGTCTGGCACCCAGCTCTGCTCACCAAACTCTCCTCCTATGGTATCCATGGAAATCTCCATGCATGGCTTGCGGACTTCCTCTCTAGTCGTAGTCAACGTGTGGCCCTGAATGGATTTCTCTCATCTCCCCTTCCTGATCAGGCTGGAGTTCCCCAAGGCAGTGTTCTGGGCCCTGTGCTTTTTCTGGTCTTTATCAATGATCTCTCCGACTCTCTGGAAAATCCTCTCTATCTCTTTGCTGATCACTCCACTCTCTGCCGCCCTATTCCTCTTCCCTCAGATCAGCAGTCTGCAGCCTCCTCACTCTCTGAAGACCTGGACAAAATCACAGACTGGGCAAACAAGTGGAACATGTCTTTCAATCCTGACAAATCTCACACTCTTACTATGTCTCTCCGAAAAGATCGACTGGACAACCCTCCCATCTACTTTGTCAACAATCCTCTCCAAGAAGTTCTGTCGCTCAAGCTTTTGGGTCTCACTATCTGCCATGATCTTTCTTGGGAAAACCACATTTCCAAGGTGGCCTCCAAAGCCAGTCGCCGACTGGGCATCCTCCGTCGTGCGAAGTCCTTCCTTGGCACACCTGAGCTCCTCACCACATACAAGGCTTTCATCCGCAGCTCAATGGAATACTGCTCTCCCCTCTGGGCCGGTGCTCCTGCCTCACACCTAGCTCGGCTTCACGCTGTTGAAACCAAAGCTTTCAGAATCATTGGAATCTCCCGCGATGAAGCTATCTCCGAGGGCCTTTCACTCACTCACCGCAGGCAGGTAGGTGGTCTTTCTGTCTTCTACCGACTCCTCTCCGGCCTTGCTCCCCCAGCTCTCTCTGTGCTCTGTCCCCCAAATATTCCTACAGGTCGCACAAGATCTGCCAGCAACCCTCTGATGGTTAAACTGCCGAAATCTCGGCTCTCTGCTCACCTTCACTCTTTCATTCCTCTTTTCTCCCGCCTCTGGAACAAACTCCCACACTCCCTTCAATCCCACTCCTCCCTCCAGGTCTTTAAAACAGCTGTTCACCACCATGTCTTATCTTTCCCCATCCAAAACCTTTATCTTTTCTACACCCGCTAATTCACCCCAGATCCACCTTGTTTGAAATTCCAACTTCTTTCCTGGAAGTCCTGGCAGTGTCCATATGTTTTATACCTCTCCCACCCCCCCCCCCTTCCCATGCCTCCCCCCAAAGCCCTCTCCCTCCCACAGATCTCTCGATGTCTCCATGTCTCTCGGTCCCTGCTCTCAAATGTTGTGTTTGTGTCCTTCCCCCTCTCTCCCCATCTTGTCTACCGCTCCCGATGTTATTTGTTTTATGTGTCGGTTTGTCTTTCTGTGTGATTGATGTTCACTCTGTCACGAGCCTCGATCTTGTATACAAAAAAAACAAAAAAAAAAGACCCCTGAGATCCATAAGACTATTTAGACCCTGTTACATTCTTTAGGACCCTAAGATCCTCTAGGACCCCAAAGACACTTTATGACCCCAACGACCATTTATAGACCCTTTAGATCCTTCAGGCACTGAAAGACTCCCAATACACTTTGGACCCCTAAGACCCATCAGACATCGAATACCCTTCAGAACCCAAACACCCTATAGAACCCTTTGACCGTTTGACCCCTAAAACCCCTGAATACCCATGAAACCCTTTAGACCACAAAAGCCTTCTTTTTTTTGTATACCAAGTCAAGGCTCATATAAGAGCTAACACATAGAACATACAATAAAGGGAGCGGGAGAGAAGAAGGGGAGAGAGAGGGAAGCACAACAGTAGATAACAGGGACATCGGGAGATCTGTGGAAGAGAGGGCTGGGGAATGAGGTTGGGGGGGGGGGTTGGGGGGGAGGAGGCAGCGGTGGATTACACAGGATAAACATTTTCAAGAAAGAAAACAGAATTTAAAGGACGTTAATTTGGGGTGGATTAACAGGGATAGAAAAGATCAAGGTTTTGATGGAGGAAGATAAGATATTGTCATGTCCGTGGCCGGCTGATGAACACCCTCCTTGGACGAATAGCTGGACGGTCTTTAATCCGAGGCGAACTCCGAATAATGGCGGTACTTTTTGGCATGCGCGGACGGAAGGCAGCAAGGTGCTTACCTGAACGAAGCACACGGGTTGATTCCCGAAACCCCCGAACAATTAAACACACTAGAGCGTGCCCGTACGTGGGTGCAAAAAAACATGCGTGCAAACAACAACAACAAAAAAAAACTTTGAAACCACGTGGCAGTAACGACCACAGAACCCCCCCCCTCTATTTACATGAAATGGTTTGGTCCATTCGCAAAGCCAAAGCGAACGGCTTGCGAGTACGGTAGAACCCCCCCCCCCCCCCTCTATTTACATGAAATGGTTTGGTCCATTCGCAAAGCCAAAGCGAACGGCGAACGGCTAAATCGCCATAGCTCGGTAACTACTTGTCCGATTAATATGAAACCTTGAAAAGGCACATCCTCAGGTCCCCAGCAATATACCTGGCAAGTTTCAAGTATATCGGACCCGTGGTTGTCGAGAAACAGCGGTCACAGACACACAGACACACATACACACAGAGATTGCTGGAATTATAGATAGATGACAAATACCCATGGTCAGAACAAAATTTTCCTGTTTGGAATGATTTTCAATTTTGTTTTACTGCCAGACAGACAGACAGACAAAGTTCAATTCCAAATGCCATAACATAACATAAATGCCATAATAACATGACAAAACACGGTCATAACCTGTATGAAACATTCCAATCCGCCTCAGCGCCGCCTTTGACACCATCGATCACACCATCCTCCTCACCCGACTTGAATCCACCTTTAACATTACCGGCACTGCCCTCTCTTGGATTAAATCATACCTCTCTGACAGACGTCAGTTCATCTCCATCAATAACTGCAAATCCCCCACTGCTCCCCTCCCCCAAGGTGTCCCCCAAGGTTCAGTTCTTGGCCCCCTCCTCTTCATCCTTTACCTGTCCCCCCTCGGTCACTTAATCCGCCGTCATGGTCTCCAATTCCACTGCTTCGCCGATGACATCCAGCTTTTCATCTCCACCAAGTCCATCTCCACCGCCACCCACTCTATCCTGACAAACTGCATCACTGAAATAAAATCCTGGCTTCAAATCAACTTCCTCAAACTTAACTATGATATATCTGAAATAATCATCATTGGCCCAAAAACGCTCACCAAGTCCACCCATAACTTTGCCCTCAACATCGACGGTTTCCCAGTATCCACCTCCACTCACATCCGGACTCTTGGCATCATCTTTGACCAAACCCTCTCCTTCGACAAATACACTAAACAGATCACAAAGACAGCCTTCTTTCACCTGAAAAACATCGCCCGTCTCCGTCCATCCCTCTCCTCCGTGGCTGCAGAAACCCTCATCCACGCCTTCATCACTTCCCGTCTGGACTACTGCAACAGCCTCCTCTTTGTTTCACCCTCAACAATCACCAATAAACTCCAATACATTCAGAACTCCGCTGCCCGTCTACTCACCCATTCCCGGACCCGTGACCACATCACCCCCGTCCTTTACAAGCTTCACTGGCTCCCCATCTCCCAGAGAATCCAGTACAAAATCCTCCTCTTGACCTACAAAGCCCTCCATAACCTGGCCCCATCCTACCTGGCTGACCTCCTCTCCAGACACACTCCCACCCGCAACCTCCGCTCTGCTGGTACCAACCTCCTGACCCCCCCCCCCATCCGGACCAAATTTAGATCCTGGGGGGACAGGGCCTTCTCCATCGCTGCTCCCACCCTCTGGAACTCGCTACCTCACACCATCAGAGACTCCTCCTCACTCACCACATTCAAAACATCTCTCAAGACCCACCTGTTCAACACTGCATTCAACATTTAACCCACAGCATCTAACCCCTGACTATCTCCTCTCCTTCTCCCTCCTTTGTGCTTTGAATATTTCCCTATTGATTCTTCTTTTTTTGCAATTGTTTTTATGTTTTGCTATGCATTATGTTTTGCACTCTGTCAAAGCGTCTTTGGGCTTCCTGAAAAGCGCTATATAAAATAAATGCATTATTATTATTATTATTATTAAATAAAATGCAACAATAATGATTGAATGAAAGTAAACGCAAGAATAAAATAAATGCGGAGGTGAATCTAACATTTCCTAGGGTGAGACGTCTCCACTCAGACACAAAAACAGACAAAGGAGAATATAATAAAACAAAATAAAATTCCCCAAGCCGGCCGGCACTCAGCTCTGGTCCAAAATTGGTGCTTGTGGATTGTGGTGATTGGTGGTCGTCGAAACTGGTCAGGTCGGCAGTGCAGGATGAGGATGGCTGACGAAAGGACCGCGCGTCAAAGCCCCACAATGGCGCCAATCAACGACGCAAGCGCACCCCTTCCTCACGATCGAAACTGTCGACACCGTTCTCTCTCAGCGTCAGCGCACCGAAGAATGCCAGCTGTTCGAGCCAGTCTGTTCGAGCGAAGGGATCAACAATGACGAAAACCTTCCCGTTCGTGCAGAAACGAGAGTCCACACCGAGAGCAGAGACGTGCTCCTCTTCTTCCTTCCCTCTCCTCCAAAGCACACACTAGCCAGAAGCACCAGCACAACAGCGACCGACAGGGATAAGAGCCAGACCGAGAGAGAGTCTTCTTCTTCCTGCTCTTGAACCTACCCTGCTCTCTGACGTCACTCGACCAGTCTCCGAGTTCTGTCGAAACACGCCACGTCCTCTTGACCAATGACAAAGCTCGGGGCATGGCCTACCGGTTACGATCCTTTTGAGGCGGAGTTTAGCCGTCGATCGAGAGTGTAAGGCTTCTGTCGGCAATTCTGCCGCTTATGGTGGGTAAATGGAAGGTTGTTGTTGTTGTAACGAGGGTTTTGTGGCCATAGGCTCCTCCCCCTCCACCCTCCCCCCCCCCATGTGAAGTTACATAAATAACCTAAAGCTCCAGTTTCCCTACTTAATACATCAAAATGTCTCCTACGCGTTCACGGTCCATGCTAATACTATACAATCCTACCTTTACTGTGGTAATTTATTCTCTACCCCCACAAACGTAACAATATTGTGGTGAACAGCTGTTTTAAAGACCTGCAGGGAGGAGTGGGAGAGTGTGGGAGTTTGTTCCAGAGGTGGGGAAAAAGAGGAATGAAAGAGTGAAGGTGAGCAGAGAGTCTTTATTTTGGCAGTTTAACCAGAAGTGTTGCTGACAGATCTTTTACGACCTGCAGGAATATTTGGGGGACAGAGCACAGACAGAGCTGCGGGAGCTAAGCCGGAGAGGAGTCGGTAGAAGACAGAAAGACCACCAACTTGCCTGCGGTGAGAGAGAGAAAGGCCCTCAGAATCAGGTTCACCACAGGAGATTCCAATGTTTTTTGAATGCTTTGGTTTCAACCGCATGAAGCCGAGCTAGGTGTGAGGCAGGAGCACCAGCCCAGAAGGGAGAACAGTATCCCATCAAGCTGCGGATGAAAGCTCTGTACGTGGTGAGAAGCTCAGGAGTGCCAAGGAAGGACTTCGCACAACGGAAGATGCCCACTGCCCAGTCAGCGACTGGCTTTGGAGGCCAGCTTGGAAATGTCATTTTCCCAGGAAAGATCTTGGCAGATAGAGAGACCTCAAAGCTTTAGTGAAGGAACTTCTTCGAGAGGAAGTGAGAGGGTTTTCCAGACGGTCCTTTCAGAGAGACATAGTGAGAGGGTGAGATGTGTCAGGATTGAAAGACATGTTCCACTTGTTTGACCAGATTTTATCCAGGTCTGCAGAGAGTGAAGAGGTTGCAGACTGCCGATCTGAGGGGTGAGATATGGAGTGATAGAGGGTGGAGTCATCGGCAAAAAGAAAAAAAAAGAGGAACCACCTTTAGAGGACATTTTTCCCCGCAGAGCGGGGGTTGGCCAGTCATCAGCAAAAAGACAGATCAAAAATATTTTAAACCCTTTTAGACCCCAAACACATGTTAAGGCTCCATATAACCCGAAGACCCTCAATAACCCTAAGACACTTTTAGAACCTTTCGATCACTTTGCACTCTTTAGGCCCACAAGACCCTTTATAACCCCTAAGATCCCTTGGAACCCAAAGACCCTGAAGACCCTTCAGACCATTTTGTCCCCTAAAAACGTTTAGACCCTGAAAACCGTTTAAAACCCCGAATAACATACAGACAACTGTTACGTGCTCCTCCCCAAACCCCGGTCACGGTGTACCTCCGAGCCCCGAGAGGGGTCACGGCAGAAAGATGTGTTATTCTGTATGTCTTAGAGCAATGGTGAAACCACACCAATTGTTACCAACAAACAGGTATTGTATAAAGTCCACACAAGAATAACAGTACAAAAAACAATAGTAATCAATTGTACAACCAATATATATTTCCGATGATGGTACCATCATGTTCGTACAATATAACTCACTGTGCTCCAAGTGAGCGAAAAGCAGAACATTCCCAATGTCTCTATTCCTGGCTTCAAGCCAAAGTTGCTTCCGGCTTCAAGCCAAAGTCGATTCACTCCAGTGATCGTCCGTACGATGTCGTATCGAAACCAGAATCCCGTTTGGATGACAGTCACAGTCCTGCTGCCAAAGCTGCACAAAGGCGCCCTCAAGGCGACTGGGAAATCACACCCTCTGGTATGGATGTTCCACGGCTCCAAATCGGCGAACCGCAGATTTCCCACTCAAAAGCCAGGTTACACACACACACCAGATTAACGTCTGAATGCGGTGAAAATGATTGAAGCGAAGTGAAAAACCTTGAGCGATGCGCAAAGCGCGCGAGTCAAAATGGCCGACGGCCCGCTCTCGAGGCGTAACGGCACTACGATGATTCTCTTCGGAATCAACCGCAAAACCTGACACGCAGGTTGATCTGTCACAGCGATAACAACTCTGTCGCAGGAATGCCTTTCCCGGGAAACCCAAAGTTCACTCGTGACCCTCGTTCGCCAATCGTTCGCTCCAGACCTCGAAGGAGCTCGGCTTCTTGTCCGACTCACTCGCTCCGCCTTCTCCCTCTCCTCTTCCTCTTCGTCGTCGTCCGGTTCCGTCTTCATTTAAAACATTAACTTTTTTTACCTTTTGAAAATAGTAATCTCTATCTCCCTTAAACGACAACAATAAGAGTACATGGAATCAAAAATGGTTACAGTGGATGAAGACCACAACAACAGAAGTGACAAATCCATAACACTTCCCCCCTTCAAGAAAGAAAGTTTGAACATAGTGAAAACTTTCTTTGCAGGCAAAAACTCTTTTAACAAACAAAAGTAAAACTCACACCCAAATGATCAATTCACTTGAGTAACAATAATTAATATTCCCCAAAATAAAGCAACAAAACTTCCAAACCACCTACAGAAATTTCCAAAGTTAGTTCACTCTGGACAAAGCATCAGCAACGACATTGTCCCTGCCTTTTACATGCTTCATTTCCAAGTTGAACTCCTGCAAAGCCAAACTGCATCTCATCAACCTCTGGTTTTTATTTTTCATTTTTTGAATGAAGGTTAAGGGGTTGTGATCAGTGAAGACTTTTATAGGAAAGGTAGTAGTTCCCAGATACACCTCATAATGCTGAAGCACTAGCAGGAGAGCAAGGGTCTCTTTCTCCACAGTGGCATAATTTGCCTGATGTTTGTTAAACTTTCTGGAGTAGTAGCACACCGGGTGATCCACTCCATCTTCATCTTCCCGTAATAGAACTGCCCCAGCCCTCACATCACTTGCATCAATGGCCAACTTGAAAGGTGCTTGAAAATCCGGGGCTGCTAGGACAGGAGAGCTCATTAATATTGCTTTGACGTGGGCAAAGGCAGCCTGACATTTGTCATCCCAAACAAACTTGGTCTCTTTCCTCAGCAAATTCGTTAAAGGGGCTACCACATCAGAAAAATTCCTGCAGAACCGCTGGTACCAACCAGCCATACCCAAGAATCTCATAAGCTCCTTCTTCCCTTTTGGAACTTGGAAGCGATCAATGGCTTCTATCTTGGCTGTCACTGGTTGCAACTGACCCTGACCTACTACATGGCCTAGGAACACCACCTGTGCTTTTACAAACTCACTCTTAGATAAGTTGATGGTCAACCCTGCCTCGGTCAGTTTCTTGAAAAATGCCTGAATTTGTTTAATACTAGGGCATGCCCGTACTATATCTATATCTAAAATTATATCCCCCCCCTCTATTTACATGAAATGGTTTGGTCCAAAGCGAACGGCTTGCGAGTACGGTGACAATCCCCCCCCTCTATTTACATGAAATGGTTTGGTCCAAAGCGAACGGCTTGCGGAGTTTGGTAAAGAAATCGCCATCGCGTGCACAAACGCGCAGGAAAGCGAAAGAATCGCAAATTAGTTTTAATTAGTTTTAAAACATAGTTTAACGCCAACATAGCGGCAACATAGTTTGCCAACGTGAAATAAATGAATACGCTCTCAAATGTGCCGTCCGAGGCAGAGTCTGTTCGCCACGTTCGGCACACGTGATAACTCGCTGCTCTCTGATTGGTTGAATCGTTTTTTGGACATAGCTCGGTAACTACTTGTCCGATTAATATGAAACCTTGAAAAGGCACATCCTCGGGTCCCCAGCAATATACCTGGCAAGTTTCAAGTATATCGGACCGGTAGTTGTCGAGAAACAGCGGTCGCATACACACACACAGACAGAGATTAGTGGAATTATAGATAGATGATCTTCCATGGTCATGGTGTGGATGATGACATCATCCAGATAGGCCTCCACCCCCTCAAGGTCTGCAATAAGCTTATTAATCAGCCGTTGAAATGTAGCAGGCCCGTTTTTCAATCCAAAGGGAAGAACCTTGTACTGATACAACCCATTTGGTGTGACTAAAGCCGAGATCTCCTTGGCTCTATCAGAAAGAGGAATCTGCCAATACCCTTTCAGCAAGTCAAATTTAGTTACAAATTTAGCTGGGCCTATTCTATCAATGCAGTCATCAATCCTCGGGATGGGATACGAGTCGGTCTTGGTCACTGCATTAACCCGTTTTAAATCCGTACAACAGCAAAAACTGCAATCGGGTTTTGGAACCAACACACATGGTGAGCTCCATTCACTGCTGCTTGGTTCGATGATGTCATTCTCCAACATATGCTGAACCTCCTTCCAAAGATACTCCATCTTCACAGGGTTCATCCGATAGGGGTGTTGTTTCACTGGAGTGGCTTCCCCCACCTCAATATCATGATATACCAGGTCAGTACGACCAGGTACATCTGTGAACAAATGTGCAAACTCAAAAATTAGGCTGGATAGTTGTCCTTGTTGTTCCCTCGTTAAATGGCCTAATTTCTCATCTAAATGACAACACTTCCATGTTCGTCAATCTGGGACAAGTCTGGTCATAAAAGATATCAAACTTCACACCGGCCTCAACCTCTGGATTCTCTTGCACCCCGACTACAGGCACGACAGGTGAGACAGGAACCATTTTTTCCACAGGCTTCCTCTCATGATATTTCTTCAGTCGGTTGACATGACACAGCTGCCGCTTTTTCCGTCGGTCGGGAGTTGTCACCACGTAATCTGTTTCATTAACCCTCCTTTCGATTGCATAGGGACCAAAATATCGAGCCTGTAGTGGCTGACCTGGAACAGGAAGCAACACTAACACTCGGTCCTCAGGCCTGAAATTTCTTATCTGAGATTTCTTGTCATGTCTCACTTTCATTTTATCCTGTGTCACTTTCAAGTTTCTTCTCGCAACTTCACAAGCCTTTGCCAATCTGTGCCTAACCGTTGACACATACTCCACCACTGTTGACTGTGACTCCTCCTGTAGCCACTGTTCTTTCACCAATTTTAACGGTCCTCGCACTGCGTGTCCAAACACAAGTTCAAAAAGACTGAACCCCAATGACTCCTGAACAGATTCCCTCGTAGCAAACAACAATAAGGGTATTCCTTCATCCCAATCCTTGTCACATTCCAAACAGTACGTTCTGATCATATTCTTCAATGTCTGGTGAAACCTTTCCAAGGCCCCTTAGCTCTCGGGATGGTAAGTACTTGATCTTACTTGCTCCACTCCCAACAGGTGTACCACTTGCTGAAAAAGTGTTGACATGAAATTGGAACCCTGATCAGACTGGATGACCTTAGGTAGGCCAACCAAGGTGAATAAATTTAATCAAGGCCTTCGCAATAACTGCCGCAGTAATTTCTCTAAGAGGCACTGCCTCTGGGAACCTTGTGGAAGCGCACATGATGGTCAACAAATACTGATGTCCAGCCTTAGTTTTAGGTAAAGGGCCTACACAGTCAATAATGACACAGCTGAATGGCTCTTCAAAAGCTGGAATGGGTTTTAAAGGTGCGGATGGAACTTTCTGATTTGGTTTTCCCACCAGCTGGCAAGAATGGCAAGATTTACAGAAATCCGCTACATCACGTTGCAATCTTGGCCAGAAAAATGTACCATTATTCTGTCACAGGTCTTGTTCACTCCAGGGTGCCCCGCCAAAGGTGTCTCATGCACCAAACTCAATATCTCCTTCCGGTACGGCGGTGGCACCACAATTTGGTAATGAACTTTCCACTCATCGTTTTCTGGCACCTCCGGTGGTCTCCATTTTCTCATGAGTATTTCCCCTTTCATGAAGTAACCAACAGGTATTTTCGTAGCCTCTTCCTCTGTAACGGCTTTACCAATTAAACTCCGGATTTCCGTGTTGTTCTTCAACAAGTCTCTTTCGGACCAGCACCGTTTGCTTAACCTCGCTCCCAGATGTCTCCGACGGACACTCCATTTCCTCTTTGGTTCCAGGTGCCACCTTTTCCTTAAGTTCCTTGATGTCACTCCCTTTCCTATTTCCTCTTTCAGAATTTTCCTCCAATACCTCCAAGGAACCCAAATCCACATCGCCTTCCTTCTCCTTCTCTTCAGAGCGCTTCCTACCCATAGCACGAGTCACTGCACAGGATGGAAAGATACCCGGATTCTCCTGCTCTAACTGTGCGGTGTTATTTTCCATACTGGGCTTTTCAACCAACATTGGATTACCAGAAATTACCAGATCAGGGAGACTTCCGGTTCCTCGGGCGAGTGAGGCGTGCTTCGAGCTCTCCACGGCATCGAAGTTTGAGTGTTTTCCCATTCTTGTCTTTGTCAAATTTCCACTGGTTATTTTGCTGTGTACGTGTTATTGTGTGTTTCTAGTTGGTGTTGGTTTGTGGTTCGTGCAAACTTGTGTGTAGTTAATCGTTTTCTGAGTCGTACCTCGTGCGCGGCCTGGTGACTTGGGGCTTCCCTCCCCCCGTCGGTGTTTTGTCGGTTTGGGTTATTTCCTTTGCTGTATTGCTTGTTTCTTTTATTTTGTTTTCTCCCCCTCACCTCACCTCCCTAGACAAATAATTATATATTGATTCTTTCTCTCCTCCCGGACACGTGCTTGTTCGCTCTCCTCCTCGTCTCGGCTTGTGCCCAGCCCCCTGTATCTCGTTTTCTTCCGCCTCTGCTCCTTCTTTCTCAAATCCACGTTCTCGCTTGGAGACTTTTCCCGGATTGTTTTTTCATGGTTCTGTTTGGATATTGTTGGAATATGTTTAAACCGCAGCCGTGATGCTGACGCCCCCCCCCCCCCAGAATGTACATGTTTTAAACGTTTCCCAGTGTGTACCCTGGTCAGAATAGGTACACCGTATCCCTGCGTGTCGTAAGAGACGACTAAGAGGGTTGGCGTCAGGAAGGGCATCCGGCCGTAAAAACATTGCCTCAAAAAGAGAACCATGACAATCACAAGTACATATGGGCAGGGTGCAGCCCGAAGTGGAGATCGGTTTCTGAGGTTTGGGACATGGAATGTGGGGACAATGACAGGGAGATCAGGAGAAGTGGTGGAAGTATTGGTCAGAAGAAGAGTGGACATATGTTGTGTGCAAGAGACGAGATGGAAGGGAAGTGGTGTGAGAATGGTGAAGGGTAGGCAGGGACAGAAATACAAGTTTGTGTGGCAAGGGTGCCCGGAGGGCGTGAATGGTGTTGGTGTCCTGTTTTCTGAGGAGTTTGTAGACAGTGTGGTGAGTGTGACTAGAGTGAGTGATAGGTTGATGATGGTGAAAATGATGATTGGAAAGCTCTTGGTGAACGTCATCTCGGGATATGCTCCGCAGGTTGGTCGAAGCGATGAAGAGAAGGACAAGTTCTGGTGTGCGATAGAGAAGCTGATGGAAAACGTGAAATATGAGGAAGTTGTTGTGGTGGGAGGAGACCTGAATGGACATGTGGGAAGGAGTATGGATGGTTTTGAGGGAGTTCATGGGGGTTACGGATATGGTGTGAGAAATGGAGAAGGTGAAAGGATTTTGGAGTTTGCTGATGGAGCTGATTTGTTGATTTGTAATACTCAGTTCCAGAAAGAGGACAATAAGCTTGTTACATACACGTCAGGTGGGTCGACGACAACCGTTGACTACCTGATGGTGCGTCGGCGAGATAGGGGGCACCTCCGGGACACAAAGGTGATCCCGGGGGAGGAGGCTGTTTCACAGCACCACTTGGTTGTCTGCGACATAAGGGTGAAAGGTGCGAGGAGAGCTCGGCGGGTGAAGTACCAACCGAGAATGAAGGTGTGGAGGTTGACAGAGGTGACAGTAAGGGGGGCATTAAAAGAGAGGCTGAGTAGGGTCGAGGATGATGTGGTTGAGCTTGAAAGTAGTTGGATGTCAATGAAAGCTAGTCTGTTGGGAGCCGTTGGTGAGGTATGTGGATGGACAAAAGGACCACCGAGGCACTCGGAAACATGGTGGTGGGATGTTGAGGTTGGAAAGAGGATTGACGAGAAGAGGAAGAAGTTCAAAGAGTGGCAGAAGGCGAAGGGTACGGGAGCAGAACAGCAGAGCATGAAAGTTATAAGGCAGCCAGGAAGGCTGCAAAGAAAGAGGTAGCAAAGGCGCAGGAGGCATGTAGGAAAATGTTCGGAGAATGCTTGGATTCGGAAGAGGGTCAGAAAGCAGTATTCAGGATTGCAAAGCAGATAGCGAAAGAGAGGTGTGATGTGATGGGGGTGAGTTGCTTGAAGGATGAAGTGGGACAAATCGTTGTCGACCCAGATGGAATTAAAGGAAGATGGAAAAGATATATGGAAATGCTGTTGAATACAGAGAATGAATGGGATGGCAACATAGAGAGTAACCCAGTTTTAGGACCGGCAGAGAAGATAACTGAGAAGGAAGTTGAGGAAGCGATAAAAGCAATGAAGAGTGGAAAAGCGGGAGGGCCGACGGGAGTTGTGGGAGATATGTTGAAGGCAGCAGGAAGTTGGGGTGTGAAGAGAATGACAGAGATCTGTAATCTGGTGGTGAAAGAAGGCCGCATTCCAGTGGATTGGGAACTGCGTACCCTCGTCCTTCTATACAAGGGGAAAGGTGACCCTCTGGAGTGTGGCTCGTACCGAGCGATAAAGTTATTGGAGCATGGAATGAAGGTATTGGAAAGGGTGTTGGAGAGGAGGATAAGGAAGAAAGTGAAGATCGACGAAATGCAGTTTGGATTTATGCCAGGAAGAGGAACGACAGATGCGCTTTTCATTGTGAGGCTGTTGGAGGAGAAGTACATGGATAAGAGGAAGAAGTTGTTTTTTTGGGTTTGTTGATCTGGAGAAAGCATTCGATAGGGTTCCACACAAAGTATTGACATGGGCATTGAGGAAGTTAGGAGTGGAGGAATGGTTGATCAGAGTAGTGATGGCAATGTACAAAAGAGCACGCACAGCTGTAAGGACGAAGGACGGGAACAGTGGTGAGTTTGAGGTGAAGGTGGGAGTGCATCAGGGGTCGGTACTAAGTCCACTACTATTTGTAGCTGTGATGAAGGTGCTGGCTCAGACCGTAAAGGAGGGTTTACCATGGGAGTTGTTGTATGCAGATGATCTGGTGTTGATTGCGGAAAGTATGGATGGACTGAAGGAAAAGATGAACAAGTGGAAGGAATGTATGGAGACAAAAGGTCTGAAGGTGAATATCGGAAAGACAAAGGTGATAGCAAGTGGTAAAGCATGTGGTGAGGTGGAAAGAACTGGGAAGTGGCCATGTGCTGTGTGCAGGAAGGGTGTCGGAGTGAACTCCATTCAATGTATAATGTGTGCTGAGTGGGTTCATCAAAAATGTAGTGGTCTGAGAGGGTCATTAACCAGTGTGGCAGCTACATTCAAATGTAAGGTGTGCACAGAGGGAGCTGCAGATGGAGGAAATGTTGAGTTGGATCTTGGAGACGGCGTGAAGCTGGAAGGTGTGAAAACATTTTGCTACCTCGGAGACATGCTGAATGGAGAAGGTGGATCAGACTCGGCAACGGTTGCTCGAGTGAGATGTGCATGGAAGAAGTTTCGGGAACTGAGTGGCGTGCTGATGAGGAGGAGAGTGTCGCTGAAGCTGAAGGGAAAGGTGTATGCAGCATGTGTGAGAAGTGTTATGATTTATGGGAGCGAGACATGGGTAATGAACGTAGAGCAGCAACGAAGGCTGGAAAGGGTGGAAATGCGAATGGTTCGATGGATGTGCGGAGTATCGTTGAGAGAGAGGAAGACAAATGATGAATTGCGAAAGATGATGGGAATATTTCCTGTGATTGATGCTGTGAAGAGGAACAGGTTGAGATGGTTTGGTCATGTATTGAGGAAGGATGAAAGTGACTGGTTGAGAAGAGTGATGGAAGTTAATGTAGAAGGAAGTAGAGGACGGGGAAGACCGAGAAAGACTTGGCTAAAGATGGTGGAAGAAGAAATGCGGGCAAGGGGGTTAACAAGGAGAGATGCAGAAAATAGGGCAAAATGGAGAAGATTGTCATGGGGACCGCAAGGCTAACCCCCGCTCTAGCAGGGAACATGGCCTTAAAATGCATGTTGTGTTGTTGTTGTATTGGATTACCAGAAACTCGACCACCGGCCAAATCATTCCCGATAATAAAAGAGATTCCCTCTACAGGAAGAGTGGCTTGTAAACCTACGGTGACCGGTCCTGACACTAAATCAGACTTCAAATGGATGACATTTTTTGTGTGATGACATGTGATGTGATGACATGTGATGATGATCACACACACAAAAAAAAAAAGTCTCCATCCAGTGACACAAACCCCTCTGAAATAAAAGGTTTGTAACCCTCTTGAACAAGGTCGTTCTGTGATGCCGTAACTTTGGCATGGGAACCTTCACAAGGCACTGTCCTCCAAGGACGATTTCTCGCATTGGCCAATGCATTCGGCGTTGTACTAGTCTGACTCCGCTCCTGATTTTTCCTTTTCAGGGTGTAACATTGGGACATCAAATGCCCAGGTTTCTTGCAAAAACCGCAAGTAGGCCCGGAGGAAAAACTCGTGGTCTGCCTTGGGCCCCCCGGAAGATAAGTCTGTCTTGGAACTGTAGTCTTCTGATCCCTAAAAGTCGTGGTATCAGATTTGTCCCCATAGTCATCTCTAGGCCGCCTCCATGAATATTTGTTCTCCGCACCTGATTTACCATAACTCCCCTGGCTAACTCTAGGCGGGAAGTTAGGTTTGTGGAACCCCATCCTGTGTGTCAAGGCATAGTCATCTGCCACGGTTGCTGCCTCATACAACTCTGGTACTTTCTTTTCATCCAGATGGACTTTAATGTCCGCGTGGACACACTGCTTGAATTCCTCCACCAAGATCAATTGTCGTAACAGATTGAAGTCTTTCCCAATCCGCTTCGAGTCACACCACCGATCAAACATGGTTTCCTTCATTCTAGCAAACTCCACATGGGTCTCACTCTCCCTCTTCCTGGCATTCCTGAATTTTTGCCGGTAAGCTTCAGGGACAAATTCATAGGCTTTGAGAATGGTTTTCTTCACTATCTTATAATCCGTACATTGGTCAGTCGGTAAAGTCGAATAGATATCTTGAGCTTTACCCACCAGAACACTTTGCACTAACATAGTCCAGGACCCCACAGGCCATTTTAGCATTTGAGCCACTTTCTCAAAGTGTAAAAAAAACTTGGCTACCTCCATTTCATTGAAGGGTGGAACCAGCCTCACGTGCCTACCAACATCCCAAGTGTTCTGACTAGTTGTCGAACTAGCCGGCATGGACACAACTTCTCTCCGTTCTCCCATTAATTCCAGCTCCTTGAGTTTAAGTTCCTTCTGATACTCCATGTCACATTCCTTTAACTCCCTTTCGGCTCTCCTTTCCTCTGCTCTTCTTTCTTCTTCAGCTCTCCTTTCCTCTGCTCTTCTCTCGAGTTCGAGTTCTGCTCTTCTTTCCTCGAGTTCCTTTTCAGCTCTCCTTTCCTCTGCTCTTCTCTCCTCGAGTTCTTTTTCAGCTCTCCTTTCCTCTGCTTTTAACCTTTCCTGGCTCTGCAGTTGCATCTCCATTTTCCGGAGCTCCACATTTTCTTTTTCCTCGGGTAACCAATCCAAGGCTACCTCGTTCCATGTTCCTTGTCCCACCAGAGATTCTACCACCAATGTCTGCATCTCTGCTTTCTTCATATTAACTCAGACCTCCAAGTTAAAATATTTGGCCAATATCAAGAATTCCGATCTTTTTAACGCTTGGAACTGTGCCTCATTAGAGGACGCCGCAAACTTTGCGTCAAACACCATGGTGACTATCAGTTAGCACCTGTTGAACCTTCACACCAAAAATTTCAATTTTTGTTTTTTTTTGAAAAATTAGGGAATGTAAGAAAAATTCCAAATTTGGGAATTTTGGGAATGTTAGGGAATTCTATCCCGGACGAGGATGTTAGGGAATTTAATCCCGGACGAGATTTGAGAATTTTGTCAGCAAAGACGAGCCCCCAATTTCTGTTACGTGCTCCTCCCCAAACCCCGGACACGGTGTACCTTCGAGCCCCAAGAGGAGTCACGGCAGAAAGATGTGTTATTCTGTATGTCTTCGATCAATGGTGAAACCACACCAATTGTTACCAACAAACAAGTATTGTATTAAGATCACACAAGAATAACAGTACAAAAAAACAATAGTAATCAATTGTACAACCAATATATATTTCCTATGATGGTATCATCAGGTTCGTACAATATAACTCACTGTGCTCCAAGTGAGCGAAAAGAGGAACATTCCCAATGTCTCTATTCCCGGCTTCAAGCCAAAGTTGTTCCGGCTTCAAGCCAAAGTCGATCCACTCCAGTGATCGTCCGTACGATGTCGTATCGAGACCAGAATCCCGTTCGGATGACAGTCACAGTCCCTCTGCCAAAGCTGTGCAAAGGCGCCCTCAAGGCGACTGGGAAATCACACCCTCAGGTATGGACGTTCCACGGCTCCAAATCGGCGAACCGCAGATTTCCCACTCAAAAGCCAGGTTACACACACACACACCAGATTACCGTCTGAATGCGGTGAAAATAATTGAAGCGAAGTGAAAAACCTTGAGCGATGCGCAAAGCGCGAGAGTCAAAATGGCCGACGGCCCGTTCTCGAGGCGTAACGGCACTACGATGATTCTCCTCGGAATCAACCGCAAAACCTGACATGCAGGTTGATCTGTCACAGAGATAACAACTCTGTCGCAGGAATCCCTTTCCCGGGAAACCCAAAATTCACTCATGACCCTCGTTCGCCAATCGTTCGCTCCAGACCTCGAAGCAGCTCGGCTTCTTGTCCGACTCACTCGCTCCGCCTTCTCCCTCTCCTCCTCCTCTTCGTCGTCGTCCGGTTCCGGTTTCATTTAAAACATTAACTTTTTTTACCTTTTGAAAATAGTAATCTCAACTCCCTTAAACGACAACAATAATAGTACATGGAATTAAAAATGTTTACAGTGGATGAAAACCACAACAACGGAAGTGACAAATCCATAACACAACTAAGACCCCAAGACCTTTTGTAACCGTAAGACTCTTTAGACCCCATTACACACTTTATAACCATTCGACCCCAAAGATCCTTTCGATCTTGTTCGACCCTTTTATAACCCAATATATCCTTTAGATCGCGAAGACTCCTGTCTTCCCTTTTAGACCTTCACACCTTTCACACATTTTAAAGTGCAAGTAAAGTGACAATGTATATTGGGCCTTATTAGGGAGAATTATGTTCATTTTTAACATTTATTTGGCAATACACAATATTTAGTGATTATAGTTAACATAATTAGCATATTTTTTGCCATTTTTCAACACATATCTTCATATGCAATAAACCGGAAGCGTTCGGCATTTTCCGGAATGTGACGTCACGAAAAGACTTCGCCTGCGAACAGATGATTTATCACCATCACAAAGCTATCACGTTGATTTGCCGTGTGATGTTTACCTGATTATTTTTGGGTGTACATGTGTGTATGTGTATATATGTGTATATATATATGTGTGGGTGTATATGTGTGTGTGTGTGTGTGTAAATGTGTGTGGGTGTATATATGTGTGTGTGTGTGTGTGTGTGTGTGTGTGTGTGTGTATATATGTGTGTGTGTATATGTGTGTGGGTGTATATGTGTGTGTGTGTGTGTGTGTGTATGTGTGTGTGTATGTGTGTGGGTGTATATGTGTGTGTGTGTGTGTGTGTGTGTGTGTATATGTGTGTGGGTGTATATGTGTGTGTGTGTGTGTGTGTGTGTGTGTGTGTATGTGTGTGGGTGCATATGTGTGTGCACGTGTATATGTGTGTGGGTGTATATGTGTGTGTGTGTGTGTGTATATGTGTGTGGGTGTATATGTGTGCGTGTGTGTGTGTGTGTGTGTGTGTGTGTGTGTATATGTGTGTGTATGTGTATATGTGTGTGTGTGTGTGTGTATATTTGTGTGTGGGTGTATATATATGTGTGTGTGTGTGTGTGTGTGTGTGTATGTGTGTGGGTGCATATGTGTGTGTATGTGTATATGTGTGTGGGTGTATATGTGTGTGTGTGTGTGTGTGTGTGTGTGTATATTTGTGTGTGGGTGAATATGTGTGTGTATGTGTATATGTGTGTTTGTGTATATGTGTTTGTGTATATGTGTGTGTGTATATGTGTGCGGGTGGATATGTCGGGCTACCTCTCGAACTCAAGAAGAGGCACGTTTGAAGCAGCAAGAGCGGTTTAATGAAACGAACAAAACACAATTGTGGAGCCCGTCTCGGACCCGCAGAGCTTTGTCACACAAGGCAGTGCAAATCCGAGCCGCACTGAAAATACTCTGAAACAAGATTCCTTATATAATCGAACAGTCTAAAAAACTCTCCGCTGAAGTAATGACCTCAGACAAGAGAGGGCTGAGTTTGAAGGCACAGATGTGTGTGAAAGTAAGATATTTCTCAAGTTCTTCTTCCAAACAAGCTGGGCGTACAATGCCCAGCGATGCGTTCTCATAAACAAGATCCCTTGTATTACATTTGGCAGTAAAACATATTGAGCCAGGCACATACAAATCAAAGGAAACATATTAACTCATACTCTGCTCGAGGTTAACTGAAGGCAAAACAAGATTTAATTGAGTGTGCATGTGTATATATGTGTGTGGGTGTATATGTGTGTGTATGTGTATATGTGTGTTTGTGTATATGTGTGTGTGTATATCGTATATGTGTGTGGGTGTATATGTGTGTGTGTGTGTGTATATGTGTGTGGGTGTGTGTGTGTGTATTCCCTGAATTCGACGTGCTGTCTGTCCAATCTCGTGACAACACGTCGATTCCCTGACTGTGGCCATTGCTTGGCAGTGACCACATGTACACCTGCAACAAAACATGACACTCATCAACACATTATGTTATGTCCATAAGCGGCGATACTTAAAATATTTGTCATTCATGAAAGTATGTACACTTATATTTAGTTAAGAACTCACCAGTCACTGTTTCCCATTCTGGATGCTTCTTCCTCGACATTTGTGTTTCGCGGTCCGCCATTAGCCTGATTAGCGTCGCGCTGCGGCTCGAACATAGAGGGTTTAATCCCAGCAAAATCCACATTAAATTCCTCAATCTCTTCTCTGACAAATCCATCGCAAGAACTTCCCTCATCCTCCGAAAATTCCAGCACAAACTCGCTCTCACTCCCACTCAAATCCTCAAATTCCACAAGTATTTCTGCACTCGCTGATGCCATAGTTGTTGACCTCCATAAGCCTATTGTCTTTTCGTGACGTCACAGATGCGCCCCGCCCACTTTTGAAATTCATTCGGGAAATTTCCAGGAAAAAGTGTTTTTCTCATCGTTAAAATAATATTTCAAAGATTTCATTTCAGTAAAACATAACTTCAGGATATATTATATAATAAGGCTCAATATATATTATCACTTTACTTGCACTTTAATGCCATTTATACCCCTTTGACCTTTATACCTTTTTTAGAAGTCTTAAGATCCCTTTGACCTTTGAAGACCCTTTTGACCCCAGTTAGACCTTTTGACCTTTACATATTTCAACCTTTACACCTTTTGACAATTTTAGCTTCACAGACCTTTTACCTGCTTTCATCTTTGTAGCGAGACAATTTAGATCTTTCATTCGCAATCAATGACACAAAACAAGTCCTGGTGATGGTCTGCAATCTGATTGCATGATAATTTATCCCGTTCGTTCTCAATGTTTTTCAGGAGCGGATATGGTTGATCAAAGTCTTGAAGCACAGCTGAAACAACTGGAATGCCACTTCACCTGGAACCTGGAAGCTTCTGTTCGAAGAGTGTCATGGTTCGAAAAAGCAATTGAATTCCAGTTGAAATACAACTCTGAAGTTTGGAATCCCGCAGCACACAACTTCCTCGCTTTCATTGCTGCAATGAAGAATAGTTGGCCTTGTGCTCTGCAGCACCTCGCTGCAGCTGAAGAAGCTTCCCGGAAGATCCCATCAAGAAATGAGCGAACACAATTTGGTCTTGTACAGCAATTATGCCTGGGTCCATTTCCAAATGAACAACCAGCAAGAAGCCAATTGTTATCTCAAAAAAGTGCAGAAGATAAGCGGTGAAACCAAGGTTGGAGATTGTACCTCACTGGTGAATCCAGAAGTGCTGGCTGAGAAAGGCTGGACCTTGTTTCGTTGTGGATTTGCTCATTACAACAACGCTGCAATGTGTTTGAAAGAAGCATTGAAAAGTCGACCAGATCATGTCCAGTGGACCTTGGCATGTGCCATTGCATTGTGGCGTTTGGAGTGCAACTATAATTCATCTGATTGTTTCAAGATAAAACCTTTGGAAGGAGAGAATCTTCTCAGGCGGACCCTTGAACTTGACCCAGAAAACAGTATGGCGTCGATACATCTGGCAATCCGTTGTCAAGCTAAACAGCAAATGGAAGAGGCATATTTACACTTGGGGAAAGCCTTGCACAAGGCCTCAAACCATCCTACCATCCAGAAGTACTTTGGTCAATTTTTAGAACGTGAACGTTCTCCAGAAAGTTTGAATGAAGCAATAAGAATCGTTCAAGATGCTTTGAATACCAACCCCAACAACCCAACACTTTTGTGCACTTTGGGAAAAGTTTACTACAAGAAAGCGCAACTTTTGAAAAGGGAGAGAATGGAACCAAAGACCAAACAAGATCAAATTAAATGTTTATTGGACAAATCAATTTACTTTAACCAGAAATCATATGATGTGTCTGAAAAGGCATTTGTAAAACCAATGTGTAATGTTGCAAAAACCTATGCTGAGGTTGGGATGATAGATCGGGCACGTAGTCTCTACAATGATCTTTTCGCTGACCAAGAACGTCTGACGTGTTCAGAAAATGTTCAGATTTTGCATGCTCAATTTGGATTGTTCCTTCGGTCACAAAATAATGTAGAAGAAGCAAAGAAGCATTTTACGTTGGGCCTTCATATGAATGAGAATCCAAATGCTGCAAACATATGCAAAAATGCACTAGAGAAGTTGTCTCGACCACGATCCTGGTTTAAAAACTCAGATGGGAGCAATCCATAATTTCCTGTTGCCTCCTCTGCCACCCATGATAATTTATGTTATTGTGGAGTAAAAGGTTTGCGGTTTACACCATGCGTTTACTCTTAAAATTGCTATTTATTTATACTAGTACACCCGCTCACTTCGGGAGGGGCAGGAAGGGTCATTCCTCTTTTGGGTATTTCGATTACAGTCGATCTATGGTCGGATCTCAAGAACATTGGGTGTGTGGTCATTTACCAAGTTTCTTGTGAAGAGATCGCCAAGTGGTTTAAGCATTTGAGCAAGCACTCCATTCAAAACCGTTAATGAACGGCTGGCTTGGCAAGCGCTAGCTAGCTGCTTGGTAAATGAGCACAACCCGGGCTTCCTCCCTTTCCGTTTCATGTTAAACAGCAGGAGCGAGTTTCAAAAGTTCGCCACGAAAAACGCTGCATTGGTGGCAGAAAGGATCATGTTATTAACCCAACCCTTGTGGGGTATGTAGAGCACAATAGATCTTCGCTCAGTTCTGTAAGTAAAACTTACCTCACGGATGTCGGGATTCCTCCAAATTTCTTTGTTTAGTGTTATAAACAGAATTAGCGATTGGTCAAAAAGGTAATCTTTTTTTTTTTTCATGGATATTGCCCCAGACAAGGCATACAGCCACTCTAGGTAAGGGGCTCAGAGAAAGTTAGAAAAATATAAAGATAAAGCAAAACAAAATAAAAACTAGAGAGGTTCCAGGGAACCTGAACTCAACGGGTCTATATCAATATGGTTAGAATATGCATAATGGAACTACAAACTATATAGTTTATATGTGCTAAAAATATATGACAAAAATTGATTTTTCAATATGGCCGCCCTGCCGCGCCCATTTTTGGGCGTGCAACGCCCAAATGCAATCCCAAACTAGTTTACGTCTTAAAGATGCTGCATAACAAGTTAGTGTATGGGTGAGCGGAGATGGCAAACCGGGTCTTACGTCCAAACACTCGTGTGGGAGGAACCAAGTTAGAAAGTCCAACAGAACATTTGCCATGAAAATATTTGCAGAAGAAACCAAGAGTCGCAATTGGCCAATGGTGAGAGAGGTTGAAGAGTTGAACCCATCTCCACACCAACCATAGACTAGACGGATTTATGGTAAAAGGCCATGTATAAGCTTCGAGGTGCATTTTGGGGGTAAAAGTTGGGAACATCACTTTTTAACATAATTAGGGCATGCTGAATTCGATTAACCCGGTTCCCAAACCGAATTTTGAGTTGTTCTTTTGAGTTTTGAATAAACTGCTGAAGAACTTGGGCATTGGTGAACTCACAGAGGAGACAATCAAATCTGCAGAAGCGTTCGTCTGCAGAATATATAATGTGCACAGAACAACCTCTGTTGATTCAGCACGACATATGTTGTTCTCCAAGACTGGTAATCCAGAAGCAATGTCACTGACAAGTGATGCTCTTCATTTCCATTTGATGCGAGGACACCATCAAGCCATGGTATGGAGAAATGCTCATTGTGCTATAGCTGATCTTCCTGCACCTGTGGAAATGGGATGGAAACATGGTGATTCTGATGTCACTGAGTCCAATCCCAGAAAGTTGCCTCGACATGATTTGTTGTGCATGCCAGAAGCAATGCAAGACTCGACGCTGCAAATGTCGCTATTCAGAGTTGAGGTGCACATCAATGTGTGCTTGTCAGAAACAGTGATGATCAGACCCCTTGTATGAATTTGATGTAGTTTGGCAAAACAACATGTGTGACATTCCTGAATGTTTGTGCTTCATGGCCATGTATACTTAATTTTAAAATAAATGGTTGTATGAAACATTGTCTTATTAAAACCATTTCCCATTTTATCATGTCCAATTTCAATATCAGTTTGAATGTCACTTTCAATATGTCGCCAACCATCACAAAGACTAGACGGATTTATGAATAAGGCCATGTATAAGCTTCTTGGTGCATTTTGGGGTAAAAGTTGTAAAGTTAAAGTAAAACAACTGCATGTTTATACATGATATATAAATGCTTGTTCAAAGAAATTGTCCAAAAATGGCAATTTGGCTGCCATTTTGTTTATGCTGATTAGAAGGTCAAAAACTCAACATTCGGCTTGGAAAACGGGTTAATCGAATTCAGCATACCGTAATTATGTTAAAAAGTGAGGTTCCCAACTTTTACCCAAAAATGCACCTCGAAGCTCATAAATGGCCTTTTTCCATAAATCTGTCTGGTCTGTCTATGAGGACGGTCTCGTAAAACACTTTCCACCCAGACTATGATATGGGGGTTCAGGCACAGGTCACTCAACACCTTCAGAAGGGTAAATCGCTGCATGGTGTTTAAGGCTGACGAGAAATAAACAAATAACACACGGACAAAGGTTCCATTCTGGTCAAGGTGACTTGTGATTAGATGAAGTAAACTGAGCCAGACATCTTCAACACCTCGTCTTGCTTTGTATGCAAATTGTGAAGGATCCAGTTTAGAAGTTACATCTGATGTTATAAACTTCACCATCAATTTCTCCATACATTTACACAAGATGGAGGTAAGGGCAACAGGTCTATAATAATCATTGAGCTGCCTTGGGTGAACCTTTTTTGGCACGGGAATAATAATGGACTTTTTCCAACAAATAGGAACAGTGTGAGTCGCCAAAAGTAACTGAAACAATCGAGTAAAAACATTACTAAGTTCGAAACAGAACTCTTTCAGAATACAAGACTTGATGCCATCTGGACCACAATACTTCCTTTTACTCAACACCATAAAACACCTCACGACATCAGGTTCACAAATTACAGGTATGGGACACGCTCGAGTATCGAGATCCTCCCAGAGCTTCACATTTTACTTGGTTTCCTGGAACATCAAATCTCACATAAAAGTCACTCAATTCATCCACAAATTTGGAATCTGGAACATTAGTGGGCAATGTTCCATCCTTGAGCCTCATTCATTCCCATCATATGCCTGAGTCCCCTCCAAGCGTTCCGAGCATCATCATCGTGTCGTTGTTCTTCAATCTCATCCTTGTACGACCGTTTACACTTGCCAGTGACAGACCGCAGTTCTTTCTTCGGCTCCCTGAGGGCGGAGTCATTCTTCTTCAGGAATGCACCCTTCTTCTTCATCAAACAGGTTTTCACTTCAGAGGTAACCCAAGGTTTGTTATTAACCTGCGCTCGTGAAGCAAAAAACGGAGTTTAGCATTCAGTTGTGTACGTGTGCCGTACGTGTCTGCATTTTTAAAATTCATTTTCTCGGCAACAGTTGGTCCGATTGACACGAAATTTTACCATTGTAGAATTTTTTCATTCATAATTATGACGTCATAGTTCATGTGGTACGGACGCCATCTTGGTAAAATGTTGCACCTCCATATCTCCCAAACCACTGTATGGAAAAAATTGAATCTTGTAAAGAATGTCCGTGAAGTGAAGAACCCATACCATCCCAACATGTGCAGTAGCAGCAAAACCCCGAAGCCATTTCGACAGCTGTGGAGGTCGTGAATCTCCATCTTCCATTAACCAAGAAAAATCCACTCAAAGAAAGCAAAGTGGCGACGAAACAACAGAAGAGTAAACGGTGTCACGTGGGGTCAGCTACAGTGCAGCACTTTATTTCGGGGACAATAAAGATTTATTATCTCACTATAATTTACCAAATGTCCATCCGTCTGTCCGTTCGAAGGTACCGCAAAAACGGCTGAACCGATCGCAACGATATTTTGGGTGGGTAATCCTGGGACCCCCTGGAGTAAAACAGGGTGGGTAATCCTGGGACCCCCTGGAGTAAAACAGGGTGGGTAATCCTAGGACCCCCTGGAGTAAAACAGGGTGGGTAATCCTAGGACCCCCTGGAGTAAAACAGGGTGGGTAATCCTCGGACCCCCTGGAGTAAAACAGGGTGGGTAATCCTAGGACCCCCTGGAGTAAAACAGGGTGGGTAATCCTCGGACCCCCTGGAGTAAAACAGGGTGGGTAATACTAGGACCCCCTGGAGTAAAACAGGGTGGGTAATCCTGGGACCCCCTGGAGTAAAACAGGGTGGGTAATCCTAGGACCCCCTGGAGTAAAACAGGGTGGGTAATCCTCGGACCCCCTGGAGTAAAACAGGGTGGGTAATCCTAGGACCCCCTGGAGTAAAACAGGGTGGGTAATCCTAGGACCCCCTGGAGTAAAACAGGGTGGGTAATCCTAGGACCCTCTGGAGTAAAACAGGGTGGGTAATCCTAGGACCCCCTGGAGTAAAACAGGGTGGGTAATCCTGGGACCCCGTGGAGTAAAACAGGGTGGGTAATCCTAGGACCCCCTGGAGTAAAACAGGGTGGGTAATCCTGGAACCCCCTGGAGTAAAACAGGGTGGGTAATCCTAGGACCCCCTGGAGTAAAACAGGGTGGGTAATCCTCGGACCCCCTGGAGTAAAACAGGGTGGGTAATCCTAGGACCCCCTGGAGTAAAACAGGGTGGGTAATCCTAGGACCCCCTGGAGTAAAACAGGGTGGGTAATCCTAGGACCCTCTGGAGTAAAACAGGGTGGGTAATCCTAGGACCCCCTGGAGTAAAACAGGGTGGGTAATCCTGGGACCCCGTGGAGTAAAACAGGGTGGGTAATCCTAGGACCCCCTGGAGTAAAACAGGGTGGGTAATCCTAGGACCCCCTGGAGTAAAACAGGGTGGGTAATCCTGGGACCCCATGGAGTAAAACAGGGTGGGTAATCCTAGGACCCCCTGGAGTAAAACAGGGTGGGTAATCCTGGGACCCCCTGGAGTAAAACAGGGTGGGTAATCCTAGGACCCCCTGGAGTAAAACAGGGTGGGTAATCCTAGGACCCCCTGGAGTAAAACAGGGTGGGTAATCCTGGGACCCCGTGGAGTAAAACAGGGTGGGTAATCCTAGGACCCCCTGGAGTAAAACAGGGTGGGTAATCCTAGGACCCCCTGGAGTAAAACAGGGTGGGTAATCCTGGGACCCCCTGGAGTAAAACAGGGTGGGTAATCCTAGGACCCTCTGGAGTAAAACAGGGTGGGTAATCCTAGGACCCCCTGGAGTAAAACAGGGTGGGTAATCCTAGGACCCCCTGGAGTAAAACAGGCGATATTGTTTTTCCAGTTTTTCAATTCTGCAGTTTTTCCAAACTCGATGGAATAATATTTCCCGATATGAACAGTGATGTGGCTTTTGTTGAAATTCTACAAATACTGTTTATTCTACGTACCAGGAGAGAGAAGATCGACTCCTGACGAAATCTTCCTGTATAAACGTGCGGCTCCTCGGTAACACGGCAGCGGGTGCAAAGCGACGGAGAAACAGGTGGAGCGGCCGTTTCCGTTTTGCAGAATTCAATCTTTTTTCAAAATGGGCGCCATGTACTGTTTAGATTTCGATGATTTGCGTGTGATATGATTCAACGGATGTTTATATGAATCGTTTAAAATAAAAAAACCCTTCAATTTCTGATATGTTCCCTTTTCATTTGGCCTTCCCAATTTAAGCCCCGCCCACAGGGCGGGTCCCGTTTGTAGTTGTGTAAAATTCAAACGTCAAATGATGTTAGCTGTTACACGAGCCTCGATGTTGTATACAAAAAATAAAATAACGTCACTCAGCGATAATTATTTTTGCACATGGAATATATATTTTTAGATGGTATTAGTTTTATTAAAATGTTTTCCAGTAAATTGGTGATTTTGTCATAAAAATGGTAATAATAAAACACCAAACGCATGTTATTGGCGTCCGCAAGGTCGAAACGTTAACACGTCATTGCGTGACGTCAGACGTACGGACTGCGAGCGCGCGGAGCATCGAATCGATTATTGTTTGTATTCTTTTCTTTCACAAAATATAAATTTCGTGTCGACCTAAACTCGCGTTTATTATCTTAAAACAATTGAGATCTGAGGTGATTGGATGATTCTGTGGTTAAAATGTTATCTGTATATTTTATTCCTTATTTTATTGATAGTAAAATGTTATCTTTATATTTTATTCCTTATTTTATTGATCGTAAAATGTTATCTTTATATTTTATTCCTTATTTTATTGATCGTAAAATGCTATCTGTATATTTTATTCCTTATTTTATTGATAGTAAAATGTTATCTTTATATTTTATTCCTTATTTTATTGATCGTAAAATGTTATCTTTATATTTTATTCCTTATTTTATTGATAGTAAAATGTTATCTTTATATTTTATTCCTTATTTTATTGATGGTAAAATGGTGTCTTTGTTACCTGAGGTGAATCTGAATGGCGAAAGGGAGCCATTTGATAACGAAGAAAAGAACCGCCAGTTGGCGCCAAAATGTAACCAACCCCGTGTAAGCGGAAGTTTTCGTGGTACAAAAGGAATAAAATCCACTTATTAGCTCACCTGGAACGAAGTTAATCGAACGAAGTTCATCGTACGAAGTTCAGGTGAGCTTACGCGATGGCGCGTTGTCCGTCAGTCCGTAAACACTTAAACTTCTTCCCCGAAACCGCTGATGGGATTGCGACCAGATTTGGCGCAAATGATATTTATTGTGTTGTTGAAGGAGCTGCGCTCCAACGCGAGTCGAAAGAATTGACGCGACCAAAGACGGAAATTCGTCCGAGTTGCTTTATGACACGTATCAAACTCGGGTACTCTGAAAAGCCCGTTTATCGGGCAGCAATATATATACACATTTATGCCGGAGCGTTTGCCCGGGAAAAGCGAGACCGGGCGTGCCCGGGAAAAGCGAGACCGGGCATGCCCGGGTGTCAAGGGCGAGTCCTGGAAAGATGCCGGAGCGTTTGCCCGGGAAAAGCGAGACCGGGCATGCCCGGGAAAAGCGAGACCGGGCATGCCCGGGTGTCAAGGGCGAGTCCTGGAAAGGCGAGTCTGGGCGTGCCCGGGCGCTCTGGGCAAGCCCTGGAAAGGCGAGTCTGGACATGCCCGGGCGGCCTGGCAAGGCGAGTCTGGACATGCCCGGGCGGCCTGGCAAGTCGAGGCTGGGCGTGCCCGGGCGCTCTGGGCAAGCCCTGGAAAGGCGAGTCTGGACATGCCCGGGCGTCCTGGACGCGGCCTGGCAAGTCGAGGCTGGGCGTGCGCGGGCGCTCTGGGCAAGCCCTGGAAAGGCGAGTCTGGACATGCCCGGACGCTCTGGGCGAGCCCTGGAAAGGCGAGTCTGGACATGCCCGGGCGGCCTGGCAAGTCGAGGCTGGGCGTGCCCGGGCGCTCTGGGCAAGACCTGAAAGGCGAGTCTGGACATGCCCGGGCGGCCTGGCAAGTCGAGGCTGGGCGTGCCAGGGCGCTCTGGGCAAGCCCTGGAAAGGCGAGTCTGGACGTGCCCGGACGCTCTGGGCGAGCACTGGAAAGGCGAGTCTGGACATGCCCGGGCGGCCTGGCAAGTCGAGGCTGGGCGTGCCCGGGCGTTCTGGGCGAGCCCTGGAAAGGCGAGAGCGGGCATGCCCGGGAAAGACGAGACCGGGCGTGCCCGGGAGGTTCGAGCGTGCCCGGGAACAGCGAGTCTGGGCATGCCCGGGAGAGGCGCGTCTGGGCCCGTCCGGATGAGCCCGGCATGGCGATTGCGCCCTGGCCGCGACCTGGCAGGTGCAAGGCGATTGTCTACATCCAGCGGGAACCGCTACATTGTGACTAAAATTTGTTCACCGCATTAAAAAGTCGGGGTCTCAGGGGGTCTAGGGGAAGGGGGGGGGGGGTCAAAGTGGGTCCAGGTTTGATCCCCCAAAATCGGTGTTTGCTTTCTTCTCTGAGACCACACCTGCAATTCTGACGAAGCTTTACCACAACCTTCATCACCTGAGTTGTACCAACGTTAGTTCCTGGCATTTAAAACATCGGGGTCAAATGTGGTCGATATACATATATATTGTACACAGTCGAGGCTCGGGTAAGAGCACATTTCACACGAGAACAGGCACAGACCCATAAAACATTCAATAAATAAAGGGAGTGGGAGACAGGAGGGGGTGGGAGAGGAAAACACACAAGCACAACAACAGCAAAGAGCAGGGACGTCGGTAAATCTGTGGAAGGGAGGGGGCTTGGGGGTGGGGTGGGGTGGGGGGCTTGGGGGTGGGGTGGGGGGGGGGGGATGAGCAGTATAAACAAATTGACACGACTAGGAATTTCAGGAATGAAATCGGAGATTGAAAGAGGTGGATTTGGGGTGTTTTAACGGGAGTAGAGACATCAAGGTTTTAGGATGGGGGAAGATAAGAGATGGTGGTGAGCAGCTCCTTTAAAGACCTGGAGGGTGGAGTGGGATTGAAGAGAGTGACGGAGTTTGTTCCAGAAGCGGGAGAAAAGAGGAATGAAGGAGTGAAGGTGAGCAGAGAGTCTTGATTTTGGCAGTTTAACCATCAGAGGGTTGCATGCAGATCTTGTGCGACCTGAAGGAATATTTGGGGGACAGAGCCCAGAGAGAGCTGGGGGAGCAAGGCCGGAGAGGAGTCGGTAGAACACAGAAAGACCACCTACCTACCTGCCTGCGGTGAGTGTGTGAAAGGCCCTCGGAGTTAACTTCATCGCAGGAGATTCCAATGATTCTGAAAGCTTTGGTTTCAACAGCGTGAAGCCGAGCTAGGTGTGAGGCAGGAGCACCGGCCCAGAGGGGGGAGCAGTATTACATTGAGCTGCGGATGAAAGCTTTAAAAGGCTTGCCCCCCAAAATAGGTATTTGCGTTTTTCTCAGAATCTACACACACAATGTTGATGAAACGTCACCACAACCTTCATCATCCGTGATGTACCAATGTTTCTTCAAGGCATTGGAAAAATTGGAGTGTGAGTAGGTACATGGGGTGGTAGGGGGGGGGGGGATTGCCCCCCAAAATCGGTATTTTATTGTTTGTTTATTGAAAGTATTATGATTATGTTAGTATGATTGTACATGCTGCCCTGTCTTCCAGCAACCATTGAAATTGGTTTAAAATACCTTCAGTCAGTGCAGTATACTGTTTATTCTACCAGCTGAATGATTACAGGTTTGTCAATCCGTTAACCGCTCTATAAATTACAGGTTTGTCAATCCGTTAACCGCTCTATAAATTACAGGTTTGTCAATCCGTTAACCGCTCTATAAATTCCAGGTTTGTCAATCCGTTAACCGCTCTATAAATTACAGGTTTGTCAATCCGTTAACCGCTCTATAAATTCCAGGTTTGTCAATCCGTTAACCGCTCTATGAATTCCAGGTTTGTCAATCCGTTAACCGCTCTATAAATTGCAGGTTTGTCAATCCGTTAACCGCTCTATGAATTACAGGTTTGTCAATCTGTTAACCACTCTATAAATTACAGGTTTGTCAATCCGTTAACCGCTCTATAAATTACAGGTTTGTCAATCCGTTAACCGCTCTATAAATTACAGGTTTGTCAATCCGTTAACCGCTCTATAAATTACAGGTTTGTCAATCCGTTAACCGCTCTATAAATTACAGGTTTGTCAATCTGTTAACCACTCTATAAATTACAGGTTTGTCAATCTGTTAACCGCTCTATAAATTACAGGTTTGTCAATCCGTTAACCGCTCTATAAATTACAGGTTTGTCAATCCGTTAACCGCTCTATAAATTACAGGTTTGTCAATCCGTTAACCGCTCTATAAATTACAGGTTTGTCAATCCGTTAACCGCTCTATAAATTACAGGTTTGTCAATCTGTTAACCACTCTATAAATTACAGGTTTGTCAATCTGTTAACCGCTCTATAAATTACAGGTTTGTCAATCTGTTAACCGCTCTATAAATTACAGGTTTGTCAATCCGTTAACCGCTCTATAAATTACAGGTTTGTCAATCCGTTAACCGCTCTATAAAATACAGGTTTGTCAATCTGTTAACCGCTCTATAAATTACAGGTTTGTCAATCCGTTAACCGCTCTATAAATTACAGGTTTGTCAATCCGTTAACCGCTCTATAAATTACAGGTTTGTCAATCCGTTAACCGCTCTATAAATTACAGGTTTGTCAATCCGTTAACCGCTCTATAAAATACAGGTTTGTCAATCTGTTAACCGCTCTATAAATTACAGGTTTGTCAATCCGTTAACCGCTCTATAAATTACAGGTTTGTCAATCCGTTAACCGCTCTATAAATTACAGGTTTGTCAATCTGTTAACCACTCTATAAATTACAGGTTTGTCAATCTGTTAACCGCTCTATAAATTACAGGTTTGTCAATCCGTTAACCGCTCTATAAATTACAGGTTTGTCAATCCGTTAACCGCTCTATAAATTACAGGTTTGTCAATCCGTTAACCGCTCTATAAATTACAGGTTTGTCAATCCGTTAACTGCTCTATAAAATACAGGTTTGTCAATCTGTTAACCGCTCTATAAATTACAGGTTTGTCAATCCGTTAACCGCTCTATAAATTACAGGTTTGTCAATCCGTTAACCGCTCTATAAATTACAGGTTTCTCAATCTGTTACCCACTCTATCAATTGCAGGTTTGTCAATCCATTAACCACTCGATAAAATACAGGTTTGTCAATCCGTTAACCGCTCTATAAATTACAGGTTTGTCAATCTGTTAACCGCTCTATAAATTACAGGTTTGTCAATCCGTTAACCGCTCTATAAATTACAGGTTTGTCAATCTGCTAACCGTTCTATAAATTACAGATCTGTCAATCTTTTAACCGCTCTATAAATTACAGGTTTGTCAATGTGTTAACCGCTCTATAAATTACAGGTCTGTCAATCTTTTAACCGCTCTATAAATTACAGGTTTGTCAATCTGTTAACCGCTCTATAAATTACAGGTTTGTCAATCTGTTAACCGCTCTATAAATTACATGCTTGTCAATCTGTTAACCGCTCTATAAATTACAGGTTTGTCAATATGTTAACCGCTCAATAAATTACAGGTTTGTCAATCTGTTAACCGCTCTATAAATTACAGGTTTGTCAATATGTTAACTGCTCAATAAATTATAGGTTTATCAATGCGTTAACCGCTCCATAAAATACAGGTTTGTCAAGGTTTGTGCTTTTACCCAAGATATTCACGAACCTGCTGTCCATGCCTGAAGTCAAATATTTTAATACATTATTTGGTAACTGGTATCCCCACCAGATCATACTATCGTCTTCAACTAAAGAAGTATCAAACAAGCCCAGCTACAGTCCTGGCCAAAAATATTGGCACCCTTGCAATTTTTTCAAATAACACAATTTTCTCGAAAAATAAGTTGAAATTGACAAAAGTATTTTGTCTCCACAATTCTTTATTTCACTGTTAATATTACAAAACCTTTGTTTTTGATTCAGAACTTAATATATCCTTTTAAATCAGAAAATAAAAAGAAATGGCATTGACAAAATTATTGGCACCCAAGACTTAATATTTGGTAGCACAGACTTTGGACAAAATAACTGCAGTCAATCACTTCCTGTAGCCAGGAATGAGCTTCCTCCACCTCTCTACTGGCAGTTTGGCCCACTCTTCTTGTGCAAACTGCTCCAGTTCTCCCAGATTTGAAGGATGCCTTCTCCCAACTGCTGTTTTCGGATCTCCCCACAGGTGTTCAATGGGATTTAGATCTGGACTCATTGCTGACAACTTCAGAACAGTCCAGCGTTTTGTCTTGAACCATTCCTGGGTGCTTTTTGAAGTGTGTTTGGGGTCAATGTCCTGCTGCAAGACCCATGACCTTCGACGGAGACCCAGCTTTCTGACACTGGGTTGAACATTGTGCTCCAAAATGCCTTGGTAATCTCCTGATTTCATGATGCCATGCACACATTCAAGGTACCCAGCACTAGAGGCAGCACAGCAACCTCAAAACATCATTTAACCTCCTCCATGTTTGACTGTAGGGAAGGTGTTCTTTTCTTTGAAGGCTTCATTTTGTTTTCTATAAACATAGAGATGATGTGCTCTACCAATAAGCTCTAATGTGGTTTCATCTGTCCACAGGACATTCTCCCAGAAGGATTTTGGCTTGTTCAGGTGTGTTTTGGAAAACTCCAGTCGGGCTTTCTTATGTCTCTCTCTCAGCAGTGGGGTCCTCATGGGCCTCCTACCATAGAGCCCCCTTTCATTGAGTTGGTGACGGATGGTGCGAGTTGAAACTGTCGTACCTTGTGTCTGAAAGTCAGCTTGAATCTGTTTGGCATTTGATCAAGGTGCTTTCTCCATCATTCGAACAATCGTTCGCTGCAATCTTCGATCAACTTTTCTCTTGCGGCCACGTCCAGGGAGGTTGGCTACAGTACCATGGGCTTTAAACTTCCTGATAACATTGCGTACGGTGGACACAGGAACATCAAGGTCTCTGAAGATGGACTTGTAACCTTGAGATTGTCCATTCTTGACTACAATATTGTGTCTGACCTCCTCAGGCAATTCTCTGGTTTTCTTTCTTTTCTCCATGCTAATTGCGCTCCACACAGTGACACAAAACAACAGAATGACTCATTTTCTCCATTCAAACTGGTTGAATGAGTGATTTTCATATTGCAGGCACCTGCAACTCACCACAGGTGAGTTCAATTCCAAAGTAAAGGAGATTTACCTGCTTGAAATTTAATTATTTCTCACAACTTCTAAAAGGTGCCAATAATATTGTTTGGGCCATTTTAAGATTACTTTGTGGAATAAGCTAGGATTAAATAATTTTTTCAGCTTTTTACTCCCGCCAGGGAGTAATGCATTCGATCGTGTCCGTCCGTGTGTGTGTGTGTTCGTGAACAAGATATCTGGAAAAGTTCTGAACGGATTTGGATGAAAGTTGGTGGGATGATTGTCCTTGGGATAAGGAAGAATTGATTCGTTTTTGGTGAAGCTCAGGATATTATTCCGGATCCAGGAATTTTTTGAAGGATTGTTTACCATTGGCAGATGGGGCTCTTTTTTTTTTTACATTATCTTCTATAGATTCTATATTTAACATTGTGATATGAAAATAGTTTTCATATATGTTGTAAATGTAGTTTAAACTCGTGGTTATGCGTTAGAGCGGTGTATTTTTTAGCAGCGTCGCCTTCAATGTTCTTTTTTTTTTTCTTCTAATAAAGACATATTCTGTCATTTTAAAACCACCAAAGTGTGTATTAGGTTTCGCCGTTTCATAAAATGTATCGTTTGATACGTATAATGCTTTAAAACAGTTTTTTGGTTTTTTTTAACCTCAGAAGAAATATCAACATTGACCTCAGCGAATGTCAATCGCGGTGTCAGTATTTGATGAACTTATAAAGACTTAGGTGACTTATAAGTGTGACCAGCATGTGCACGGGATTCTTCCCAGAAGAATGAGTGGTCGCATTAGCTTGTACGACTTAAAATGAGCGAGTTTTGTTTTCACGTTTGGGCCAGTTTTAATACATGTTGTATCCCGAAGGAATGAAACGAACGTTTTTCCTGGCTTTCAATTTTATTTGAAGTCACACATGCCTCAAAATACACTCACCTATATGGAATTGAACGCTGAATCCGAATATGTAAGTGAAATTGCCTTGTTTTTTAAAAAACATTATCTGATATATATATATATATATATATATATATATATATATATATATATATATAATATATATATATATATGTGCAGTGTCTGTCTTGTCTTGTGTTGTCACTGAACTACTCCCTCAAACTTTTGTGAAATCGTACTATTCCAACTTGACCCACGGCGGGAGTATGCGCTCGACTGAGTGGCGTTCTAGTTTGGTTTTGTTCCACTGCAAACCAAAGAAATACAAATGTGGATCCCAAAATATTTTTTAATTTCAACAATTTTCTAGACCTCTCCACTGGCAGTTTGGCCCACTCTTCTTGTGCAAACTTGTGCAAAAGAAGACATGGTGCATTATTTGAAAAAAGTGTAAGGGTGCCAATATTTTTGGCCACTACTGTACGCCGTTGTTAGATTATTATCGGTCTTGTTTTCATAATACTCGTTCTGCACATAACCTACATGATCAAATCAGGAATAGATGTTGGGAAAAAATTTTAAATTGATAGATTTCAACCTTTTTCACTCTTTACTTGCATATTATATTAGCCCCTTCTGGATATTTCACATTAACCTCAAGACCTCTCTTTAGACCTGGACAAAATTACAAACTGGTCAAACAAGTGGAACATGTCTTTCAATCCTGACAAATCTCACACTCTCACGATGTCTCTCCGAAAAGACCGACTGGACAACCCTCCCATCTACTTTCTCAACAATCCTCTCAAAGAAGTTCTGTCACTCAAGCTTTTGGGTCTCACTATCAGCCATGATCTTACCTGGAAAAACCACATTTCCAAGCTGGCCTCCAAAGCCAGTCGCCGACTGGGCATCCTCCGTCGTGCGAAGTCCTTCCTTGGCACACCTGAGCTCCTCACCGCATACAAGGCGTTGATCCGCAGTTTGATGGAACACTGCTCTCCCCTCTGGGCTGGTCTGGTCTGGTCTGGGCTCACACCGAGCTCAGCTTCACGCTGTAGAAACCAAAGCTTTCAGGATTATTGGAATCTCCAGCGCTGAAGCTGATTCTGAGGGCATTTCACTCGCTCACCGCAGGCAGGTTGGTGGTCTTTCTGTCTTCTACCGACTCCTCTCCGGCCTTGCTCCCCCTGCTCTGTCTGTGCTGTGTCCTCCAAATATTCCTACAGGTCGCACAAGGACTGCCAGCAACCCTCTTCTGGCGAAACTGCCAAAATCAAGACTCTCTGCTCACCTCGCTCGTTCATTCCTCTTTTCTCCCGCCTCTGGAACAAACTCCCTCACTCTCTTCAATCCCACTCCTCCCTCCAGATCTTTAAAACAACTGTTCACCACAATCTCTTATCTTCCCCCATCCAAAACCTTGATCTTTTCTACCCCCGTTAATACACCCCAAATCCACCTCTTTCAATCTCCGACTTAATTCCTGAAATTTCTTGTCATGTCAATTTGTTTTATACAGTGTACCCCTTCCCTCCCCCCCCCCCCCCGCCCCCCTAGCCCTCTCCCTTCAAACAGATCTCCTGATGTCCCTATTCTCTGCTGTTGTGCTTGTAGTGCTTCACTCTCTCTCCCCATCTTGTCTCCCCCTCTCTCTCCCCATCTTGTCTCCTCCTCCCTTTATTGTTTTACGTGTCCGTTTATCCTTTTTGTGTTTTATGTGCTAATATGTGTTTCATGTGCTTGCTCTTACAAAAGCCTCGATCTTGTATACAAACTAGAGAGGTTCCAGGGAACCTGAACTCAACTGGTCTATATCAATATGGTTAGAATATGCATAATGGAACCACAAACTATATAGTTTATATGTGCTAAAAATATATGACAAAAATTTATTTTTCAATATGGCCGCTCTGCCGCGCCCATTTTTGGGCATGCAACGCCCAAATGCAATCCCAAACTAGTTTATGTCTTAAAGATGCTGCATAACAAGTTTCATCAAATTACATCAATATTTGTGACTTTTAGAGCGTAGACATCGAATTGTTTGCAGAAGACAGACAGACAGACAGACGACAGACAGACGACGGACACTGGGTGTCGACAAAAACTCAGCTGGACATAGTCCAGTTGAGTTAAAAAACCAAAACAAATTAAAATCAACATTTACTCCTGTTTGATCATGTGGGTTGTGCAGACGTACTATTATGAAAAAAACTCAGTTTTTGTTAATTTTGCGATTCTGCTCATGGACACCAAGGGGTTAATCCTAAAATCTGTGGACCCATCTAACATCCTTTGATTATTCAAGACTTTGTCATATATTACTCTTAAATTTGTGTCATTTTGATTAATTTATGTTCATTGGTTTGGTTACAACAAGGCTATTTACACCCAAGACCCCTAGATTTTTAACTACCCCTTCCAAGCATGACCGTTTGATCCCTAAATCTGCACTTAGTGACCCCATCAAAAAATAATTCCTACCAACTTGTAGCCCACCATAAACCTTTATAATGATACGTAAAATGTTGGTATACATCAATGAGAACATAGTGAAACAATCAATTATATATCCTGTACCCCTAAGTGTTGGGCCAAATTTCGTGTTGTGGCAAGGTTATAAATCTAGATCGATGACGACTTTCGCAAGAGTTGACCTCCCTAAACATGTGTGCCATGGTCCAATCGACCAGAAACACACAAGAAAAAGGTATGTTCTTTCTTGACTACCCCTTTTCCAGATTCTGGGCCTTGGCACCACGACTGCCACCAGATCAGCCTCTCCACTTGACAACCAAGTCCCTGTACACACCACCTTTTTCTCATGGGTTTATTGAAAATTTGTTTTGTAACCTTAATATGCTAGAGAAGATACGATTATATTGATGACAAGTTTGGAGAAAATACATCCGCATCCTCATTTCCACACCCCGCACCAGGTTGTGGTGCAAATCGTGATTGGCAAAGCAGAGTCAGGAGAAACAACCATGGCAGCTGGTTCCTACCTCTCGTTGGAGAATCGTCACCGAACTGCATTCGGTCGACAGCCGTGCCGAGTGCTTCTCGTGGACTGTGCATCACCTTTTGACCACGAGCAGTGCTCAGTACTCTGCCAGGCTCTGGGGAACTTCTTTGCTGTTGCGTGCAACCTCGGCGGGCCGAACCGTCTTCCGCTTTTTTCTCTCTACGTTGTGCACAAATGTTACGAGTGTTTGCTACCCTTCATAGTAAGTACGCTGCATTCGTGGTGAAAAACCTTGCTAGTACTCTATTATGGTTACACTGGCCAACAAGTCACTTTTATCAGATATAATTATAGGTGGGATGATTCTATATCTGTTTTTTGGTTTTCCTTTAGAACGTTTAGTTTTCGTGATGAGATCGATCAATTTTGAAAGATAAGTAACGAGCAGGGGAAACGCTTCCATCAAGATATTCAGGCAATGGAAAATCCCTCCCAAGGTTTCTGGAAACAAAGTATGCCGGCAGACTACAACTGGGTGTTGTATCGTGACAATCTGGACAACGTTTACAATGGAAATTCGCTCCCAAGGTTTCTGGAAACAAAGTATGCCGGCAGACTACTACTGGGTGTTGTATCGTGATGACAATCCGGACAACGTTTACAAAAGAAAATCGCTCCCAAGGTTTCTGGAAACAAAGTATGCCGGCAGACTACTACTGGGTGTTGTATCGTGATGACAATCCGGACAACGTTTACAAAAGAAAATCGCTCCCAAGGTTTCTGGAAACAAAGTATGCCGGCAGACTACTACTGGGTGTTGTATCGTGACAATCTGGACAACGTTTACAAAGGAAAATCGCTCCCAAGGTTTCTGGAAACAAAGTATGCCGGCAGACTACAACTGGGTGTTGTATCGTGACAATCCGGACAACGTTTACAATGGAAATTCGCTCCCAAGGTTTCTGGAAACAAAGTATGCCGGCAGACTACAACTGGGTGTTGTATCGTGACAATCTGGACAACGTTTACAAAAGAAAATCGCTCCCAAGGTTTCTGGAAACAAAGTATGCCGGCAGACTACTACTGGGTGTTGTATCGTGATGACAATCCGGACAACGTTTACAAAAGAAAATCGCTCCCAAGGTTTCTGGAAACAAAGTATGCCGGCAGACTACTACTGGGTGTTGTATCGTGATGACAATCCGGACAACGTTTACAAAAGAAAATCGCTCCCAAGGTTTCTGGAAACAAAGTATGCCGGCAGACTACTACTGGGTGTTGTCTCGTGACAATCCAGACAACGTTTACAAAGGAAAATCGTACTCGCAGCGTTTTAAAGTTGCTATACATTTCTTTTTTTCACAAGTGTGTACCGTATAAATTTAACCAAGTGTATGGTGTGTAACGTTTCTGGGAGTTATACTAGCGTTTTTAAGTTGCTATACATTTCTTTTTTTCACAAGTGTGTACCGTATAAATTTAACCAAGTGTATGGTGTGTAACGTTTCTGGGAGTTATACTGAAAAATGAAGTTGGAACGTTAATTAGCCGAATGTGTGATTTTTACCTAAATTGTGCTGAAATGAACACCAGTCGTATTTCGATAACTAGATGTGCTAGAATAAAACCGAACACAGATTTGGAATCAGCGTGCTAAATTGGTCTAGAAAGGTGTTTATAATCTTCGATGTAAAACAAAAAAGTTCGATTTTGTGCACCGGTGTTATTTGTTTGTTTGTCTACGACGTTTGCAAGACGTGTCTGGTTTCCGCATCTTAACTTGGATTTCATATATTTTGAAGATACCTCGCATTGTTTCTATTCACAATCGGACACCTTTACCTTGTGGTACCTCTGCCAAATTTCAATCCTGCGTCCTGATCTGCAACAATCGGAACATGGCACGTTATGCCGAGGCACGAGAGAGGTTCCGTAGCTGATACCTGCAGAGTCACTTCAATCTTTCCGACCTATGGAACCACCTTCCATCGGCTCTTCCATCCCGCTCTTTCCTACAGGGCTTCAAGCAGCCGCAGCATCTCATGTCATCCCTCATCCCTTCCCACAATCTTTACTACCCCCTTTGACCTTGCCGATCCACACCCTCTTACTTGCAGGTTATGGTGTTTCCTCCATTCATCCTTTCCTAGTCGTCATTCCCTTGCTTATTGTGTCCAACTGTGCAACGTTTATCCTTGATCCTAGGGCCACTATACAGTACTCAGTTGTTATTTTCACTTTGTCAACTCGTAGCATGTAAAGGGCAGCTTACCACGTGTCCAGCACTGTTTGGCGGAGCTAAGGATGTTCGCAAGTCATGGGGACTGTGTGATGTCCGATCGCGTCGATGAACTAAGGACTGCTATTCAACATAGCATGACTCAGTTTCGCCAACACCTTCCGCTGCTGAAACAAACAATGGGCCTCAAAAAATGCTCCCTGGAAGTGAGTCGCTAAGCAATGTAATAATTCATAATGACTTGTTTGTCATAACGCACATGAAATATCACTCACAATAGGAGGAGTACAAACTTTCATGTACCTTGTGATGTGCAGGTGACCGTGATGTCATGGCATGCACAGCAAAGCGGCGTCAAGTCCCTCGAGGTCACCTTGAAGCAACTTGACCTGGAGAATCTGAAGAAACTTCAGGTTTTTACATTTTGAAAAATCTTTTTTGTATTTTAGGTAAATATTTTGGCCTGGTGTTTGGCTAGGCGGTTAGGGTGCCGGCTTGGGATCACAGGATCCTGGGTTCGAATCCCGGTCGTCGCTGAATTAACACCAGAGGGGTTGACTCAGCCCGTCACCCAAACGAGGTCGGCAAATTGAGTACCAGCTCACTGGTAATTCCCTGTGTGTCGCAAGAGGCGACCAACAGGGTTGACGGCAGGAAGCGCATCCGGCCATAAAACATTGCTTCAAAAAGGGGACCACGGTGCCCGAAAAAGGAAGCATTGCTTCAAAAAGGGGACCATGGTGCCCGAAAAAGGCCAACCCTGCTTTGTGGGGAAAAATAGCATCCAAAGGTGGTTCTACTTTAGGTGACAGGCAACTTGATTGGCAAATTACATACACTCAAGCTACTAGACACGAGGTGGCTTAAGGGGTCATTTACAAATCATACAGAGATGGTGGGGAAGTCGGTAGGGGAGTAGTGAATGTACTAGTGTATTGGGAAAGAAGAATAGAGCATTGGAAAATGAGGAGTGTAGTTGGGGACAGATGAAGAAAAGAGCTTCACAGGGCATGACCACACATCACAACCCAAATGGGCAAGTGCTTTTCAAAATTGATTTATCAAAAAGTTTTCATCACAACCGGTTTTTGACCTCTGTATTTGGATCAACATCCTCATCAGCAACACAAAAGGATTGATCCTTATATTTTAGTGGAAATAGAGAAGAGAGAGTAAGAGTATGGTGTGTGTCAGGATGGTGCTGAGGAGTCGTCGGAGGACGCAGCGACTTGCTGATCCAGCTTACGCTCCCATCTATATGTATATATATATATTAGGTGTTTTAATAAAGCATCTGCAAGAGGCCATACAGTGTGCAAATGTAGGTATACTTTGGATCGAAATCCTCGTTGTCTTCAGGTGCTGCACATGAAGAGTCCAAATGACTCCATGAACCTGGATAACGATCAAATGAGCCCCGAGATCACATCCTCACCATTGGATATCGACAGCAATGGTAAGTCGTTCAAGATTGCACTGAACCGAATCAGGACGTGAATTTAGCGAAATCGATTGAAAATTGAACAATGGTCTGCATATCGATCAGGTCTGCATATCGTTTGAATCCCTCTTTAGTTCCTTCCTTCCACAGGCATGTGCTATAAACATGGATATGGAGGGATGGCATGGGGGGAAAATGGCCGTCCCATCAAATGTAGGTATAGATTCAGGTGAATCAGTGCATGCATGTATTGTTACGTCAAAAGTGAAGAAACAGAGCAAGAGCTCCACAGATGTGGTAGTGTATACACTTGAGCAAATGTGCGTATCTCACCCATCTCTGCCTTTTCCCCTTTTCAAAAAATTCTCCATAACCTTAGTATCCCCACATGTGCTTGAAATAACGACAATAAAACACTTCTCCTCAATATGCCTTCTCTCCCTCCACCCTCATCGGTCAACAAACCAAAATCCCATAACCAGTATAACAATTCTAAAATATTCTCCCAAACACCTGTCTCCATAAACTTCCCATCCAATACTTCAACGATGTGCTTGTCTGTAGCCTTCCGTTCCACATGGTCACTGTGATAATCATCATATACACACACACACACACATAGATATATGTATGTATGTATGTATGTATGTATGTATATACGTATATATATAAAATTATGGGGAAAGGCATGTGTGAAAGAGAGGAGGAAGATGGTTGGGAGGGAGGTGAGAAGAAAGGAAGAGGGGAGATATGTGAAAGCAGTCGGTCAGGCACAGCTGTGGGAAGGTGTGCGGGTGAGGATATTGAAGTGGCAAGAGATTTGGAGGATGGAGCCAATATTGTTGAATTTCCTGTTGCGGGCAACATATGATGTGCTTCCGTCACCAGTAAACTTGAGATTGTGGGGGTTGTTGCAGGAGGAGAGATATTATTTGTGTGGAGGTGTGGGAACGGTGCAGCATGCACTGAGTGCATGTTCAGTAGCATTGGCAGCAGGACAATACAGGTGGCGACATGATCAGGTGCTGGCGGTGGTGGTGCAGATGGTGCAACAAGAGGTGCTGAGGTCGAGAGAAAGAAGAGTGGAGAAGGAGACTGATGGGTGAGAGGTGTGGTTTGTCAAAGAGGGCCAAGTGGTAAGAGGTGGAAAGAGGAGGAGGTGGAAAGCAAGAGGGCTGTCAGATGCTTGTGATTGGCAGGTGGTGGCAGACATAAAGCCACAATTGGTATTCCCAGAGGATATCTGTGTGACAAGGTTGCGGCCTGACATTGTCATTTGGTCAGGTGCAACAAGACAGGTTATCTTTGACGAATTGTCGGTACCTTGGGAAGAAAATATGGAGGAGGTGCACGAGAGGAAGAGAGGAAAGTACAGTGAGTTGGAGGCAGAGTGCCAGGAGAAGGGTTGGCGAGTTTCGTGTCAGCCATTTGAGGTGGGGTGTAGAGGGTATATTGGCAATTACTTTTCCTGATTTCTTGCTAGGCTGGGAGTGTGTGGGACAGAAAGAAGGAGGATGTGTGACAAGGTGGCCCAGGTTGCCTTGAAAGGCTCATTTTGGATATGGAGGAAGTTTATGGAGGCACGTCGAACGGTGTAGGTTGGTTGTGTGTGTGTTTTTTGTTTTTTTGGTTACTATTATTATTTCTTATTTTGTGTGTACGAGTGAGTGGGTGAGGGTGTGTGTTTTTTGCATGAATTCATTTTTGCACGAGTGTGTGTTTTTGTATGTTGAGTGGTGTATGTTGTAAGGGTAGGTGGTTGGTTGGTTGGTGTTGTGTGTGTGGATGGGTGTGTATGTGTGTGTATGAATGATCTGGTGTGTTTTGTTGGTGAGTGGTGAAGGGTATAAAAGTGGGTGCTTGAGTGTTCCACCATGTTTGTTTGGTGCTGTGGATTCTGGATGCGGAGGTGTTGTTGTTGTTGTAGTCTGCGTTCGCACTAGCTGAGGGTGGGGGTATGTACACATCCAGGTGTAGTTGCTGCATGTGGATGTGTATGTGCCCCTGCTGGCCCACCTTAGCTGACCGTATCGAGGTTGAAGGGCCGAAACGGGATGATTGAGGACCTCGACTGAGGACCCGGTCAGTGCGGCACACTTGTGACCAGGTGTGTTTTGAACTTATATATATATATATATACGAGCAGGCCAGTCAACAAGTAACCTTAAAATGGCGATATAAATTAGAGAATGTAATGTGTGTAGTTGTAGACGACATACAGTCACGTGAAAAAGTAAGTACACCCCGTGTAAAGTTTTGACTTTTTCAACATATTTCAACATACAGCTATTTGATCTTCATTTCAACAATATTGATAGATAAAGGTGATATAATATAACAAATATCATGAAACATTTACATTTTGTAGTCCATTGTATAATTTAAATAAACATAAATGCAAATTTCGCATGTGGAAAAAGTAAGTACACCCTTGGCTCTAATCGGTGGTATTGCCCCCTTTAGCAGAAACAACCTCAAGTAGGCGTTTCTTATAACTGTCTACCAGTCTCTGACATCGACAGGGAGAAATTTTTGCCCACTCCTCCATGCAGAATTCTTTCAGCTGTGCGAGGTTTGAGGGGTTTCTTGCATGCACAGCTCGTTTCAAATCCCCCCACATCATCTCGATGGGATTTAGATCCGGGCTTTGACTTGGCCATTCCAGAACCTTCCATTTCTTTCTTTTTAACCATTCCTTGGTGGATTTACTGGTATGTTTAGGGTCATTGTCATGTTGCAAGGTCTACCTTCGGTTGAGCTTCAACTTTCCGACAGATGGCCTCACATTATCCTCAAACACCCTCTGGTACAATGAAGAATTCATAGTGGATTATATTATTGTGGATATGAGAATGTTTTTTATTTATTTATTGTTGTTGTAAAAGGTTGTTGAAAATATCGCCCCTCCTCCCTCCGTTGTGGTTGTATAAAGGTCAAAGGGCGTTCCCGTAGTTAGTTCCATAAAGCATACATGAAGGACACTATAATATCCCTGTTCAGTAGTTTATTTCCTTATTCTGTGTATTAGGTTAAGGCCTTGTCTTCCATTAAGATGACACTCCATTGCACGAAGTGAAATAAGATAGATTCCCTTTCATGCCCCATTCCCACTCCCAAAGCCTCAATTGCCAATTACATCCCCTCCAAGCCTCCATTGCCAACTGCACTGGGCAGTTTGCCAGGTTTGCTACAGCTGTGGTTGTTGATTTTGCCCCAAAACCACCATTGAACATGTGCTCGGGTCGGGGAAGAAAGGCGTGTCTCCACCTCGTCATAGAGGGGAGGAGTGAGTCAGCCCCACTCAACCAACCACGAACAAGGGGTTGGACTTGGAGAGGGTGTGGAGAGAAACATCAAGGAGGTTCGCGAAGGTTCAGGGGCGTGGCATATATAACCCGAAGAAGACGCCCCCACCTCAGACGAGTCCTGGCAAAGCACGCGACGTCCCCACAGCGGCACGAGCAGATGAGTCCTGGAGAAAGCACGCTACGTACACACAGCAGCAGCAGCAGCAGCCACAGCAGCTTGGGGCTTTGACGGCAGTTCTTGAGCAGGGCCGCGAAGGAACGACGGCTGCTAAACACGCCGATCGTGCTGCAGTACCCGTGGACCTTCCTCTCCCTCCAGCCATTTACCTCCTGCCAGTCCTATCATCATTCCCCGCGTGAGTCTGTCCTTGTTTGTTCTGTCCCTGGGTTAATTAAGACTGTAGGTAAGCTAGCGTTGCACTGTGTCTCTAATATCTTCTGTACATTATTTTATTATCTTTCCTTCTCCTTGGTTACTTTGAGCGTGTATATAGTAGGAATAAATTTAGTAGTATTTCCAACCTTGTTGTCTTCTTCTTCTTCACATCCGTGTCGCCTTTGTCTTTTCCCTATTGAATACCTGTGGCGCGATCCGGCCAACGTTCGGGAATCGGGTTAGTCGGGGTAACTGTTCGGCCGCGGTGCCATCCGCTCGGCAAACAACATCTTATCCGCGGTCCGTAACAATATGATGGTGAGATACCCAGGCCCTGATGCAGCAAAGCTGCCCCAAACCATAATATTTCCACCAGCATGCTTTACAGTTGGTATCAGGTTCTTGTGGTCAAATGCTGTCTTTGGCTTTCGCCAAACATGTCTTCTGATACTGTGGCCAAATAGCTCTACCTTTGACTCATCTGTGCAGAGCACATTGTTTCAGAAGTGCTGGTCTCTGCCTCGGTGTTCATTGGCAAACTTTAGTCTTGCCCTGATGTTCTTTCTGGACAGCAAAGCTTTTCTCCTCGCACACCTCCCATGTAGATCAAATTTGTGCAGCCGCCTTCTAATGGTAGACTCATGCACTTTGACATCAACAGTGGCAAGAGCTACCTGTAGGTCCCGTGATGACATTCTGGGGCTCTTAGAGACTTCTTTCAGCATCTTGCGGTCTGCTCTCGGGCTGAACTTGCTGGGGCGGCCTGGCCTGAACAAGTTGGCAGTTGTTTGGAATCTTCTCCACTTGTAGATGATCTTCCGGACAGTCGAATGATTGATTTCAAATTGTTTGGAGATCTTTTTAAATCGCTTCCCAGACTCGTAGGCATCTATAACCTTCTTTCTGAGGACCTCAGATAGCTCTTTTGATCTAGGCATGGTGACGCCGCACACTTCAACAAGAAAGAGAAACCCAATCTAAATGTCTGAGGTTTAAATAAGACAGGTTCCTCCAAGATCCTCTCTAACGATGTTCTTATCATTTGCTCCTGAGCTGGTGCACTTGATTCTAATTTTAGGTATTTGAAGTAGTGATAAATGTTGGGGTGCACTTACTTTTTCCACATGCGAAATTTGCATTTATGTTTAATTAAATTATACAATGGACTACAAAATGTAAATGTTTCATAATATTTGTTATATTATATCACCTTTATCTATCAATATTGTTGAAATGAAGATCAAATAGCTGTATGTTGATATATGTTGAAAAAGTCAAAACTTTACATGGGGTGTAACTTACTTTTTCACGTGACTGCACATATACATATATGTATATATATATACATATCTATATATATATATATATATATATATATAGATAGATATATATATATATATATATATATATATATATATATATATATATATATATATATATATATATTTCAGTCATTATGCGACTCCATACTATCAGTGGTGAACCACCATTAAGGCGGTTATTAGGTTAGAGCACTAAATAATTATATTCTGATTGGTTACTCCGGACCGCATCTAAGCGACACCATATAATGAGTGGAGACCAGAGATAATGTACCATGTGGCAGACGGTGCTTGTCACTCCCATTAAGGTACAGCGATAGCTGCATAGGATACCTTAATGGCGGTTCACCACTGATATTATGGAGTCGCATAATGACTGGTATAAAACCGAAAGGTTTTCAGATTCATGAATGTATGCAGGACTCACTGCGTTGCCCTGATGAAGCCCCAACAAGGGCGAAACCAGGTTGGTAACTGTGAGCTTTTGCATGCACTCATGATTGTATTTGAAATAAGATCTAAAATTACGTACGGCTCGATGGCTCCTCCAGAGTTTGGCAGGCAAGGTGTACGTACGTGGCGGTGACGTCACTGCGTGCGCTCATTAGGTTGGAACACCAAATAATTATTTTCTGATATATATATATATATATATATATATATATATATATATATATATATATATATATATATATATATATATATATATATTGTTACGTGCTCCTCCCCAAACCCCGGTCACGGTGTACCTTCGAGCCCTGAGAGGAGTTACTGCAGAAAGATGTGTAATTCTGTATGTCTTAGATCAATGGTGAAACATACCAATTGTTACCAACAAACAAGTATTGTATTAAGATCACACAAGAATAACAGTACAAAACAATAGTAATCAATTGTACAACAAATATATCCTTCCTATGATGGTACCATCAGTTTCGTACAATATAACTCACTGTGCTCCAAGTGAGTGAAACAAGAACATTCCCAATGTCTCTATTCCGGCATCAAGCCAAAGTCGATCCGCTCCAGTGATCGTCAGAACGATGTCTAATCGAGACCAGAATCCCGTTCGGTTGAGTGACAGTCACGCTGCCTGTTACGGCCTGAAGCACACCAGACCAAGCCTTCAATCACACGGTCTTTATGTATTTATTATCACACGAAAATCTCTTACTACACATAAAACAAAGAAGGGAGAAGAGAGGGAAAAACCCGAGTAGGCCGGTCCAAGGGTAGGCCAGTCCAAGAGTAGGCCGGTCCAAGGGTAGGCCGGTCCAAGAGTAGGCCGGGCAGTAGGCCCCAGGGCAGGCCCCGTAGTAGACCCCAAGGCAGGCCCAGTGGTAGGCCCCAAGGCGGGCCTAGTGGTAGGCCCCAGTGCAGGCCCAGCACGAGAGGGTAGGAGTAGGCAAGTCCATGAGTAGGCCCCAAGGCGGGCCTAGTGGTAGGCCCCAGTGCAGGCCCAGCACGAGAGGGTAGGAGTAGGCAAGTCCACGAGTAGGCCCCAACACGGGCCTAGTGGTAGGCCCCAGTGCAGGCCCAGCACAAGAGGGTAGGAGTAGGCAAGTTCACGAGTAGGCCCCAGTGCAGGCCTAGTGGTAGGCCCCAGTGCAGGCCCAGCAAGAGAGGGTAGGAGTAGGCAAGTTCACGAGTAGGCCCCAGTGCAGGCCCAGCACGAGAGGGTAGGAGTAGGCAGGTTCATGAGTAGGCCCCAGTGCAAGCCTAGTGGTAGGCCCCAGTGCAGGCCCAGCACAAGAGGGTAGGAGTACGCAAGTCCACGAGTAGGCCCCAGTGCAGGCCTAGTGGTAGGCCCCAGTGCAGGCCCAGCAAGAGAGGGTAGGAGTAGGCAAGTTCACGAGTAGGCCCCAGTGCAGGCCCAGCACGAGAGGGTAGGAGTAGGCAGGTTCATGAGTAGGCCCCAGTGCAAGCCTAGTGGTAGGCCCCAATGCAGGCCCAGCACGAGAGGGTAGGAGCAGGCAACAAGAGTTCGATCAACGTCACCCTTCCGGTAGAGAGATTGCAGCTCTGGACACTCTACAGCCCCCGAAAAGCACTCTGCCATAAGCCCTCTCCCAAAATGGCCACTCACTCCTCTGAATCACCTTCCTGGCCACTCCCCCTGCACCACAGCCAATCATAGGCTTTATACCCATGGACCAAACCACCTGGTCTAGCTCACAGGGGGGTGTGGCGGAAGGAAGAAGAAAAAGGTCACAAACCGTAACATAAAGGTGCCCTCCAGGCGACTGGGAAATCACACCTTCGGGTATGGACGTTCCACGGCTCCCAATCGGCGAACCGCAGATTTCCCACTCAAAAGCCACGTTACACACGCACACCATATTAACGTCTGAATGCGGTGAAAATGGTTGAAGCAGTGAAAAACCTTGAGCGAAGCGCAAATCCTGCGCGAGGTAAAAATGGCCGACGGCCCATTCTCGTGGCGTAACGGCACTCCGATGATTCTCTTCGGAATCAACCGCAAAACCTGTCACGCAGGTTTATCTGTCACAGCGATAACAACTCTGTCACAGGAATCGCTTTCCTGGGAAACCCAAAGTACACTCGTGACTCTCGTTCGCCAACGTTCGCTCCAGACCTCGAAGCAGCTAGGCTTCTTGTCCGACTCACTCGCTCCACCTTCTCTTCCTCTTCTTCCTCTTCGTCATCATCCGGTTCCGGTTTCATTTAAAACATTAACTTTTTTTACCTTTTGAAAATAGTAATCTCTATTTCCCTCAAACGACAACAATAATAGTACATGGAATCAAAAATGTTTACAGTGGATGAAAACCACAACAACGGAAGTGACGAATCTGTAACAATATATATATATATATATATATATATATATATATATGTATATATATATATATATATATATATATGTATATATATATATATATACATATATATATATATACATATATATATATATATATATATATATATATATATATATATATATATATATATATATATATATATATATATATATATAAATATACAAATATACACAGTTACGTGAAAAAGTAAGTACACCCCATGTAAAGTTTTGCCTTTTTCAACATATTTCAACATACAGCTATTTGATCTTCATTTCAACAATATTGATAGATAAAGGTGATAAATACAACAAATATCATGAAACATTTACATTTTGTAGTCCATTGTATAATTTAAATAAACAAATGCAAATTTCGCATGTGGAAAAAGTAAGTACACCCCTGCATTTATCACTACTTCAAATACCTAAAATTAGAATCAGGTGCACCAGCTCAGGTGCAAATGATTAAAAATCGTTAGAGAGGATCTTGGAGGAACCTGTCTTATTTAAACCTCAGACATTTAGTTTGGTTTGCTCATTGTTGTTGAAGTGTGTGGTGTCACCATGCCTAGATCAAAAGAGCTCTGTGAGGCCTTCAGAAAGAAGGTTATAGATGCCTACGAGTCTGGGAATGGATTAAAAAAGATCTCCAAACAATTTGAAATCAATCATTCGACTGTCCGGAAGATCATCTGCAAGTGGAGATGATTCCAAACAATTGCTAACTTGTTCAGGCCAGGCCGCCCCAGCAAGTTTAGCCCGAGAGCAGACCACAAGATGCTGAAAGAAGTCTCTAAGAACCCCAGAATGTCATCACGGGACCTCCAGGTGGCTCTTGCCACTGTTGATGTCAAAGTGCACGAGTCTACCATTCGAAAGAGGCTGCTTAAATTTGATCTACATGGAGGTGTGCCAGGAGGAAACCTTTGCTGTCCAGAAAGAACATCAGGGCAAGACTAAGGTTTGCCAATGAACACCTCGGCAAAGACCAGCACTTCTGGAACAATGTGCTCTGGACAGATGAGTCAAAGGTAGAGCTATTTGGCCACAGTACCAGAAGACATGTTTGGCGAAAACCAAAGACAGCATTTGACCACAAGAACCTGATACCAACTGTAAAGCATGGTGGTGGAAATATTATGGTTTGGGGCAGCTTTGCTGCATCAGGGCCTGGGCAGCTCACCATCATAGAATCCACTATGAATTCTTCATTGTACCAGAGGGTGCTTGAGGATAATGTGAGGCCATCTGTCGGAGAGTTGAAGCTCAACCAAAGGTAGACCTTGCAACATGACAATGACCCTAAACATACCAGTAAATCCACCAAGGAATGGCTGAAAAGAAAGAAATGGAGGGTTCTGGAATGGCCAAGTCAAAGCCTGGATCTAAATCCCATCGAGATGTTGGGGGGGATTTGAAACGAGCTGTGCATGCAAGAAACCCCTCAAACATCGCACAGCTGAAAGAATTCTGAATGGAGGAGTGGGGAAAAATTTCTCCCAGTCGATGTCAGAGACTGGTGGACAGTTATAAGAAACGCCTACTTGAGGTTGTTTCTGCCAAAGGTGGCAATACCACCTATTAGAGCCAAGGGTGTACTTACTTTTTCCACATGCGAAATTTGCATTTATGTTTATTTAAATTATACAATGGACGACAAAATGTAAATGTTTCATGATATTTGTTATATTATATCACCTTGACATATCAATATTGTTGAAATGAAGATCAAATAGCTGTATGTTGAAATATGTTGAAAAAGTCAAAACTTTACATGGGGTGTACTTACTTTTTCACGTGACTGTATGTCTGTCAGGCCAGGTAATGTTTGGGCAGGAATTTGAAATTTGGCTAGGGTATCAGGACACCATGACATACTGTTATCGAAAGTCGTTGTGGGATCTTTACTGTGAACTAGTAAATGCTTGGCAGACAGGACACGTTGCTTAATGCGTGTCTGATTCAGGGTGATGTTAAATCTTAACATAAGACAGTTCCTAATAAACAGTCCAATTAATCTCAATTCTAATTCTGAGATGTGTGAAGATTTAAACAAAAATAACAAAGTACAGTACAAGCATATTTTACGAGGCTCATTCAGGAGAAATACAAGAAATTGGATAGATTTCACAAAGTGCTCCTGTTATGTTTGTTGTGTAAAGTTTTGCCATTCTCTTCCTTATTCTTCAACTTGTGTTTTTTGTGTAAAGTTTTGCCATTCTCTTCCTTATTCTTCAACTTGTGTTTTTTGTGTAAAGTTTTGCCATTTTCTTCCTTGTTCACCAACTTGTGTTTTTTGTGTAAAGTTTTGCCATTATCTTCCTTGTTCGCTAACTTGTGTTTTTTGTGTAAAGTTTTGCCATTTTCTTCCTTGTTCACCAACTTGTGTTTTTTGTGTAAAGTTTTGCCATTCTCTTCCTTGTTCGCTAACGTGTTTTTTGTGTAAAGTTTTGCCAATATCTTCCTTGTTCACCAACTTATGTTTTTTGTGTAAAGTTTTGCCATTCTCTTACTTGTTCACCAACTTATGTTTTTTGTGTAAAGTTTTGCCATTCTCCTCCTTGTTCACCAACTTATGTTTTTTGTGTAAAGTTTTGCCATTCTCTTCCTTGTTCACCAACTTGTTTTTTGTGTAAAGTTTTGCCATTATCTTCCTTATTCACCAATTTATCTTTTTTGTGTAAAGTTTTGCCATTCTCTTCCTTGTTCACCAACTTGTGTTTTTTGTGTAAAGTTTTGCCATTCTCTTCCTTGTTCACCAACATGTGTTTTTTGTGTGAAGTTTTGCCATTCTCTTCCTTGTTCACCAACTTGTTTTTTGTGTAAAGTTTTGCCATTCTCTTCCTTTTTCACCAACTTGTTTTTTGTGTAAAGTTTTTCCATTCTCTTCCTTTTTCACCAACTTGTTTTTTGTGTAAAGTTTTGCCATTCTCTTCCTTGTTCACCAACTTATGATGTTTTTTTGTGTAAAGTTTTGCCATTCTCTTCCTTTTTCACCAACTTGTGTTTTTTGTGTAAAGTTTTGCCATTCTCTTCCTTGTTCACCAACTTGTGTTTTTTTGTGTAAAGTTTTGCCATTCTATTCCTTGTTCACCAACTTGTGTTTTTTGTGTAAAGTTTTGCCATTCTCTTCCTTGTTCACCAACTTGTGTTTTTTTGAGTAAAGTTTTGCCATTCTCTTCCTTATTCGCCAACTTGTGTTTTTTGTGTAAAGTTTTGCCATTCTCTTCATTATTCACCAACTTGTGTTTTTTGTGTAAAGTTTTGCCATTCTCTTCCTTGTTCACCAACTTGTGTTTTTTGTGTAAAGTTTTGCCATTCTCTTCCTTATTCGCCAACTTGTGTTTTTGTGTAAAGTTTTGCCATTCTCTTCCTTATTCGCCAACTTGTGTTTTTTGTGTAAAGCTTTGCCATTCTCTTCATTATTCACCAACTTGTGTTTTTTGTGTAAAGTTTTGCCATTCTCTTCCTTGTTCGCCAACTTGTGTTTTATGTGTAAAGTTTTGCCATTCTCTTCCTTGTTCACCAACTTATGTTTTTTTGTGTAAAGTTTTGCCATTCTCTTCCTTGTTCACCAACTTGTGTTTTTTTGTGTAAAGTTTTGCCATTCTCTTCCTTGTTCACCGACGTATGTTTTTTTGTATAAAGTTTTGCCATTTTCTTCCTTGTTCACCAACTTCTGTTTTTCGTGTAAAGTTTTGCCATTCTCTTCCTTGTTCACCAAGTTGTGTTTTTTGTGTACAGTTTTGCCATTCTCTTCCTTATTCGCCAACTTGTGTTTTTTGTGTAAAGTTTTGCCATTATCTTCCTTGTTCACCAACTTGTGTTTTTTGTGTAAAGTTTTGCCATTCTCTTCATTATTCACCAACTTGTGTTTTTTGTGTAAAGTTTTGCCATTCTCTTCCTTGTTCGCCAACTTGTTTTTTGTGTAAAGTTTTGCCATTCTCTTCCTTGTTCGCCAACTTGTGTTTTTTAAAGTAAAGTTTTGCCATTCTCTTCCTTATTCGCCAACTTGTGTTTTTTGTGTAAAGTTTTGCCATTCTCTTCATTGTTCACCAACTTGTGTTTTTTGTGTAAAGTTTTGCCATTCTCTTCCTTGTTCACCAACTTGTGTTTTTTGTGTAAAGTTTTGCCATTTTCTTCCTTATTCACCAACTTGTGTTTTTTGTGTAAAGTTTTGCCATTCTCTTCCTTGTTCGCCAACTTGTTTTTTGTGTAAAGTTTTGCCATTCTCTTCCTTGTTCGCCAACTTGTGTTTTTTAAAGTAAAGTTTTGCCATTCTCTTCCTTATTCGCCAACTTGTGTTTTTTGTGTAAAGTTTTGCCATTCTCTTCATTGTTCACCAACTTGTGTTTTTTGTGTAAAGTTTTGCCATTCTCTTCCTTGTTCACCAACTTGTGTTTTTTGTGTAAAGTTTTGCCATTCTCTTCCTTATTCGCCAACTTGTGTTTTTTGTGTAAAGTTTTGCCATTCTCTTCATTATTCACCAACTTGTGTTTTTTGTGTAAAGTTTTGCCATTCTCTTCCTTGTTCGCCAACTTGTGTTTTTTGTGTAAAGTTTTGCCATTCTCTTCCTTGTTCACCAACTTATGTTTTTTTGTGTAAAGTTTTGCCATTCTCTTCCTTGTTCACCAACTTGTGTTTTTTTTGTGTAAAGTTTTGCTATTCTCTTCCTTGTTCACCAACTTATGTTTTTTTGTGTAAAATTTTGCCATTCTCTTCCTTGTTCACCAACATGTGTTTTTTGTGTAAAGTTTTGCCATTCTCTTCCTTGTTCACCAACTGATCTTCAGCAACTCTCTAACATTAAACCTTATGAGAAAAGTAAAATATCCCAACTTCCTTTTCCAGAAGGTGATGAACTCTTAAGTTTCATCGACTTCCAGCCTCTGGACTGCACCACGAGCATGCTTGAAGGTTTTTTCAAGGCCTGGCTCCATGATTTCGAGACAGACTGGGAACATCTCCACCTCATCTTTCCACCACTCTCTTCAAGATCAGCACAAGGAAAACGCAGTAATCGCCAATTTTAGCAAACAACTAACCTTATCCTCATTTCATTGCATCTTGGAAAAAACATTTGGTGTGCAGAATCTTTTATTTCATTTGATCATTATTTGTCAAGTCGTATGATAATTCAAAGTGTGTGTCCTGTGATGTAAAACACTGAGTGTTCTCGTCATGCCGTAAAGTAAGCATCATTATGTGACGTTTAGGATATTTATGGGGTTCCAGATGACTACTTTGGTCATATTACAAGATACCTGTTGTCTTATGGATTTTGTTTTCCTGGAAAATGATGCAAAGATGTTTGGGTAGTAAAGTGAAGGGTGATTCAGAAGTAGGCAAATGCAGATAATGCTCATAAATGTTTCCTCACCTTATGTCGTTGAAGGAACATTTAAGTTAAATTATTTAATAGCTCTTGGATTGTCAGCTTCTAATGAGAGTATCATATTAACACACAGAGATATTTAAATATTAAACTTGCAAAACTCAGACCTTGAAGGAATGAAAAGCATCGGAATCTAGCTTTCTCAGAATCGAATGGTTTACTAAGAATGATCGATTTGATGTCGAGGAAGTTAGGAAGCAACCCAGAGATAGAACTAGACCGGCACTCGGGAGAGCGCATACCTCCACCAGGCTTAACAGTTTACGTTTAGTATCCCGGATACAACAGTGAATCCGGACCTGAACCAAAATCGAATCGGCTTGTTATTGTCAACTACCTAACTTATCCACCTCGTTTTATCAAAACTCGTACACAATTTTTGAAATATCATGCCCTACTGTATATCGTATTGGACCCATTTCTCAATGGTGAAGAATTACTTGAAACATTATATAGGATCTGCATTCAAAACCAAAATCGAATAAATTTGTCCTTGCCACACACCCAACCTGTCTACCGGGTGTCATCCGAATCCGTCCATAACTTTTTGAGATATCCTGTTCACAGACAAACAGACAGACGGGGTGAAAACATAACCTCCGTCCACCTTTGGTGGTGGAGGTAACGACAATTTTAACCCAAGACTGTTAAAAGTGGGAATGCATTAGCTCTAAAGCTTAAAAAGTTTAATATAAAGTCTTCATCGGTAGTTTAAACGTTTTGATTTGACATTTTCTGCTTTGTTGCATGATTGTGTTTAACGGATGTGTTTGTTCGCAGTAACTCTGAAATGTGACATGCAAGAGACGATGCTCAGCCCAACTCTCCTGCCAGGGACTTCGAATTTTTCTCTAAGCATTATGGGTTCCTCTACTGTCAAAAGGATTCCCCCCATCACTGGCAAGACTTCTTCCCTTCCTCTGGTCCCTATTCACCGCCTTCGTGTTGTGAAGTATGTTTACAATTTCATCAATGATTCTTCCCACATATATGGGTTCGTATGTTCTATGACAGGTATCAGTAGCCTTGCACTTGAATCACCTGATATATCACTGTTTCTTACCTGGAATGCATAATTATTTATCAGGGGAAAGTACTTCATGTGTACAGTTTACATTTTACCATTGCCATTGCTGACAACTTCTAATCTCTGTATTACTAAAAGAAGCGTGTGTCCGCACATGTGCGTCCGTGGTGCATTACTCTAAAGAAGGGGGTTTTTTTCAACCGTTTTGACACTGTTATCCCTTGAGCTATCCAGCAAAACCATAATTACCCTCCTTCTATCATCATCATACTAAAATACGCAATTTGGTGTCTGTCTGTGCGACGATTTTTGACCTCGATACATTCGGTCGTTAATAATCCAATCTCAACCAAACTTGACAGGAGGACTAAGAGTCACACAATGAAGGTTGTAGCGGATTAATTTCCCCCCTTCCCCAAGGAGGTTTTCTCCACCAATGGGGATGTGTGTTGAGGTGTATATCAATGTTAAGTTAGCTTTATCGTGGCGTTTTTCCAAAGCTGCTTCTAATAACAAATGTAACAACACTAAATATAACAGCATAATATGAATGTTTTTACAAAACAATCTTAACTAGATGGTATTCATAGAATACTTACCCTGCGCAGTCAATTTGGTGCGAGCGAACTCCTGTTTTTGAACGTTTTTTTTTCTTTGATCCAATATGGTTGCCAGACCACGTGAGCAATGACATCATAAATTTATATTCTCTAATATAATTGTTGCATAGATCATGCTCAATAAATTTCAAACTGATCAGACTCAGCGTTGCCCTGTCAAATTATGACGTCATAATTACAACACCAAGACATCATCGTTAACAACACCAATTCCCCATATGGAGTTCTTTCCAATGAGCCACGTTTCAATTTTTTCCATGGAGCGGTGTTGGAGATATAGAGGTGCAACGTTTTTTGGTTTTTCCAAGATGGCGTCTGTACCACATGACCTATGACATCATGACTATCATTAAAGTATTCTACGGTAAGAGGCGCTCCTATTGTGAAAACGTTGTGTCCATCAGAACAACAGTTGCTGAGAAAAAAAAAATCATAATGATCGGATAAGTGTTGTACTTGTCGAATTATGACGTCATAACAAAGGCACCGATGACATCATCATTAACATATCCTATTCCCCATGGGGAGTAGTTGACGATGAGCCAGGTCTCAATTTTTTCCATGTCACGGTTTCGGAGATATAGAGGTGCAACGTTTTTCCAAGATGGCGCCTGTACCATGCGACCTGTGACGTCATAATTATCATTAAAAAAATTATACAGGAGGAGCCGCTCATATTCTGAAAATTGTGTCCATCGGACTAACAGTTGCAGAGGAATTTTTTTTTTAATACTGATCATTTCAATCGTACTTATCTAATTCTGACGTCATAATGAAGGCACTGATTACATAATCAACATATCTTATTCCTCATGGGGAGTACTTGACAATGAGCCATATTTCAATTTTTTCCATTGAGCGTTTTGGGAGATATAGTTGTGTTACGTTTTTCCAAGATGGCGTCCATATCACGTGACCTATGACGTTATAATTATGAATGAAAATTTTTCCAGGCGGAGCCGCTCCTAAGGTAAAATTTCTTGTCAATCGTACCAACGGTTGTCGAGAAAATGAATTTTAAAAACTAGGGCATGCCCGTACTATATATATATCTAAAATTATATCCCCCCCCTCTATTTACATGAAATGGTTTGGTCCAAAGCGAACGGCTTGCGAGTACGGTGACAATCCCCCCCCTCTATTTACATGAAATGGTTTGGTCCAAAGCGAACGGCTTGCGGAGTTTGGTAAAGAAATCGCCATAGCGTGCACAAACGCGCAGGAAAGCGAAAGAATCGCAAATTAGTTTTAATCAGTTTTAAAACATAGTTGAACGCCAACATAGTTTGCCAACGTGAAATAAATGAATACGCTCTCAAATGTGCCGTCCGAGGCAGAGTCTGTTCGGCACGTTCGGCACACGTGATAGCTCGCTGCTCTCTGATTGGTTGAATCGTTTTTTGGACATAGCTCGGTAACTACTTGTCCGATTAATATGAAACCTTGAAAAGGCACATCCTCGGGTCCCCAGCAATATACCTGGCAAGTTTCAAGTATATCGGACCCGTGGTTGTCGAGAAACAGCGGTCACAGACATACAGACATACATACATACATACATACACACAGAGATTACTGTAATTATAGATAGATGCAGACACGTACGCCACACGTACGTACGCAACCGAATGACTAACCCTGCTTTTCCTTTCGCGAGCGCAGGGTAATAATATCTCTCCTCCCCAAGGGGTGTTTCCTACTTGAACGCCGTGTTTACGTGTATAAATAGCTTATCATGGTGTTTTCATGGGAGCACCCCTACCAGAAGTAAAAATATTATAAACCACAAACACGTTTGATTCACTTTTGAAACAGTCGCCATTGTTGTTTAACCCAAAACTGAAAGGGAGGAAACCCAGGGTATGTTTAAACCCTGGGTATGCTCCACAAGAAACTTGGTAAATGAACACACACTCCCCCCCTCCCCCCAACCACCCAATGTTATTGAGGCCTGACACTAGATCTAGGTTTACTGTAATCTATGTATGCCAGAGAGGAATGACCCTTCCTGCTGTTCCCGTAGGGAATGGGTGTACTATTAATAATAAACGGGTGTGTTTGTGTGTATGTGTGTGTTTGTGTGCGTGTGTGTGTGTGTGTGTCTGTGTGTGTGTGTGTGTGTGTGTGTGTGTGTGTGTGTGTGTGTGTGTGCGCGCGTGCACACACGTCTCCTCCATAACTCCACAACAATGAAACCTAGCGGCCCCAAACTTTGCCTGCATACTTATCGAACTCCAAGGAGTGCATGAATGAAAACTGGGTGTTTGGGTGTGTTTAAACACGCCTTTTGAAGATGATTAATGGGGTGCCCATAACAAAAAAAAAAACTCAAAATAAGCCTTACTAAAATGGTGGTCTGCCATCTTGGTCAGCTTTCTGTGACATCGCTACGTTTTTAAGCCGCCATTTGGTTTCAGCCTATTAAAACGTGCCTTGGCTTGGAAACTACGGACTATCTACTCTCACGGACTAATTGAAGCATATAATCGAAATCTGGATTCGAATTTGAGGATCGGATCCCATACATATCAAAATCTGGAGTGTAATATGAAAAATTTAACAACATTAGCGATTCTTATAACGAAGTGTATTTATGTAAGCAAGGCTGTTCTCATTCTGCACCATCATCGTAATTCACACTTCCATAGGATTGGGTTTTTTTCAAGTTGCAAAATGCTTCAACGTTATTCCCATTTGTCATAATTTCATGATTGTGATTGTAAACCAAGAATGCGGAAAAACAGTACAAACAAAGCATTAACGATCCTTCTTCTTCACTCAAAGCATGACTGATAAACTCAGCTACCAATGAGATTGCCAAAACATCAACGTAAAAACCAAAAGCAAATTCAATTACACCCTGCTTTTTTTGGCAACATACACCACCCAGATATTCTTAAAACGATTTTTATAGACTATTCAAACTCTGAAACAGAGAAAGTCTGCTTCTGATAGTTCTTCTTCTTCAACTTCGGAGAGCATTACAGATAAACTCAGCTATAGATTACCTAAATTATAAAGGCTCCCTCGTTCACCACTGTTATATCTGGGCACATGACATATATAGAGCGAGCCTCACATCTCTGAAAGCACCATAAAACTTAAAAAGAAGACGAAGAAGATCCCTCCTTTTCCATATTTAGAGAAGCGATGGGCGGTATTTTGAGAGAGACCTGCAATGCTGGCCCCATGGTGTTCACACACTTCGGTGACATAAAACAGGTTGGTAGGAATCAAAAATGGTTTTTTAAAATATGTCTCTCCCGCACCCATCTGTCTCTCCCCTTGTGTCCCCCCACCTCTCTCCCACCCCTCTCTGTCTCTCTCCACTCCTCACTCTTTCCCTTGCTCCCACTCCCCTCCTGGGAGCACCCCTCCCTCCCGGAGTGTACAGTATAGCGACATGAGGTGAGGCTTCGCTCCCCCACTCCTTTCTCCCTCCTACACCCCCCTCTCTCCCTCCCTCCCCACCCCCCACCCGTCTCTGTCTGTCCCTTTCTCCCCCACCCTCTCAGTCTTTCCCCCTCTCTCACCCACCCTTGTCTCTCTCTCCCCAACCCCACTCTCTCTGTCCCTCCAGACCAGGGAAGTATCCATTGATAGACTCTTTGTTAAATGCTGAATGCTATCACCAGTGAATGGACACCTACAACAGTGTTGTCAATTCGGAGAACAAGGAAACATCATCACCTTTACCTGTATGCTGGTAAAGCTGGAGCTTGGGACGCAAGATGGCAATCTTATCTTACAAGAGCGGAGTCATGATCTTCTTTTGTTTGAAGCACAAGGGTGCAGGATACCATCGTTGTCACAGCTGTGTCACATGAAAGCCTGCTTGGAGTTTGCACAAAAGCACCTAAAGGACTCTCAGACTGTAAGAAACAAGATTCTGTCGGCTTTCATGTGTCTTTCACTGAGGAGAGGCTTCCGTCTGGACACTCTGCCATAAAGCCCAGATCGGTGGAGTGTTGCAGTGATGGTTGTCCTTCTGGAAGTTTCTCCCATCTCCACACAGGATCTCTGGAGCTGAGCCAGAGTGACCATCGGGTTCTTGGTCACCTCTATTACCAAGGCCCTTCTCCCCCGATTGCTCAGTTTGGCCGGGCGGCCAGCTCTAGGAAGAGTCCTAGTTGTTCCAAACTTCTTCCATCTAAGAATTATGGAGGCCACTGTGCTCTTGGGAACCTTCCATGCAGCAGAGATTTTTTTGTAGGCTTCCCCAGATCTGTGCCTCGACACAATCCTGTCTCTGAGTTCGGCAGGCAGTTCCTTCGACCTCATGGCTTGGTTTTTGCTCTGATATGCATCGTCAGCTGTGACACCTCATATAGACAGGTGTGTGCCTTTCAAAATCATGTCCAATCAATTGAATTTACCACAGGTGGACTCCAATCAAGGTGTAGAAACATCTTAAAGATGATCAAGAGAAATGGAAGGCACCTCAGCTAAATTTCAAGTGTCATAGCAAAGGGTATGAATACTTATGTCAATGTGATATTTCAGTTTTTTCTTTTTAATAAATTTGCAAAACTTTCTAAAATCCTGTTTTCTCTTTGTCATTATGGGGTATTGAGTGTAGATTGATGAGAGAAAAAATGAATTTAAACGATTTCAGCAAAACGCTGCAACATAACAAAATGGGAATAAAGTGAAGGGGTCTGAATACTTTCTGAATGCATTGTATGTATATATATAACAGTACACTAACAACAACGACATCTATGATGACAACAACAACTAGGTGTTATAAAATGTGTCGTGTTTCACTTCATTGTACATCCTCATCGAGACTCACAGGTGGACATGCAATATGTTTGTGAATCTCTTGATTAAACCCTGTGCTTACGGTCGGCATACAACAACAACACAACAACAGGCATTTTAAGGCCATTCTCCCTGCTAGAGCTGGGGTTAGCCTTGCGGTCCCCATGACAATCTTCTCCATTTTGCCCTATTTTCTGCATCTCCCCTTGTTTAACCCCCTTGCCCGCATTTCTTCTTCCACCATCTTTAGCCAAGTCTTTCTCGGTCTTCCCCGTCCTCTACTTCCTTCTACATTCATTTCCATCACTCTTCTCAACCAGTCACTTTCATCCTTCCTCAACACATGACCAAACCATCTCAACCTGTTTCTCTTCACAGCATCCATCACAGGCTCTATTCCCATCATCTTTCACAATTCATCATTCGTCTTCCTCTCTCTCAACGATACTCCACACATCCACCGAACCATTCGCATTTCCACCCTTTCCAGCGTTCGTTGCTGCTCTACGTTCATTACCCATGTCTCACTCCCATAAATCATAACACTTCTCACACATGCAGCATACACCTTTCCCTTCAGCTTCAGCGACACTCTCCTCCTCATCAGCACGCCACTCAGTTCCCGAAACTTCTTCCATGCACATCTCACTCGAGCAACCGTTGCCGAGTCTGATCCACCTTCTCCATTCAGCATGTCTCCGAGGTTGCAAAATGTTTTCACACCTTCCAGCTTCACGCCGTCTCCAAGATCCAACTCAACATTTCCTCCATCCGCAGCTCCCTCTGTGCACACCTTACATTTGAATGTAGCTGCCACACTGGTAAATGACCCTCTCAGACCACTACATTTTTGATGAACCCACTCAGCGCACATTGTACATTGAATGGAGTTCACTCCGACACACTTCCTGCACACAGCACATGGCCACTTCCCAGTTCTTTCCACCTCACCACATGCTTTACCACTTGCTATCACCTTCGTCTTTCCGATATTCACCTTCTGACCTTTTGTCTCCATACATTCCTTCCACTTGTTCATCTTTTCCTTCAGTCCATCCATACTTTCCGCAATCAACACCAGATCATCTGCATACAACAACTCCCACGGTAAACCCTCCTTTACGTTCTGAGCCAGCACCTCCATCACAGCTACAAATAGTAGTGGTCTTAGTACCGACCCCTGATGCACTCCCACCTTCACCTCAAACTCACCACTGTTCCCGTCCTTCGTCCTTACAGCTGTGCGCGCTCTTTTGTACATTGCCATCACTACTCTGATCAACCATTCCTCCACTCCTAACTTCCTCAATGCCCATGTCAATACTTTGCGTGGAACCCTATCGAATGCTTTCTCCAGATCAACAAACCCAAAAAACAACTTCTTCCTCTTATCCATGTACTTCTCCTGCAACTGCCTCACAATGAAAAGCGCATCTGTCGTTCCTCTTCCTGGCATAAATCCAAACTGCATTTCGTCAATCTTCACTTTCTTCCTTATCCTCCTCTCCAACACGCTTTCCAATACCTTCATTCCATGCTCCAATAACTTTCTCGCTCGGTACGAGCCACACTCCAGAGGGTCACCTTTCCCCTTGTATAGAGGGACGAGGGTACTCAGTTCCCAATCCACTGGAATGCGGCCTTCTTTCACCACCAGATTACAGATCTCTGTCATTCTCTTCACACCCCAACTTCCTGCTGCCTTCAACATATCTCCCACAACTTCCGTCGGCCCTCCCGCTTTTCCACTCTTCCTTGCTTTTATCGCTTCCTCAACTTCCTTCTCAGTTATCTTCTCTGCCGGTCCTAAAACTGGGTTACTCTCTATGTTGCCATCCCATTCATTCTCTGCATTCAACAGTATTTCCATATATCTTTTCCATCTTCCTTTAATTCCATCTGGGTCGACAACGATTTGTCCCACTTCATCCTTCAAGCAACTCACCCCCATCACATCACACCTCTCTTTCGCTATGTGCTTTGCAATCCTGAATACTGCTTTCTGACCCTCTTCCGAATCCAAGCGTTCTCCGAACATTTTCCTACATGCCTCCTGCGCCTTTGCTACCTCTTTCTTTGCAGCCTTCCTGGCTGCCTTATAACTTTCATGCTCTGCTGTTTCTGCTCCCGTACCCTTCGCCTTCTGCCACGCCTTGAACTTCTTCCTCTTCTTGTCAATCCTCTTTCCAACTTCAACATCCCACCACCATGTTTCCGAGTGCCTCGGTGGTCCTTTTGTCCATCCACATACCTCACCAACGGCTCCCAACAGACTAGCTTTCATTGACATCCAACCACTTTCAAGCTCAACCACATCATCCTCTACCCTACTCAGTCTCTCTTTTAATGCCTCCCTTACTGTCACCTCTTTCAACCTCCACACCTTCATTCTCGGTTGGTACTTCACCCGCCGAGCTCTCCTTGCACCTTTCACCCTTATAGCGCAGACAACCAAGTGGTGCTGTGAAACAGCCTCCTCCCCCGGGATCACCTTTGTGTCCCGGAGGTGCCCCCTATCTCGCCTACGCACCATCAGGTAGTCAACGGTTGTCGTCGACCCTCCTGACGTGTATGTAACAAGCTTATTATCCTCTTTCTGGAACTGAGAATTACAAATCAACAAATCAGCTCCATCAGCAAACTCCAAAATCCTTTCACCTTCTCCATTTCTCACACCATATCCGTAACCCCCATGAACTCCCTCAAAACCATCCATAGTCCTTCCCACATGTCCATTCAGGTCTCCTCCCACCACAACAACTTCCTCATCTTTCACGTTTTCCATCAGCTTCTCTATCGCACACCAGAACTTGTCCTTCTCTTTATCGCTCCGATCAACCTGCGGAGCATATCCCGAGATGACGTTCACCAAGAGCTTTCCAATCATCATTTTCACCATCATCAACCTATCACTCACTCTAGTCACACTCACCACACTGTCTACAAACTCCTCAGAAAACAGGACACCAACACCATTCACGCCCTCCGGGCACCCTTGCCACACAAACTTGTATTTCTGTCCCTGCCTACCCTTCACCATTCTCACACCACTTCCCTTCCATCTCGTCTCTTGCACACAACATATGTCCACTCTTCTTCTGACCAATACTTCCACCACTTCTCCTGATCTCCCTGTCATTGTCCCTACATTCCATGTCCCAAACCTCAGAAACCGATCTCCACTTCGGGCTGCACCCTGCCCATATGTACTTGTAATTGTCATGGTTCTCTTTTTGAGGCAATGTTTTTGAGGTCGGCATACTTAGTCGATAATAATAAGGTGTGTGTCAGTTTTACCTCTCCCAAAATACTTGTTACACAAAGTTGAAAATGGCACCATATTAATCGCCAAGGATCCGGGCAGTGAAAGGTCAAAATTAATTTGACTTAGACAAAAACATTTTCATTATTCATGTCGGTGAATACCCAGACAAAGCAAGCGTGGACTATGCTACACCCGCCTTGGTGGCGAGACGCTGCTGATTGGCTGTGTGAGGCTAGGTGCACTGTGAGTGGCTCCTGGCATGTGATATCATACACCCTTACTGGTCCTGCTTCCCCGTTCTTATTATTTTAAAATAAACTGTTAGCAACAAACAAAAACAATAAAAGGTGAACCTCTGCCCCATGGGATTGCGAGTCATGTTATTATTAGTCCCCTACCGGTTTTCACCTGAGGAGACGAGGTTTTCTCTCCGTCGATCCGTTCGTCTGTCCGTCCCACCTGTGGTTTTTCAGACTTCTTCCCATACCCTGTAACATAATTCAACTGAAACTTGGTACATGGCTTCATTATGATAAGTTACAGAAGGAGTTCCAGTTTTAGGGTGTTTCATCATTATTTCACAGAATTTTGCCCTTTTTGGACTAGAAAATATCACATCGGTCGGCAAACAATCCTCGCTCTTGTTACATCATAAGTGTTCTCTTCATGACCTTCATGACCTTCCTTCCAAAGCATTCCCAAAGCAGGAGACAAAGCGGTGCTGACTTCACCTATTCACCATGCTGACAAAAGTTGTTATAATTTGGAACCAAAAATGAAATTGTTTCCCGATGAGGAAAAGGTGATTTCCATTCTCAGCCAAATGCCAGCAAAGATTGATGAAAGCATTCCCGACAATCTTTCAGGAGCACACAGAGTTGTTTTTTCAGTGGAGTACGAGTGGTAATAGTCGTCACAAAGGTGTTCATTTTTATGTGTACCCTGCGCCGAGGTTTCCATGCTTTTGCACCTCATGTTTGTGTTAAAGTGTTATTATTAAAATGGATTATCAAGTTGTCTGCACCAATTTGTGAGCCTGACTTGTTGCTCCGTCATCTTGGTGGGAAAGACATTTCAGGAAGCAACCATTGGTGCATGCAAATGTGGAAGCCACGTGAGTGTTTAACCAATCAGGCCAGTGTGTCCATGGCCTATCCAGGCCAGGACACATCACGTTTTTTTTTTTACTCAGTCAAATTATATCCTATTTAATGTTGGCTCCATTTATTAGTTCCTCTTCAAGGATTGTCAGCTGTTGTTCACCTGTAAAGGCTACCTGTTTTGGTACCAAGGTATAGTGTTCAATAGGAGCCTCGTTGAACCCAGAGATGCTCAGCACCCTCTTTTCTTTTCTTTTCTTCTCTCTCTCTCTCTCTCTCTCTCTCTCTCTCTCTTTCTCTCTTTCTCTCTTTCTCTCTTTCTCTCTTTCTCTCTTTCTCTCTTTCTCTCTTTCTCTCTTTCTCTCTTCTCTCTCTTTCTCTCTTTCTCTCTCTCTCTCTTTCTCTCTATCCTTGTCCTCACTGCTCATGTGGTAAGTAATTCAACAGCTGTTGGGGATGAAGGAGCATTTTTCAAATTGGGACATGTTGAGGGATTTTGCAATTTGGCAGCATGGATTGGCAAGGGAGGTCTTATTCTGGTTCTTCTGACCTTCCCAGCATGGGTGAACAAGCTGGCATAGAATGAAATGACTACCTGTGGCATACCTCTGAATAATTGGAACGCACAGAAAGGTGGAGTTCCACTAATGTAAGATAAGAATATGAAATTTTGGGATATAACTATTGCAAACCAATAGAGCCATATTCTTTATTTTGTAACGGTACAACTTTTTGTATTTTGTAACGGTTGTACGTTTTTGTAACGGTACGACTGCATAATCAACGACATCATTTAATAATGTAATTTAATAATCTGTGGGAACCCTTCATCATTCTCTGGCAGGATTCTTCAAGCGGATGGACTGTGCGAATCTGTACTGTTTGGATTACCTCTTGTGGTGAAACCAACAAGCTGTTGGAAACTTGAATGGGAAGATCTGGAAAGCAACCGTCAATTCTTCCATGCACTCTGTCATACACTTCAGGTCAGGCCACACAAATAAAACCCCTTCCATGAGCCTACACCTATTTAAAAAAAAATTAAAATAGAAAATAAAACAGGCACACCAGTCATTCCTACAAATTACATGATCATACCAGAACACCATTTCGCAGAGCACATACCTGTGCCAGGCTAAACGCTTTACGTTTTGTATCCCACGGTTAGGTTGGATCGACATCCGGACCTTAAAACTAAAATCCAATCGGCTTGTTCTTCTCACCTTTCCAACTCATCCACCTAGTTTTGTCATAACTCGCCCATAACTCTGAGATATCGTGCTGTAAATCGTTTTTGATAACATCTCTCAATAGTGAAGAATCACTTTAAAAAATCATGTCTGGATCTGGATCTTCACCAAAATCCAATCATTTTAGTCCTTGGCAGACATCGAACCTGTCCACCAAGTTTAGTCCAAATTCGTCCATAACTTTTGAGATATCCTCTTCACGACCAAACAAACAAACATGGGTAAATACATAAACTTAGTCCACCTCCATAATCACAATAATGTGGAGGCAATAATCCATAATCACAATAATGTGGAGGCAATAATCCATAATCACAATAATGTGGAGGCAATAATTAATAATCACAAGAATGTGGAGGCAATAATTAATAATCACATAATGTGGAGGCAATAATTAATAATCACAATAATGTGGAGGCAATAATTAATAATCACAATAATGTGGAGGCAATAATTAATAATCACAATAATGTGGAGGCAATTAATAATCACAACAATGTGGAGGCAATAATCCATAATCACAATAATGTGGAGGAAATAATTAATAATCACAATAATGTGGAGGCAATAATTAATAATCACAATAATGTGGAGGCAATAATTAATAATCACAATAATGTGGAGGCAATAATTAATAATCACAATAATGTGGAGGCAATTAATAATCACAACAATCTGGAGGCAATAATTAAAAATCACAATAATGTGGAGGCAATAATTAATAATCACAATGATGTGGAGGCAATAATTAATAATCACAATAATGTGGAGGCAATAATTAATAATCACAATGATGTGGAGGCAATAATTAATAATCACAATAATGTGGAAGCAATCATTAATAATCACAATGATGTGGAGGCAATAATTAATAATCACAATAATGTGGAGGCAATAATTAATAAACAATGATGTGGAGGCAATAATGAATAATCACAATAATGTGAAGGCAATAATTAATAATCACAATGATGTGGAGGCAATAATTAATAATCACAATAATGTGGAGGCAATAATTAATAAACACAATGATGTGGAGGCAATAATGAATAATCACAATAATGTGGAGGCAATAATTAATAATCACAATGATGTGGAGGCAATAATTAATAATCACAATAATGTGGAGGCAATAATTAATAATCACAATGATGTGGAGGCAATAATTAATAATCACAATAATGTGGAAGCAATCATTAATAATCACAATGATGTGGAGGCAATAATTAATAATCACAATAATGTGGAGGCAATAATTAATAATCACAATAATGTGGAGGCAATAATTAATAATCACAATGATGTGGAGGCAATAATTAATAATCACAATGATGTGGAGGCAATAATTAATAATCACAATGATGTGGAGGCAATAATTAATAATCACAATAATGTGGAAGCAATCATTAATAATCACAATGATGTGGAGGCAATAATTAATAATCACAATAATGTAGAGGCAATAATTAATAATCACAATGATGTGGAGGCAATAATTAATAATCACAATGATGTGGAGGCAATAATTAATAATCACAATAATGTGGAGGCAATAATTAATAATCACAATGATGTGGAGGCAATAATTAATAATCACAATGATGTGGAGGCAATAATTAATAATCACAATAATGTGGAGGCAATAATTAATAATCACAATGATGTGGAGGCAATAATTAATAATCACAATGATGTGGAGGCAATAATTAATAATCACAATAATGTGGAGGCAATAATTAATAATCACAATAATGTGGAGGCAATAATTAATAATCACAATGATGTGGAGGCAATAATTAATAATCACAATAATGTGGAGGCAATAATTAATAATCACAATAATGTGGAGGCAATAATTAATAATCACAATGATGTGAAGGCAATAATTAATAATCAAAATGATGTGGAGGCAATAATTAAAAATCACAATGATGTGGAGGCAATAATTAATAATCACAACAATGTGAAGGCAATAATTAATAATCACAATAATGTGGAGGCAATAATTAATAATCACAATGATGTGAAGGCAATAATTAATAATCACAATAATGTGGAGGCAATAATTAATAATCACAATGATGTGGAGGCAATAATTAATAATCACAATAATGTGGAGGCAATAATTAATAAACACAATGATGTGGAGGCAAGAATGAATAATCACAATAATGTGAAGGCAATAATTAATAATTACAATGATGTGGAGGCAATAATTAATAATCACAATAATGTGGAGGCAATAATTAATAATCACAATGATGTGGAGGCAATCTATATATATAAAACACAGTTTGTGTGTGTGTGTGTGTGTGTAATGTTACCGATAGACTCCTAAACGGAGAGGCTTACGTGCTTGATATTTGGCATAGACATGGTCATTGAGCCTGGGACGAACATTGCCGAACTCAAAATATTTGACGATCCATATTTTTTATTCATATTTACCTCAGCGCATTTCAGCGCACGGAATCAACGGAATCAGAGCAGGTGGGCGCTGATTCGCTCAGAGCGATCACGTGATGACGCTATGAACGCTATGACGCTATGAACGATATGACGCTATGAAAAAAAAAATCGCTATGACGCTATGAAACGCTATGAACGATATGACGCTATGAATGCCATGAACGCTATGACGCTATGGAAAAAAAAAATCGCTATGACGCTATGAAACGCTATGAACGCTATGAACGCTATGACGTGATGAACGCTATGACGCTATGATGCTATGGAAAAAAAAAATCGCTATGACGCTATGAAACGCTATGAACGCTATGACGCCATGAACGCTATGATGCCATGAAAAAAAAATTGCTCGCTTTGCCAAGGGGCTCGCTCCCCTCCCCGTTCCCCTCCCCTCTCCCCTCCCCCTCCCCTCCCCTCCCCCGCCCGGCAATGCTGGGTACTTCTGCTAGTAATTAATAATCACAATAATGTGGAAGCAATAATTAATAATCACAATGATGTGGAGGCAATAATTAATAATCACAATAATGTGGAGGCAATAATTAATCATCACAATCATGTGGAGGCAATAATTAATAATCACAATGATGTGGAAGCAATAATTAATAATCACAATAATGTGGAGGCAATAATTAATAATCAAAATAATGTGGAGACTAATTAATAATCACAATAATGTGGAGGAAATAATTAATAATCACAATAATGTGGAGGCAATAATTAATAATCACAATAATGTGGAGGCAATAATTAATAATCACATAATGTAGAGGCAATAATTAATAATCACAATAATGTGGAGGCCATAATTAATAATCACAATAATGTGGAGGCAATAATTAATAATCACAATAATGTGGAGGCAATAATTAATAATCACAATAATGTGGAGGCAATAATTAATAATCACAATAATGTGGAGGCAATAATTAATAATCACAATAATGTGGAGGCAATCCTTAATAATCACAATAATGTGGAGGCAATAATTAATAATCACAATAATGTGGAGGCAATAATTAATAATCACAATAATGTGGAGGCAATAATTAATAATCACAATAATGTGGAGGCAATAATTAATAATCACAATAATGTGGAGGCAATAATTAATAATCACAATAATGTGGAGGCAATTAATAATCACAACAATCTGGAGGCAATAATTAAAAATCACAATAATGTGGAGGCAATAATTAATAATCACAATGATGTGGAGGCAATAATTAATAATCACAATAATGTGGAGGCAATAATTAATAATCACAATGATGTGGAGGCAATAATTAATAATCACAATAATGTGGAAGCAATCATTAATAATCACAATGATGTGGAGGCAATAATTAATAATCACAATAATGTGGAGGCAATAATTAATAAACACAATGATGTGGAGGCAATAATGAATAATCACAATAATGTGAAGGCAATAATTAATAATCACAATGATGTGGAGGCAATAATTAATAATCACAATAATGTGGAGGCAATAATTAATAAACACAATGATGTGGAGGCAATAATGAATAATCACAATAATGTGGAGGCAATAATTAATAATCACAATGATGTGGAGGCAATAATTAATAATCACAATAATGTGGAGGCAATAATTAATAATCACAATGATGTGGAGGCAATAATTAATAATCACAATAATGTGGAAGCAATCATTAATAATCACAATGATGTGGAGGCAATAATTAATAATCACAATAATGTGGAGGCAATAATTAATAATCACAATAATGTGGAGGCAATAATTAATAATCACAATGATGTGGAGGCAATAATTAATAATCACAATGATGTGGAGGCAATAATTAATAATCACAATGATGTGGAGGCAATAATTAATAATCACAATAATGTGGAAGCAATCATTAATAATCACAATGATGTGGAGGCAATAATTAATAATCACAATAATGTAGAGGCAATAATTAATAATCACAATGATGTGGAGGCAATAATTAATAATCACAATGATGTGGAGGCAATAATTAATAATCACAATAATGTGGAGGCAATAATTAATAATCACAATGATGTGGAGGCAATAATTAATAATCACAATGATGTGGAGGCAATAATTAATAATCACAATAATGTGGAGGCAATAATTAATAATCACAATGATGTGGAGGCAATAATTAATAATCACAATGATGTGGAGGCAATAATTAATAATCACAATAATGTGGAGGCAATAATTAATAATCACAATAATGTGGAGGCAATAATTAATAATCACAATGATGTGGAGGCAATAATTAATAATCACAATAATGTGGAGGCAATAATTAATAATCACAATAATGTGGAGGCAATAATTAATAATCACAATGATGTGAAGGCAATAATTAATAATCAAAATGATGTGGAGGCAATAATTAAAAATCACAATGATGTGGAGGCAATAATTAATAATCACAACAATGTGAAGGCAATAATTAATAATCACAATAATGTGGAGGCAATAATTAATAATCACAATGATGTGAAGGCAATAATTAATAATCACAATAATGTGGAGGCAATAATTAATAATCACAATGATGTGGAGGCAATAATTAATAATCACAATAATGTGGAGGCAATAATTAATAAACACAATGATGTGGAGGCAAGAATGAATAATCACAATAATGTGAAGGCAATAATTAATAATTACAATGATGTGGAGGCAATAATTAATAATCACAATAATGTGGAGGCAATAATTAATAATCACAATGATGTGGAGGCAATCTATATATATAAAACACAGTTTGTGTGTGTGTGTGTGTGTGTGTAATGTTACCGATAGACTCCTAAACGGAGAGGCTTACGTGCTTGATATTTGGCATAGACATGGTCATTGAGCCTGGGACGAACATTGCCGAACTCAAAATATTTGACGATCCATATTTTTTATTCATATTTACCTCAGCGCATTTCAGCGCACGGAATCAACGGAATCAGAGCAGGTGGGCGCTGATTCGCTCAGAGCGATCACGTGATGACGCTATGAACGCTATGACGCTATGAACGATATGACGCTATGAAAAAAAAAATCGCTATGACGCTATGAAACGCTATGAACGATATGACGCTATGAATGCCATGAACGCTATGACGCTATGGAAAAAAAAAATCGCTATGACGCTATGAAACGCTATGAACGCTATGAACGCTATGACGTGATGAACGCTATGACGCTATGATGCTATGGAAAAAAAAAATCGCTATGACGCTATGAAACGCTATGAACGCTATGACGCCATGAACGCTATGATGCCATGAAAAAAAAATTGCTCGCTTTGCCAAGGGGCTCGCTCCCCTCCCCGTTCCCCTCCCCTCCCCCCTCCCCCTCCCCTCCCCTCCCCCGCCCGGCAATGCTGGGTACTTCTGCTAGTAATTAATAATCACAATAATGTGGAAGCAATAATTAATAATCACAATGATGTGGAGGCAATAATTAATAATCACAATAATGTGGAGGCAATAATTAATCATCACAATCATGTGGAGGCAATAATTAATAATCACAATGATGTGGAAGCAATAATTAATAATCACAATAATGTGGAGGCAATAATTAATAATCAAAATAATGTGGAGACTAATTAATAATCACAATAATGTGGAGGAAATAATTAATAATCACAATAATGTGGAGGCAATAATTAATAATCACAATAATGTGGAGGCAATAATTAATAATCACATAATGTAGAGGCAATAATTAATAATCACAATAATGTGGAGGCCATAATTAATAATCACAATAATGTGGAGGCAATAATTAATAATCACAATAATGTGGAGGCAATAATTAATAATCACAATAATGTGGAGGCAATAATTAATAATCACAATAATGTGGAGGCAATAATTAATAATCACAATAATGTGGAGGCAATCCTTAATAATCACAATAATGTGGAGGCAATAATTAATAATCACAATAATGTGGAGGCAATAATTAATAATCACAATAATGTGGAGGCAATAATTAATAATCACAATAATGTGGAGGCAATAATTAATAATCACAATAATGTGGAGGCAATAATTAATAATCACAATAATGTGGAGGCAATAATTAATAATCACAATAATGTGGAGGCAATAATTAATAATCACAATAATGTGGAGGCAATAATTAATATTCACAATAATGTGGAGGCAATAATTAATAATCACAATAATGTGGAGGCAATAATCCATAATCACAACAATGTGGAGGCAATAATTAATAATCACAATAATGTGGAGGCAATAATTAATAATCACAATAATGTGGAGGCAATAATCCATAATCACAACAATGTGGAGGCAATAATTAATAATCACAATAATGTGGAGGCAATAATCCATAATCACAACAATGTGGAGGCAATAATTAATAATCACAATAATGTGGAGGCAATAATCCATAATCACAATAATGTGGAGGCAATAATCCATAATCACAATAATATGGAGGCAATAATTCCTAATCACAATAATGTGGAGGCAATAATTAATAATCACAATAATGTGGAGGCAATAATTAATAATCACAATAAAGTGGAGGCAATAATTCATCACAATAATGTGGAGGCAATAATTAATAATCACAATAATGTGGAGGCAATAATTAATAATCACAATAATGTGGAGGCAATAATTAATAATCACAATAATGTGGAGGCAATAATTAATAATCACAATAATGTGGAGGCAATAATTAATATTCACAATAATGTGGAGGCAATAATTAATAATCACAATAATGTGGAGGCAATAATCCATAATCACAACAATGTGGAGGCAATAATTAATAATCACAATAATGTGGAGGCAATAATTAATAATCACAATAATGTGGAGGCAATAATCCATAATCACAACAATGTGGAGGCAATAATTAATAATCACAATAATGTGGAGGCAATAATCCATAATCACAACAATGTGGAGGCAATAATTAATAATCACAATAATGTGGAGGCAATAATCCATAATCACAATAATGTGGAGGCAATAATCCATAATCACAATAATATGGAGGCAATAATTCCTAATCACAATAATGTGGAGGCAATAATTAATAATCACAATAATGTGGAGGCAATAATTAATAATCACAATAAAGTGGAGGCAATAATTCATCACAATAATGTGGAGGCAATAATTAATAATCACAATAATGTGGAGGCAATAATTCATCACAATAATGTGGAGGCAATAATCCATAATCACAACACATTGCTCACTTGGTGCAGATAATTACCCTGCACACACCAAACAAAAAGTGCGGTTGAGCAATTGGTTCATGTCTGTCCGTCCGTCTTATCAATTTAACATCGTCTTTTCATGTTCGAGGAACAACGTGTTTAAATCGAATGTTATATTTTGAACACAAATTGGAACATTAATCAGAAGACTACGTTTCTTGTTTTAACAATTTGGGTTTCAATCTGTCCCAATCGTACATGCACACAATGGAGTGAGATTTTTTTACCGTCTCCCTTCCTGGCAATCAAACAAAATCGAAAATCATTATAAACAGGAAACCCTGTTTTTAAGGACGTCATAATACATACATACGACAGACAAGAATAACTCATGTAACATGTTCGATAGGGTGCTGTAATAACGCTGGGAAAATGGCGGTAACACCCAGAATTAATTTTATTTATACGCATTTAAACATCTTTAAACATCTTTAAATTGAACTACGTATATACTTAAAGACTGTATAAAACATATCGTCTTCATAATACTTCCAAGAACAATGTAAATTTTTGCAATATATCGATATTTACACGACCGGTCAAAAGTTTTAGAACACCTCAGTTTTTCCAGTTTTTATTGAAATTTACACAGTTTAATGTCTCAATGTACTCTGAAATTAAGCATAGAACAAATAAACAATTGGAGATTTAAAAAAAGAAATAATAGAATCATTTTGTTTAACAAAATTTAATTTAAATGTTTTGACTCAGCAAAGTAGCCACCTTTTGCAGATATAACCACCGAACACACTCGTGGCATTCTTTCAACAATGGAAATCAAACATTGTTCGGGAAGTTCTTCCCAACACTGTTGCAGAAGTTCCCACAAATGTGTTGCACTTGTAGGTTGCTTTGCTTTCACCCTTCTGTCCAGTTCATCCCACACCAGCTCGATGGGGTTTAAGTCGAGACTGTGCTGGCCACTCCATGATTTGAAGCCTGCCATCTTGTTCTTTTCCTCGAAGGTAGTTTTGACATAGCCTGGAGGTGTGTTTAGGGTCATTATCTTGCTGTAGGACGAACCCCTGACCAACTACGTGTATACCAGAGGGTATTGCATGGCGCTGCAAAATGCTGTGGTAGCCCTTTTGGTTCAGGGTGCCAGTCACTCTGTGCAAGTCGCCGACTCTGGATCCAGCAAAAGAGCCCCAGACCATCACGCATCCTCCTCCATGTTTGACAATTGATGTCACACACTGAGGAACCATCCTTTCACCTACTCGACAGCATACAAAAACCTTGCGTGATGAACCAAAGATTTCAAATTTTGATTCATCGGTCCATAAGACCTTCTTCCAGTCTTCAGTAGTCCACTGGCGGTGCTTCATGGCCCAGGCAAGCCTCTTTTTCTTATTTTTCCATCTTAGCAATGGCTTTCTTACTGCCACTCGACCTGTCAAACCTGCAGCTCGAAGTCTTCTCTTCACAGTTGAAACTGAGACTTGCTTACTTCAACCAGTGTTAAGCTGTGCTTGAAGCTGTTGTCCTGTGAGCCGCCTATCACGTAAGCTGTTGACTCTCAGAAACCTGAATTCTGATTCTGTTGTGGCTTTGGGTCTGCCAGACCTCTTCCTGTCAGAGTTTCCTCCAGTTTCCAATATACTACTTCCTGCAGTGCAATATTGTCCAAATAATGCTTCAGAGGGCGTAATAACAGTCTGTTCCAATACTGCTTTTATACAGACTGGGGGTTTGCAATCAAGTAATCAGCAGAGGTTGGGACACCTGTAGGAATTGTTTGCATCAACTTTCAAGGCTTAATTTACTTACATTGCTGCAGAACAGCTGTAAGTTGTTAGCCCATTACTTGTTCCCTGAAGAAGGCCTTTTTTTTACAATATAACTGTGCAATTTACATTTTCCCGTTTTTGCTAACCTAAACTTTTTTTTAACCTCTGGCAATTTAATGCTTACCTTGGTACCATTTCAGGTTATTCACTGGACATTAAACGGCATAGATTTCAATAAAAACTGGAAAAATTGAGGTGTTCTAAAACTTTTGACTGGTCGTGTAGTATTAGAGAGGGTGTCCTGCTTTTTGAGGTGAAGAAGAGGCCGCCATATAGGTATGTACTGATCATTTCCATCAACTCGTCTTTATCGTAGCAATCATCAACATCGCGATTGCATTATTGGATCAAGTTTAATTATTATTAAGGGTAAGTTTCATGATCTTAACTCAAGCAAACCAAAACGACCCTCGGTAGAGCGCATTCCTCCACCAGGTTGAACAGTTTACATTTTATACACCACTGATAGGCTGGATTCGGATCCTCTCCAAAATCTAATAATTTTGGCCTTGACACACACCCAATCTCCCCCAAATTTCGTTTGAATCCGTCCACAACCTTTTGAGATATCCTGTTCACAGACAGACAAACAGACAGGTATGAAAACATAAACCTCCGTGCACCTTTGGTGGCAGAGGTAATAAACTTTATTTAATGTTCTTCACACAGGAATCGAACTTCATACAGACCGCTAAGCCAACAAGCCTGGTGTTGGCTTAGCGGTTGGGGTGCTGGCTTGGGATCCTAGGATCCTGGGTTTGAATCCCGGTCAATTGCTGAATTAATGCCAGGGGGGTTGAGACAGCCTGTCATCCTTCCGAGGTTGGCAAATTGAGTACCAGTTCACTGGTAATTCCCTGTGTGTCGCTAGAGGCGACTAACAGGGTTGGCGGCAGGAAGGGCATCTGGCCGTAAAACATTGCTTCAAAAAGGGGACCACGGTGCCCAAAAAAGGCCAACCCCTGCTCTGCGGGGAAAAATGGCCTCTAAAGGTGGTTCTATCGAGGAAAATGAGCCTGGTGTTGGTTTAATGGTGAAGGTGGCTGGCTTAGCTTAAGTTCTTACGGTCTTGAGTTTGAGCCTCTGCAGTGCCATTAAATAACACCAGGGCCCAGTTGCTAGAAGCTCGGATGAGCGTATCCCTTGGATAAATCACATATTAAAGCATTATGTTTATCCACTAAGAAAAAACTTAATCAGCTTCTAGCAAAACCGGCCCGGCTGGGTTGACTCAGCCTGTCATCCTTCTGAGGTCAGCAAAATGAGTATAGGTTTACTGGAAACAGGGGGCATTGAATCAGCAGCACAGCCACACTCCCAGCAATGATGCAACCAGCAGCCACAGGCTGCATCCGAAATTTAATAATAATCGTAATAACTCAAGAAAAATAACTTTATTTTATGTTCTTAATAACTCTTTTCAGCCTGGTGTTGGCTTAGCGGTTAGGGTGCCGGCTTGGGATCCCTGTCGATCGTTGAATTAACGCCAGGGGGGTTGACTCAGCCTGTCATCCTTCCGAGGCCGTCAAATTGAGTACCAGTGCACTGGTAATTCCCTGTGCATCGCAAGAGGCGACTAACAGGGTTGGCGGCAGGAAGGGCATCCGGCCATAAAACATTGCTTCAAAGAGGGGACCACGGTGCCCGAAAAAGGCCAACACCCGCTCTGCGGGGGAAAATGGCCTCTAAAGGTGGTTCTTAATAACACTTTTATTCATGAAAATAAATAGCACAAAAACAACGCACAAACATGTTAATAAAGGTTTAGTTTGGACAAAATTTAAAGTTGAAGTTGCTAACCGTATTTACCCCATTAACTCCAAAGTTTATGGATTTACAGTTCACAGGGATTTTCAAGAATGTAACCCCTGCGAACGACAAGGCCCTCCTTTATATAATTGAACACTGCACGTGGTATCGTGGTCTATGAACTCTCTCGTTGTATTTGGATTTATTCAGCAATAACAAACTTATTTCAAGTTAAGTCCTTTGGGAAGGACTTCTGCTGTATAGATTAAATTGATGCTTGAAATTTAATGCCAAAAATGTTAAAACTTCCATAATGAAAATTTTGGATGGATAATTCTACCACTGCCATTGTAGGAGCTGATACTGTTACATTTCTGCAAAGGTGCTTCAAAATCAAGGCTAATTGGTGTTGCTATGATTCAGGAGCGACAGCAGTTTCTCCTCGCTTCCTACGAGACCATAAGTGCAGTTCAAAGAAAGGCCTGCCCAGTACAGGCGTACTTTGTGTTGTTGCCTTCACCTGCCCTCACCTTGCTCATCAAAGCTGTTGTATCAGCGGAACTGTTGCTGCCATGTCAACAACCCATACATGCTGAGGATCCCACACCTGATGCTCTGCGAGACATGCAGGTGAAGATACAGTATATATTGTGTTGGGACTATAGGATGTGCAACTTAATTTTGCAAGATCTGATTCTGAAGAATGCATTGGAATTAATACATCATCAACCAGGGTGCATTGGATCAGCTAGAAGTGATGAAAACCTACAACCCACTGCAAGTGAAAAGTCTTCTAGATCGCCACCTCCAGGAAGCCTTTGGCAAATTACCTTTATGCAATATTCCCACAAGTCGTCTCAGCAAGAGGCAACAGCAATCCATCTCTTTTCAGGTGATGTTAGTTTTTGCCTTGATTTTATGTGTTGAATCCCATTGGGGATCTGTTGATCACACCAATTTAAGTATAGTGTGAAAAACTCAAACAGTCTTGAAAATATATACAAGCGTTTATTGATGACAAGATGGAGGTCAACCCAGACGTGTGCTCAACTTCAACAGAACCATTAGGCAATGGGGAACGAAGGATTGAAGTGGAAGGTGGGGTGGGGTAGAGTAGTAGCAAGCAGGGAAAACTGGAAAATCTACATCAGGGTGAGAATTTGGAACTTGGCCGAGGTGCCAACGATAATCGCCTGCTCTTTATGAAAGGGCTGGTGGGATCTCGAACATGGAGAAGATCTTTAACATGGAGAAGATTGTCATGGGGACCGCAAGGCTAGCCCCCACTCTTGCAGGGAAAATGGCCTTAAAATGCCTGTTGTTGTTGTGTTGTTGGTGGGATCTTTAACATCGATCAGCCAAACAGTGATGATCGCCTGGTCCCCAGTGTAATGCATCATCAAATGGATGGCACATTGATTGCTGCAGCACCCTGCCTGACAAACACTTGGATTTATTTATTCTGCAACTTTCCATAAAGTCGGAAATTTAACCCAGGCTAAGCTCAAAAGGCAAGGAAGTGTATTACCTCAAAGCTATCTTCAAACACTTCACATGTACATGTATCCTAATGCAGAAAATCCAGGACGATGTAAAAATGAAATGTTGCTAATTTAACTGGTTTATTTCATTTGTTTGCATGGTTTCAGGAGACAGGAAGAACTGGACAACTACGCACAGCCACCGTGCCTCCCATGCTCCTAGCGCAGACACAAGGAACACCAACAAAGCGCCAACGTAAGGCACTGAAGGTCCATGAAGGACACCACAGTGCCACCGGTGCAACCCAAGACAACATGAAAGAAATCTGATAAACTTAATTTTTACATTGCGCCTTTCATTCTAAATGTTGAAGCATTTTCTTTACAAAGCACATTGGTTGTGGTTCCAGGTACATGGAAATTATCCTTGACCTAAGTTCCTCTCTTTCCATATTATTGCACTTGCAGACATTTACAATAATCCTTAAACCTCCGACTTGTATTATTTGTACCACAATGACATTTCATTTCATATTTTGCAAAACAATGGCAGAGTCACTGCAAATCCGAGATCAATCGATGAGGGATTATTTCCAGGATAATCCTGTTTCCAAGATGAGAGTTGAACCAGGATAAACCAACATGAATGTGACACAACACCTTTGTAACCCTGTTCAATATGGATTTTTATTTGTGCATTCTTGTGTTTAACTTACTCGGAATTAATTTAATCAAAATGTTTATATCACACATTTGTTGCAGCACCATGTCAAAGCAATTACCACATTACATATATATATATATATATGCCAGGCTACAGAATAACCAAGTGGGTTTAAAAAGGTAAAAAGACATTTGGAAACAATCCAAAGCAAATGTTACCAGGTATACATTATAACACAATTTAAAATTGTATCTGTCATTTCAGATTCAAATGTGTGGCATTTGTCAGGATTAGACAAATTTTCAAGTGTATTTCCTTGCATAATCACATCAGTAACAAATAACGGCATGTTAGATACAACTTTCGACAAACTTCCAACACCATGTGAAATCTTCCTGGGGTCGCCACCCACTTGTTTGCAGCCTTTCAGCTGTGCAGTTTCCTTTCAGCCTGCATCTATTGTTTAACTGTAATAAACATTTTACTGTCTACGTTCAATGAAAGCAATGGACGTAACAAAGTGCACTTGTCGTACTTTAAATGAGGGTAAACTTTGAACTTGTAAAAATGCAGATCAATTTTACAAAATTTGTTTTTTGTGATAGCAACCCCAGACAGCAGCCGAGATAAATTGTGACGCCAAAGCAAAACAGAGGAAAATGTTGATTGAAGCACGAATCGGCTTCAATATCCGCACAAGTCAATCATAAGTAATCTTTACCTTTCAATCCCATTTCTACTCTTTCATACCAAAAAAAGATTTTCCAACGCCCATCCATTTCCATTCCAAAACCAACTATACATCGAACAAACATTTTTGATGCTTTTTTTAACAAGAAAAATGCATAAAAGTGAGTACCGAGTACCGTACAACGATGTTCTCACAGTACCGATGCGGAAGTGACTTTACTTTATGTTCAGAGCAGAGATCGCGCACGGGGTTCAGGTGTGCGTAGCTATTTGTAGCTATTTGCAGCGTCTGTGCACTGTTCAAGGCTCTCACTTTCTCCACGACTTTCTAGAACCTCCTCCGAGCCTGAAAAAGCCCTGTGGTAGTTTGAAGAAAAAGTAAAGCAAAACATGACCACGGCTTTTTCAAAGTTGAGCGTCGACAAACATAAAATTACAGTGAAATGTTCATGAAATTTCACAAAATCAGAATTATTTCACCTGATCAATAGTTATTATTAGTTCACATCTTTGTAAGCAGAAAAGCAACAAAACAACTTAAACACCAGTTGTCCCGATTTTATTTTGATTTTTTGTTTTTTGCGGGTGTAACGACCATTGGTCCACGATTGCCTGAGCTTTTATTTACTTTTCCCACGTCCTGAACAAAATTGGATGAGTACAGTTTCATGATTCTGATCCAATAGTTCATGACCAAATTTTGTATTTGACTGAAGGTTTTATGAAGTTTCTAACTCCTAAAAATGCGATCATCAAATATATGTCTTTCCAGTTGCAATGTATGGATGTGAGTCATGGACAGTGAAAAAGAAAAAGAAAGGAAGTAGATTGACAGTTTTGAAATGAAAGAACAAACAACTTTGATTGAAGAAATTAGATTACCATTGGTATTAGAAACACTGATGATGAAACAGAAACTGTCATACTTTGTACACATCATGCATGCAGAAAACAAAAGTCTGGAGAGGTCAACCATGAGAGGTCGGGTAGAGGTCAGAACAGGAGGAGGCAAAACATGCATGTAGAGTACATGATGGATGGGGTAAAGACTGCAACAAATTTCTCTTCTACCAGAGCTTTGGAAATCAGTGCAGAAAAGGAATGTTTGGAGAAATCTGATCATGAATGTCACCAGAAGTTGGCCACTGGTTATAATAATGGTTATAATGATTTTTACTTCCGGTCGGTGTGCTTTACTTCTGGTCGACTCTTAAACACCATCCATGTGTAAGTACTGTATGTCCAAATTTCCCTAAAGGGAGTATCAAACAATTCCTCTCAGGGGAATATTAAACAATTTCCCTCAGGTGAGTATCAAACTTCATACAGACCGTTAAGCCAACAAGCCTGGTGTTGGCGTAGCGGTTAGGGTGCCGGCTTGGGATCCTAGGATCCTGGATTCATAATCCCGGTCGATCGCTGAATTAACACGAGGTGGGTTGACTCAGCCTGTCATCCTTCCGAAGTCGGAAAATCGAGTACCAGTTTACTGGTAATTCCCTGTGTGTCGCAAGAGGCGACCAACAGGGTTGGCGGCAGGAAGGGCATCCGGCCATAAAACATTGCTTCAAAAAGGGGACCAAGGTGCCCGAAAAAGGCCAACCCCTGCTCTGTGGGGGAAAATGGCCTCTAAAGGTGGTTCTTCTTCATTTTTTTTTTCCTCAGGTGACTATTAAACTATGCTAGCGACTGTTAGGAATGGGGTCAAATGTGTCAATTAAAGGTCAGATTGGGTCATAAAGATATCAAGGAAATATTGTACATCACACTTGAAGCCAGGGCCAGGAGAAATCACATATGAGGCCCCAATACATAAGTGATAAGCAATCCATATATACAGGCCACATAAAATGTGATGGCTAGAAAAATTGGACAGACAATGGGATAAATCATTCATGCATAAATAAAGACTCATTTAAGCACTTTCAACTAGATCAACATCATTGTGGCTTCGGTAACGACCTACTTAGAGGTCCAGCAAGTCAAGGTCGATCGACCGGGATTATGAACCCAGGATCCTAGGATCCCAAGCCGGCACCCTAACCGCTAGGCCAACACCAGGCTTGTTGGCTTAGCGGTCTGTATGAAGTTTGATACTTGCTGGACCTCTAAGTGGTCTTTCCGTCTTCTACCGACTCCTCTCTGGCCTTGCCCCCCCAGCTCTCTCTGGGCTCTGTCCCGCAAATATTCCTACAGGTCGCACAAGATCTGCCTGCAACCCTCTTATGGTTAAACTGCCAAAATCAAGACTCTCTGCTCACCTTCACTCCTTCATTCCTCTTTTCTCCCACCTCTGGAACAAACTCCCTCACTCTCTTCAATCCCACTCCACCCTCCAGGTCTTTAAAACAGCTGTTCACCACCATCTCTTATCTTCCCCCATCCAAAATCTTGATCTTTTCTATCCCCACTAATTTCACCCCAATTCCACTTTTTTGAAATACCAACTTCTGTCCTGGAAGTCCTTGGTGTCCTTGTGTTTTATACTTCTCTCACCCCCCCCCCCCCCCCATTCCCACGCGTCCTCCCCCCAAGCCCTCTCCCTCCCACACATCTCCCTGCTCTTAAATGTTGTGTACTCTCAAGTGTTTGTGTGCTTCCCCTTCTCTTGTCTTCCGCTCCCTCTTTTTATATATTTTGTTTGTCTGGTTGATTTGTTTGTGAAGTAAATGTCAGCTCTTTCACGAGCCTCGATTCAGTATCCAAAAACAAAAAAAAGATGGCTTGGATCCACTAGTCTGTGGTGGATGTGATAAGCATAGTTATTGCCTCAAGGAAGTCGAGTTTGCTCCAAATTTATTTCAGTTTAGTGTTGAACAACAATAGCAACTGTTTAAAAAGGTAATCATACGTTGGACAGAATTAACTGAATAGTTTGTGGTTATAATAATTTGTCTTGAGCCAATAAATATGCAACCCCTTTGCGACGACACTCCAAATTGAGCTCAGGTGCATCCAATTTCCTTTGATCATCCTTGAGATGTCTCTACAACTTGATTGGAGTCCACATGTGGCCAATTCAATTGATTGGACACGATTTAGAAATAAACACACCTTTCTATATAAGATCCCACAGTTGACAGGGCATGTCAGAGAAGAAACTCGACCATGAAGTCCAAGGAACTGTCCGTAGAACTCCGAGATAGAATTGTGAGAAGGCATAGATCTGGGGAAGGGTATAAAATAATTTCTAGATCATTGAAAGCTTCCAAGAGCACAGTGAACTCCATCATTAGGAAATGGAAAGAATATGGAACGACCCAGACTCTTCCTAGAGCTGGCCGTCCAACCAAACTGAACAACCAGACAAGAAGGACCTTGGTCAGAGAGGTGACCAATAACCCAATGACCACTCTGACAGAACTACAAAGTTCCTTGGAGAACCTGTCGGAAGGACAACAGCCTCTGCAGGCCTTCACAAATCTAGGCTTCATGGGAGAGTAGCCAGATGGAAACCGACAAGGTGGAAAAGTTTCTGTCAACCCTCGACTCCGATTCTGCAACTGGACCTGACGGCATCAGCCCACGGGTCCTAAAATCATGTTCTTCCGCTCTTTCACTCCCTCTATCTGTTCTCTTCACCCTCTCTTTTGCTCAAGGTCACCTGCCATCTGCTTGGAAATCAGCCAACACCACCGCTTTGCACAAAAAAGATGCAAAAACTGATCCTAGCAACGACAGACCAATCAGCCTTCTCCCAATTATCAGCAAAGTCATGGAATCCATCATTGCTTCGGATATGAAATCTTTCCTCTTCTCCAATGGCTTGATCTCTGATCATCAATTTGCTTTCAGACCTGGTCACTCTACTCTGGACATGCTGCTTCTGCTTTTTCAACAATGGATGGAGGTCCTCAATGCCAAACTGGAAATTAGAGCTGTCTCCCTTGACATATCACGTGCCTTCGATACGGTCTGGCACCCCGCTCTGCTCACCAAACTCTCCTCTTTTGGTATCCAAGGAAATCTCCACGCATGGCTTGCGGACTTCCTCTCTAGTCGTAGTCAACGTGTGGCCCTGAATGGGTTTCTCTCATCTCCTCTTCCTGTTCCGGCTGGAGTTCCCCAAGGCAGTGTTCTGGGCCCTGTGCTTTTTCTGGTCTTCATCAATGATCTCTCTGACTCTCTTGAAAATCCTCTGTATCTCTTTGCTGATGACTCTACTCTCTGTCGCTCCATTCCTCATCCCTCAGATCGGCAGTCTGCAGCCTCCTCACTCCATGCAGACCTGGACAAAATCACAGACTGGGCAAACAAGTGGAACATGTCTTTCAATCCTGACAAATCTCACACTCTTACGATGTCTCTCCGAAAATACCGACTGGACAACCCTCGCATCCATTTTCTGAATAATCCTCTCCAAGAAGTTCTGTCACTCAAGCTTTTGGGTCTCACTATCTGCCATGATCTTTCCTGGGAAAACCACATTTCAAATCTGGCCTCCAAAGCCAGTCGCCGACTGGGCATCCTCCGCCGTGCGAAGTCCTTCCTTGGCACACCTGAGCTCCTCACCACATACAAGGCTTTCACCCGCAGCTCAATGGAGTACTGCTCTCCCCTCTGGGCTGGTGCTCCTGCCTCACACCTAGCTCATCTTCACGCTGTTAAAACCAAAGCGTTCAGAATCATTGGAATCTCCCGCGATGAAGCTAACTCCAAGGGCCTTTCACTCACTCACCGCAGGCAGGTTGGTGGTCTTTCAGTCTTCTACCGACTCCTCTCCGGCCCCCCCAGCTCTCTCTGGGCTCTGTCCCCCAAATATTCCTACAGGTCGCACAAGATCCGCCTGCAACCCTCTTATGGTTAAACTGCCAAAATCAAGACTCTCTGCTCACCTTCACTCCTTCATTCCTCTTTTCTCCCGCCTCTGGAACAAACTCCCTCACTCTCTTCAATCCCACTCCACTCCTCCTCTCTCCAGGTCTTTAAAACATCTGTTCACCACCATCTCTTATCTTCCCCCATCCAAAACCTTGATCTTTTCTACCCCTGCTAATTTCACCCCAAATCCACTTTTTTGAAATACCAACTTCTGTCTTCTGTCTGAAGATGTACATGAAGACATGTGTACAAACACACAAACTGACATTGTGTTTTTATGGTATATTAGGATGTTATTCATGACTGCATTTCTAGATGTTGTTCTCCTCCTCTTGGTATTGAGCTTCTGCGCTGCCTTGACCACGATACTCCTCCACACCCCTCTGTCCTCAGCCAATTCTCTCCACCCTCCAACCACCCCCACCCTACTTTTATCCCTCTTCGCATGCTTCAATTATGCATATATCCTCTTCGTCTTCACACTTTACCTTACTTATATCCATTAAAGTTAGAATATTGCGATCATATCTCATCTGACCTTTTCAATTTTTTTTACCAGCGTGCGCAAAGCGAAAACAGGGTTAAGCAATTGGTTAATGTCTGTCTATCTGTCTGTCTACAGATGCCTGTCTATGGTCGAGGAACTAAGTAATTTCAATTGAGTTATATATTTTTAATACTGTAGAACACGAATCGGACCACAAACCTGTAGTTTGACAGTACTTTGGCTCTGAATTTGTCCCGACTGTGCATGTGCAGACAGGAGTGAGAGAATGTTTTTACTCTGTCTGTCTGTCTGACAGTCAAACAAAATTGAAAACCATTCCAAACTGGAAACTTACTGTTTTAAGGACATCATAAAGGACACTAGTCAGGCAGCTAAGCAGCATATTTATCGAAAATGGGGAACGGCTTGACAAAAGCGCCATTTTTATTTTGCTGGTCCATTAGACCATATACAATCGATTTAGGACCGGAGGCAAGAAATATACAGTGTTCTTCACCTTTTTATTGGACAAAAACCAAGGACAAAAACCAATTATGTATATATTTTCCACAAGGAGGCTAACTTTTATTCCATTACATGCAGTGTTATTTGTAAAGCTTATGCCTGCATAATAAATCTTACACTTCCATGTAATAATAATTAGTAATATAATACCGAGTGTTTATACAAATGTGTTATACTTGTGACTCGCGCACCTCTCATATATCTAACATGTACGCAACTACAAGGATGTAATGACAATATAGCTTTAGAACAGACAACATGTTGTAAAAGGTAATTTGTCCAGCAATTTATGTATTTACGATTTTAGTCTAACTCCAATAGCTGATGATTTATTTGCATAAATGTATTGCTCGATATTATGCTGTGCGAGTCGTATTTGCGCAAAAGTCAAACACTGTATATGTATGTCTTGCCTCCGGTCCTAATTCTATTGCATATGGTCCAATAAAAAACCACCGTTTAGAGGCCATTTTTCCCCGCAAAGCGGGGGTTGGCCTTTTCGGGGACCGTGGTAGTTGTTGTTTTTTGGTCCCCTTTTTGAAGCAATGTTTTACGGCCGGATGCCCTTCCTGACGCCAACCCTTTTTGCCGCCTTCAACGACAACCAGGGAATTACCAGTGAACTGGTACTCAATTAGCCGACCTCGGAAGGATGACAGGCTGAGTCAACCCCCCTGGCGTTAATTCGGCGATCGACCGAGATTCGAACCCAGGATCCTAGGAATCCTAAGCCGGCACCCTAGCCGCTAGCCCAACACCAGGGATTCTACAAATACTGTATATTCTACGTACGAGGAGAGAGAGTAGATCGACTCCTGACGAACTCTTCCTATATAAACGTGCGGCTCCGAAGTAATATGGTCCAATGAACCACTAAAATAAAAATGGTACTTTTGTAAAGTCGTTCCCCCAAAAATTGCTAAGCTGCCTAACTACACAACCAACAGGCACAGAGAACTAATGTAACGTGCTAAATAGGGTGGTGTAAAAGCCACTGTGCCAACGGCGGTAAAGTTCCGGACTTTTATTTTCTATAACCGTTAAAATCTTTCATTTTATTTCGATTGAATTATATACTTGAACCTGTAGAACACAAATCACCTTCTTGGCACTTTAAAAACCCGAACATTTAGCAATACTTGGAGAAAATATTACGGCATTTCACGTCATCACGACCAATCAAATTTGCCACTTGCCGACCCCGTCCATGTCCTCGTTTCTCAAGACAGCATTGGGTCATGCGTTCTATGAACTCACTTGTTTCATCAGTCGCACTTCAAAAACTAGAACGACACTCTTCAACGTCACGACGTCGACCAATATGCCGACACCCACATTATTACATCATTATACATACTTGAAGCAAGTTTGATTTAAATCCATTCAGCTGTTCTCAAGTTATCACATTTTTACCAGACATGACCTTTGACCTATGACCCCAAAATCGAATCACTTAATCTTTACATATCTGTACCAAGTTTGAATTCGATCACTTCAGCCGTTCTGAAGTTATAGACCTACTAGCTGAATGCGCCCGGCGTTGTCCGGGTTCTTTTTGAATGAATTTAATCTTCTGTACATGGGTCTGACACGAGCCCAGTATCCGTTTGTGCTCAACGATTCCTTGTTCTTTCTTCTGTCGGGCCCCTCAAGAGAGAATTTTGAAAGCATGTGTTGCAATCAGTCAGATATTCCTATTAAGTGCATAAGTTGTACTTCAAGAGTATTTTGAAAGAAGAAGAAGATTTGTTGCGACATGGGCCCAGCGACCGGCCTCGCCACCTCGCCTATAACCTTCCTGGGGCCCGTCCCGACATTTTTTGTTTCAGAGGTTTCCTCCGATCTTTCACCGTTCAGGAGATTAGCGCGTGCAGACAAACAACAAACAAACAAACAAACAAAAACTTTTTTATATCTATAGATAGAAGATAGAAGAAGATTACAGACTTTGACCTTTGACCCCAAATTCTAATTAGTTAATCTCACATAAAGAACTCACAAATGTAATGAACAAAATGAATCCTTGATTGTTTCAAAAGGTGAAAAGATTTTGAGGAAAAACGCAGTTAATTGGTTAAATTTGCCTTTTTAACTATCACTTTAACAAATGCCATTGTCCTTTTCTGAGTGTTACTTACTAACCGTTGTGTGCTCCAGGAAGGTAGTCATTGCAAAACCTCACCTGATGTAATGTGGCTGCTTGAGTCCACGTATGACCCCTTCGTCGATCAAAACTGCAACAATGCCAGAAGAAGGCACTTCAAACATAGGTTCCAGCAAGATGCTCTCCTTGGAAATAAATAAATCAAAAGATGACAAAGCAAGCCAGGCCTGTAACAAAGCAAGCTAGGCCTGTAACAAAGCACGCCAGGCCTGTAACAAAGCAAGCCAGGCCTGTAACAAACCATCCTGAAAATCACAATGGTGGTTATCTGTCCAAAGTATGAAGCAATTATATAGAAGGGTGTCACAGTTAACTCTTATAAACAACTCGAGTTTGTAAAAATGCAGGTAAGTCAATATCTTGAGACGGGCGATGATTTTTATAAATATGTAAATTTTATGTGCGAGCAGTAGGAGTGATTATACCTGCACATTACCGCCATTAACATCAGAAAAAACAAAACACTCATTTCAATGGAAAAATCAATTAGGCAAAATTTGGTTTGATTCCACAACATAAACAGTTACCATAGTATATTCATCCAGAGTATGTTCACCCATAATATGTTCACCCATGGTATATTCATCCAGAGTATGTTCACCCATAATATGTTCACCCATAGTAGCATGTTTGTAGGGGATTTCATCAAATCCCCATCCTGACGGGGGCAGCAGTGTTCCAGGCTGAAAGACACTGTGAGCTATTTCCCTGGCGGCTGGTTGTCGGACTTTGAAAAACTGTTGACACAAATATCCCATGATTGGCCTTGGTGAAGCATTCTTACAGAATGAGGCGTATACTGCCTTGTCAACTTTGTACAAGGTTCTCTTCGGGGCGGCAGTCTGGGTCTTTGGGAAGGGATGATCATAACATGTTGTTTTGAGTTCCCGGATCCGAAAGGAAATTACATTAAGCCGATAACGGCTTGTGGCTCGCTGAGATGTTGGGGTCGGCTGTGGAGGACCATGATGTCACTGTGATGTTACATATGGTGTTACTAGCTTATACGCCAACATCTCCCATGCATGTATTCTTATCTATAATAAACCTCTTGTACACTGTCCGAGTTTGACAAGGTGCTTATCCCGGGGATAAGCAGGTGCTTATCCTGGGGAAAGAGATTAAAACCCACCACAAGAGATGGCGATGAGGATGGGATCCGCCCGGAGGGGGGAAAGGAGGTGTCGTTGCTTAGTGGCGGCAAGGTTTCCGGGCGCCCTATGAAGAGGTGAGACCTTTCTCGGTAAAACGGTGACTTGCCGCAATTGAGTGAAGGATTCTGTCTTTGCTTGATCTTCGGCACGGATCCAAATAAAAGGTAAAGGGAATGGACAGGGTGCAGAGATTTGTTAAAGATAAGAGGATAACATTCAAGTGGCTTGGGCCCCAAGCACTTGTGAGTGAGGCTTGGTTAACAGCCTGGACACTCAAACACACTGCGAGTGTTTCAAAGAGGCAGCCTTTAAAGACAGTTTGTATACTTTCACACGTGGAGGTGCGGAGGGGAGTGTTGTACTCGGACGTGCTTCGAGTGTTTCAAAGTGGCAGGCTTTAAAGACAGTCTGTACACTCGCATACGCAACTGGGACACCCTGCTGAGAGGCCAAAGAGTGTACTCTGCCTTGAGGACCTCAACGACATCAACACTCTACGGGTATTGCCGTGCACCCGTCAGTGGGGGCGGGTGTTGGGGGGGGGGGGAAGGGGTGGGGACAGATAAGGGGCGCCCCTGAAAACTAACGGGCTGCGAAGAACGAAACAGGGAAAATAATGGAGCCGAACCAGGTTAAAGTGAGGTTAGTTGACTGGATTGATAGTCAAGTTCCATCACCGGGACTAAGGGATCCCACTCGGGGTTTGGTGACAGGTGAAAATAGCCATCTGACGGCTGGAGGAGCGAGCGGCAGGCCAAAAATGTTATAACGTGTACAATTAACTTGAGCCATTCAAATGGTTATTCATGTGGAAAATAATTAATTTCGGTATTACAATTCTGCTCGTATCAGCTTTTTATGAAGTGGATGGTCAGTTAGACCTCTACATTGGGTTGGTATATGAACGATCTCGTGAACAGTCTGGTTCCCGAGGTCAACGAGCCACGACCCAGCAGGGAATCGCAAAATAAATGAATGTGCGTTTATTCGCTGTGTATTCAGAATCCCGGAAGCGAAACGATCGCTTGGGTTGCGTGCTTCAAGTTATGTCGGGAATTAATCTTACGCGCACTGTGAAGATTGTGGTGAGCATTGGATGGTGCAGTGTGATTGGCATACATGGACTATATCGATGGGGAACCATGAGTGATGTGCACGTTACAGATGTGCTGTTGACATAACGATTGCTAGAGTTGGTCACGCCGAAGGCGAGTCAAATAAAGTTACGATCGCCTTTGGCTTCGCGTTGAATACAAATAGGAACATGGCATATCGGAGAACTAAACAGCTGCCGGTACTTTAATTAATGCAGGAAGCGGCAGAGTGGATAGAAATACGTGAAGGGCGAGGCAGCGTGAACGTCGAGTCGCCCTCGGAGCTGTCATGCGTACGTAATATGTAGATGGGCTGCAGGAATGTACTAAATACTTTGGGAGATATCGTTTCGAAGCACGGCATCTTGCGTTTCAGACTACATGGGACAGAGCTGGCATCGAGTTTGCGAGGGGATGAGTACAACGTCATCGTATGAAGTCAAATAAATTTACGTAGATTAGGGTTGAGTCCGGCGATAAATGGGATGTGCACACCTGTGGAGCGTGCGGGGCATGTTTGTGGTGGGAAAGTCCTGCAGCGCGAACATGCGTGGCGACCCGAGACAGGTGTGCGAGAGGTCGAAGCAGTGCACCCCGTGCCGGCACGGGGAAGCACGCATGCACCGGTGAGTGCAAAAGAGAGAGTGGACAGCGAGGAGTTTGAAGGAACAAGACTGGGAGAGCCATTTGTCGCGACGGAAGGTGCTGTCCAGCGTCGGATCATCGCTGCTCGGGTGCTAGCCTCGCGTGATCTGGATGATCCGGTGCTGCTCGATGGTCAGCCTCGTGTGCGGAGCGTCGAGAAACAGCACGGGCCCTCTTGACTGGCACCAGCCCCGTGACTCAACACAGCATCTGGCTGTGCAGATTAAGGATGTCGTGATGTAGTGCTCTATCAAGTCAAGGTGCATCATTGGAAGGTAGTTGGGACACAGCCGATACGTCATGGCAGAGCCAGTATTAGCTGTGAGTGTTAGATAACAGAGTTTGATGTTGTACTTTTAACAAGTTAATAAATGCTCAAGTGAGGTGCAGAGATGCAAATTAACCAAGACAAAGGTGAGTGGAGAAGGAGTGGAAATGATTGGCTGGATGGAAAATGTGAGTATAAACTTTACGAATTCGTCGGATATATGAATGAATGGAATTCCATGACAATCAAGGTGCCCGAATGTTGTCTGCTAAAAATGTTCCTAAAATTGACAGACGAACGTGCGGACACTGAACGTGCCGGGAGATACCCCTCAGGGGGAGCATAAAGAGGTGCCACGCGTGGACTTTGGGGTCACGTGCTATAAGAAGGCCAGGTGACAAGCAAAGGTTCGGACAACTACATGTGGCACAGGGCTGTGGGGTGGCATTGTTGGCTGAGGGGGCGACTGTGCTGCTGATGCAGTGCCCTCTGTGGATTAGGACAGAAGTTGCAATTTGTACCAAGAGTGCCGGCGATAGTTCGCCTACCCTTTGCGAGGGACACAGTGTGATCTTTGATGGACACCAACGAAAACGAGTGCTGGAAGACGGGATGCCTGTTTAACGTCCATCCGAGGGACGGCTCACACATTGTTGAATCACCCTGCCTGTGAAACATCGGGATGACAGTTTATAATGGGGTCAGGATTCAAACCCAAGCTAGACCCCTGTCTGTCTGTTTGTCTGTGAGCAGGACATCTCAAAAAGTTGTGACCAGACTTGACCAGAACGCAAATGGTATTGTGATAAATAAATAAATGGTGTTGTGTGTGATGAAAGTGATTATGGTTCTGGGGGCATTATGTCTGATGAACTGTCCTGAAGGCAGCACTCACGAGGAGTGTACTTTGAGTTGCACACGAGTCGTCCAGGTTGTTACTATGAGCGGAGATGACTACCGCGACCCTGGGATGTAAGGTCAGAGAATCAATTGAGGAGCAGGTGCAGGTGTACTCTGATTTCCTGTTTGGAGGAAGGTAATTGTGGTTTAATTGTGGTTATGGTTTCACCCCTGTCTGTTTGTCCGGCTGTCTTCGTGCAGCCGGCGACGGAGTTATATTGATGGAACATGGATTTCAAAGAGGACGCGGACAGGGAGCCGGACGAGCAGGGACACGGAGAAGGACAAAGCTGCAAATCCATGAGATCTGCGGCACGATTCCATAAGAAGGCCGAAATTGAGCGCGAGTACTCTGGTGGGCTGGAGCGACTTGCTGAGTGATTTATGATCAAGATGCGTCCCTCAAAGGACTACCAGCTGTTCAAGAGAGACCGAAACCTGCTCTGTAACACTCTGTCTCCTGTTGGCTGCTAATGCTTGTTGTTCAGTCGGGGCAGGGCGTGAGAGCAGAAATCATGCCATGTGGGGAGAGGTCGGAGTGGTATATGTTTACGTAGATTGGTTCGGTTCATGTGGTGTGCATAAGGTGTGAACTATTATGAATGTGACATTGTGGACAGTCTGATAATGTCTCGACAGGTGTGCCTGCAGGGGAAATTGCGGCAACCTGTGGTTTGATTCTCACGTATTGTGGGGTTCTCACATATGGTCATGTTGGTATATGATGCTAGCGATGGTGCTATATGATGTGTATATGTACATGTATGCGATATGGAGTGTTTTTACATGAAACTGAAAACTGCTTGGGGAGGGGGAGGAGGGAAGGGGAGGGGATGGGGGAAGGGGAGGTGGAAGGGGAGGGGGGAAGGGGAGGGGGGAGGGGCAGGGGGGGGAGGGGCAGGGGAGGGGAGGGGAGGGAGAGGGGGGAGGGGGAAGAGGAGGGGAGGAAGGGGAGGGCCAGTCAACAATGACGTTGCAGTTCTCATGGGAGGAGAGCAACACAACAATCGCGACATCGTCCTGCATCTTCGCAACAACAGCACGAAGCGGATTTTGGAGACTCACCATTCCTGTGATGCCCCCCAGTACCGGCGTTGCCGGGCGGGGGAAGGGAGACCCGTACATTCCCAACCCGTACATTCGTCCTCTGGACTCAAGCTCACTCGGACAAAAGCCTCGCACAAATTACACTGTGAAGGCCGAATGGCCATGTCTATGCCACAAATCAAGTACGTGAGCGAGTCTGGCGCACTGAATTGAAAATATATAGAACGCTCATACTCCGTGAAAAGTGAAGTCGCCGTGTCGCCATCTTGGTTCACACGACTCGACCGACTCGTTTCGCGGATCTCGTTTGTTTTGAACGTGTCCCAGATTTTAAAAGTGAGACAACTGTTAAAATGCCACTTTGTGCGGCAATAAACTGCTTCAATCGGTTAAGGAAGGGTTGTGGAAAGACGTTTCACAGCTGTTTCAAAGACGTTTAATTCATATCGCGCAAAATCGATAAAAATCGACACAAAACACGATCGCACAAAAGGTGAGAAAACGCAATCGCTTTTCGCTCTGAATTACGTGCAAACGCGTGACAGAAATCACCATCGCCCAGCATCGAGTGCCAACCAAGATGGCGCCCGGTAGCTGCATCTCCATCTATGTGGTGTGAATGGCAATGGTCATTCTATATATTTCCCGTTCAGTGGTCTGGCAGCGAGGATGGAACATCACGTGATCGCTCTGAGCGAATCAGCGAGCTGCTCTGGCACCGGCTGAGATTCCGTGTATAATGTTCCTCGCTGAAATGAGCTGAGGTAAATATGAATAAAAAATATGGATCTCGTCAAATATTTTTAGGTAGGCCATGTCCTTCCCAGGCTCAATGGCCATGTCTATGCCAAATATCAAGCACGTGAGCCTCTCCGTTTAGGAGTCTATCGGTAACATACACATACACACACACACACACACACACACACACACACACACACACACACACACACACACACACACACAAACTGTGTTTTATTTATATAGATTAATAGCACAGGAGCAGCAGTTTTGATCTGATTACGTTGTAGACTGTCATCCTGGTATTTCATAGGCAAAGCCAAGGTTTAAATCGGTTGTCTCTGGAATGGTTGGTAAGTTGGGTTTCGTCCCATTTGTCGAGCATTAGGTGGTGAAACTTGACCTTAATCGGGGAGGACACCTGTCTGGGGCTGGCGGGGCCATGGTGTGTGCCCTGAGGGAATTGTTCTGTGAATGTTTAATTGGTTTTAAACTTCATGTTGGTATATTTTGGGAGAATTGACCTGGTAGCTCGAGGAGATTGTGTCCTAGGGCAAGTTTTTGGAAATTTGAATCCAATGTTTTATGTATACTGTATCTGTTTGTTTTGACCAAAGAACAGATTTTATTGAAAGATGGTCAGAGTAAGTGTAAAGATGGTCAGAGTAAGTGTAAAGATGGTCAGAGTAAGTGTAAAGATGGTCAGAGTAAGTGTAAAGATGGTCAGAGTAAGTGTAAAGATGGTCAGAGTAAGTGTAAAGATGGTCAGAGTAAGTGTAAAGATGGTCAGAGTAAGTGTAAAGATGGTCAGAGTAAGTGTAAAGATGGTCAGAGTAAGTGTAAAGATGGTCAGAGTAAGTGACAAGATGGAAAGAGAAAGTTGGCAAGGCTTTGCTTTTAAGAATGAGGATACCGATCCAGATGTTCCCCGGGACCTGTGATGCCACCAAACCATCGTTGAGACTGGCGTTACGTGGCAAAACAACATTCGACATTTATTTTTACTTTCATTTTTCCCTTGTTCTTGTCTTTGAGTCTGAGAGGTGGATCCTCATTTCAGAATTTTAGTTTACCGCACATTCCATTTGCTTGCGTTATTTTCATTAAATCATTCCTTGTTGACTTTCAATTTCTTGTCCTGTGTGTTTATGTGTTCGTGGGTTCGGTTAAACCCCCATCGCATCCATCCGTGCAGGTAAGGACCTCGGTATCCTTCCCTCGCACCAGAGATAAAGCCGCCGTATTTTGAGTTTACGTCTTGAAGTTAAAGCTCGTTTTGGCCGCCTGTTGCCCTGAGGTCTTCACCACAGGGTAGACATGACAGTATGCTCACTCATGGTATGTTCACCCATACTATGTTCACCCATAGTATGTTCATCCATGGTATGTTCATCCATGGTATGTTCATCCATGGTATGTTCACCAATGGTATGTTCACCCATGGTATGTTCACCCATGGTATGTTCACCCATGGTATGTTCACCCATGGTATGTTCACCCATGGTATGTTCACCCATAGTATGTTCATCCATAGTATGTTCACCCATGGTATGTTCACCCATGGTATGTTCACCCATGGTATGTTCACCCATAGTATGTTCATCCATAGTATGTTCACCCAGAGGAGCATGTTCACTTATCATGCTATTGTCGGGACAACAATAGAAGAAACGAAGTACACGTTCATTGAGGTAGGCTAACCACCGTGTAAAGCAAGGAGAAGCTGATGTTTTGGGCGTTACACCTTCATCACTTTTTTTTGGCTCCATCGAAGGGTTAACGCACAAAACATGAGCTTCTCCTTGCTTTCCACAGTGGTTAGCAGTACCTCAATCAACATGCTGTCAATTTCGTCCATTGTTCTACCTGTCTTCTGACGCAGATTGCTGCTCAGCTTCAGCAGGAAGACTAGCTCTTCATTCTATTATAGGTTGAGTTTCTAGTTCTTCCACCCCACTTCTTCCTCCTCGTTAACACTACCTTTGGCTGATAACTTACCAGAATGCAGCGCAGTCCTCGTGCCCCCGTCTTACCATCTATTGCCCTACGGGCGATTTCCTTCAACGCACACGGTGTGATGAATAGCTTGCACTGAAATGGGGGTGGGTACAGGGATGGGGTTGACATGGACTCGTCAGAATACACCTTGTTTTGTGAGCACAAATTTCAATGAAATTATACAACGATGCCAAACATTGAGGCAATTTTCTCTCCCCCCAAATGCTCTGTTATCCGAACACACAATCCATCAATACCAAACATACAAAACACTGGCATGATCTCAGCTTACATCAGACATTATGGTGGCATCTTTGCCTTCTTTCTCGACAAGGTGTGGATAGTATTTCCAATGAATAAATCAATGGTTATGATAGCCTCGCAAGATTGTATTGCATTTTGGTCAGTTTGTCTGTCTATCTGTCTGTCTGTCTGCACATAACATGCCAACATGGCCAACAAGCGCCACCTGGTGATAGCCAGTATTACACGCCATCTTTTTTTCAACCACGGGCTAAAACTCCCATCTATTAGTATTACACGTGAGTATGTCTATAAAGTATGTACAATTAAAATGCGACTACATATTGAAAGTACGATCGCGTCTCCCCTGTAGTGAAGACCACAGGGCGACATATGACCAAAACGAGCTTTAACTCCAAGGCGTATACCGAAAAATATGGCGGTGTTATCTCTGGCATGCATGGGGGAAGGACACCAAAGTCCTTACCTGCACAGACAGGGGGTTTAACCGAACCCACAAACAAATAAACACACAGGACAAGAAATTGAAAGTCAACAAGGAATGATTTAATGAAAATAATGCAAGCAAAAGGAATGTGCGGTAAACTAAAATTCCTAAATGAGGATCCTCCACTCAGACTCAAAGACACAAACAAGGGAAAAATGAAAGGAAAAACAAGCGTTATGCCTATGTCCCCCGTCGGTGAAGTGATGCGAGTTGACAAAGTGGAAGACGCAAGGCGGCCATCTTGGATTTTGACGTGGCGACCCAATTTTCAAAATGCTTCTTCCTTATGCCTCGATACACCCACACACCAAATTATAAGTTGGTACTTCGCTTATTTTTCAAGATATTTTGCTCACAAGGTTCAGACATATATATGGTGGCGGCCATCTTGGATTTTGACGTGGCGACCCAATTTTCAATAGCGTTCTTCCTTATGCCGAGGTACACGCACACACCAAATTAGAAGTTTGTAGTTCGCTTATTTTTCAAGATATTCATCTCACAAGGTTCAGACGTACATGGCGGCGGCCATCTTGGATTTTGACGTGGCGACCCAATTTTAAACAGCCTTCTTCCTTATGCCTAGATACACCCACACACCAAATTAGAAGTTGGTACTTCGCTTATTTTTCAAGATATTCAGCTCACAAGGTTCAGACATACATGGCATCAGACATACATGGCGGCGGCCATCTTGGATTTTGACGTGGGTTGCACCCACACACCAAATTCGAATGCGGTCCTTCGCTTATGCACGCCCGCATGCACGCATGCACGGACGGACGGACGGACATGGACGGAGGGGAAAACCATAGTCCCCCTTTCGCTCCGCGGTGTGACGGGGGACAACAATCGTCAGATGTCGTGTATCCACTTAACTCCGGTCTCAACGATGGTTTGGTGGCGTCACAGGTCCCGCGTTCCTGCGTGGGAAAACACACGTTGGCATGAAGTCGCTTTCACCGCCAGCCGCCAGAGCGAAGCGAACAGGCCAGAGCTCATCCCTTGGTCCTTCTCGTCGGCTGCACCGAGCTCCAAATGTCCTCAACCGCCCTTGGTGTCTTTTCCCACAAACGCACCAGAGAGAACCAACAATGCTGCGACCGTCCGCCATGCAGCCAGTACCAGAGAGAGGGAATAAATGTGCGCCCCCTCGTTACGAATGCCAGAACAGAGAGTGGGAAAATTGCGGGATGCTTGCTTTTTCTCCCTCCGTTCTCGAAGGTCCCCTCTGACATCACGCTCGCTCCCATCACCACGCGCGATTCAATCACCCCATCGTTCCTCAACCAATCGTCCTTCGGGGCGTGGCCGCACGGCCACTCTTGACGCCCATCGAGAGTGTTCGGCTGGGCGGAGTGGTAATGTCTGAATACTGTCGGCGATTATGGTGGTGTGGGTGAATGGAGATTTTCGTGGCATGGCTTTTTGATGAATATAAAGACGGAGGGAAGACCACAGGAGGGCAAGCACACACACTGGGGAAGTTATCCTTATGGACCCTATCGAAATAACACTACTTCACCCCTCGTACGAAGTCACACAAACGCTTACACGGACATTCGGCCGACTTAGTTTACATAGAGGTGGCTTCACGGCATACAGAGCATGCTAAACCTACACAATTCTATTTGGACTAAGGTATTTCATTACCTACCCCCACACACGTAATAGTACGTAGTACTAGATTGTGTATATGAATAGACGTCTATAAAGTACGTACAATTACGATCATCAGTACATCTATAGTTTGCACTGTGTGAATATGAGTAGGTCTATAAAGTATGTACTATTAGAATATGAGTACGTCTATGAAGTATTCACTATTAGAATGTGAGTACGTCTATAAAGTATGTACTGTTATAATGTGAGTACGTCTATAAAGTATGTACTATTAGAATGTGAGTACATCTGTAAAGTATGTACTATCAGAATGTGAGTTTGGCTATAAAGTATGTACTATTAGAATGTGAGTATGTCTATAGAGTATGTACTGGTAGAATGTGAGCACGTCTATAGAGTGTGTACAATTATAATGTGAGTACATCTATAAAGTATGTACTATTACTGCAGTGGCGTCACTAGGGTTGGTATGACCCACTGCGGTAACTCATGGTGTCACCCCCCCCCCCCCCCCCTTCCCCATTAGTCAGGTTCACTATGTTAACAAATATAATTTCGTTCAAAATTTTTGGAGATTAGCAAACCTGTACATTTTTGGAATCATCAGAGCATGGAGAATCCGAAAATCAATGTTGGCATTTGCACAGTCACAGATTTTGGATTTTCAAAATGGCCGCCATAAAATACATATTTTGCGCGATCTCGGCTTCTAGTCAACCTAGAAACTTAATTAAATATGCTAATCCTATGTTTTCTGGGTCAAGGAATCCAATAAAGGCCTCAAAATAGTGCTCAGGATTATAGAAAAGCAACAAACAAAGGTAATTGAAAACCATTGTGTTTATATTTGTGATATAACTGTATTACATAATACATGATATTGCAAGTCCTTTGAAGTTACAGGTATGGGTTTATAAAGCAAGAAAGCAGCCTTGTTAGCATCAGATTGAACTATAAGTCCTATACACAGGATCTACGAGGTCTATACCGTTCAGGAATATGCTTTTACAGATCGTCATCACTGTCCTGAGTGTCATTTTCACAAAGGTGTCTCCGCAAATGCCAACATTAAGTTTTGGATTCCTCATGCTCTGAATATTCCAAAAATGTATAGTTTTGCTAATCTCCAAAATTTGAACGAAAAAACACAGTGAACCTACATGGACCTCCTCCCGTACCAGATCCTACAGAATCCTTAGTGATGTTTTTGTACTAACGTTTCTCGTAAATCGTAATTCCCGTATATCACTGAATGTGATGGCAATAGTAGTGACATAAACAACTCGCAAAATCGAAATTACACCTTTAAATTACAATATCAAACGCACAGCCTAAACGTATTTACATTTACATCGTTTCATGTGGTTAAAGTGAAAATTCGGTGAGAAAACAACAGAATTCGAGGTAAAAACGTTTAAGAAATACATCCAAATTATGTCGATTTTAACGTTAAACTTTATTGTTACATGAGATACATTAATGGATTAGGTTTACATAATCAATAACGGCCCAAATAATGTAGAACTTGAAGACAAATGCATATGGAAATATACTCATAAATGAAATAATACCATAAAAATAAACAGGAACAAACACACAGCATTTCAGCACTTGGTGAACATCTCGACTAATCCAGAACTTCCCTTTCCTGGGCTTCAAAGCTGCGAACTTGTGAATCACTTCATCGAAATCAACGCCTTTCGCCAACTCACTTACAATATTGATAATATCGCAAGATCGGAAAGCCTTGACACTGCAAAAATTTGGTGTCACCCCCTCTGAGAGTGTCACCCGGTGCGGTCCGCACCCCCCGCACCCCCGAGTGACGCCAGTGCTATTATAATGTGAGCACGTCTATAAAGTATGTACTATATTAGAATGTGAGGATGTCCATAGAGTATGTACAATTATAATGTGGGTACATCTATAAAGTATGTACAATTATAATGTGAGCACGTCTATAAAGTATGTACTATCAGAATGTGAGCACGTCTATAAAGTATGTACTATCAGAATGTGAGCACGTCTATAAATTATGTACTATCAGAATGTGAGGATGCCTATAAAGTATGTACGATTAGAATGTGAGCACGTCTATAAAGTATGTACTATCAGAATGTGAGCACGTCTATAAAGTATGTACTATCAGAATGTGAGCACGTCTATAAAGTATGTACTATCAGAATGTGAAGATGTCTATAAAGTATGTACGATTAGAATGTGAGCACGTCTATAAAGTATGTACTATTAGAATGTGAGCACGTCTATAAAGTATGTACTATCAGAATGTGAGCACGTCTATAAAGTATGTACTATCAGAATGTGAGCACGTCTATAAAGTATGCACTATCAGAATGTGAGCACGTCTATGAAGTATGTACGATTAGAATGTGAGCACGTCTATAAAGTATGTACTATTAGAATGTGAGCACGTCTATAAAGTATGTACTATTAGAATGTGAGCACGTCTATAAAATATGTACTATTAGAATGTGAGCACGTTTATAAAGTATGTACTGTTGTAATGTGAGTACGTCTGTAAAGTATGTACTATTAGAATGTGAGCACGTTTATAAAGTATGTACTATTAGAATGTGAGCACGTCTATAAAGTATGTACTATTGTAATGTGAGTACGTCTGTAAAGTATGTACTATTAGAATGTGAGCACGTTTATAAAGTGTGTACTATTAGAATGTGAGTACGTTTATAAAGTATGTACTATTGTAATGTGAGTACGTCTGTAAAGTGTGTACTATTAGAATGTGAGCACGTTTATAAAGTATGTACTATTGTAATGTGAGTACGTCTGTAAAGTATGTACTACGAGCAGAAGTACCTGGCATTGCCGGGCGGGGGAGGGGAGGGGGAGGGGGAAGGGGAGGGGAAGGGGGAAGGGGAGGGGAGGGGAACGGGGGGGAGGGGAGGAGAGTGGGGAGGGGAGAAGAGGGGGGAGGGGAGGGGGAGGGGAGGGGGAGGGGAGAGGAGGGGGAGGGGAGGGGAGGGGGAGGGCAGGGGAGGGGGGAGGAGGGTGAGAGGAGGGGGAAGGGGGAGGGTAAGGGTGGAAGGGGGAGGGTAAGGGGGGAAGGGGAGGGTAAGGGGGGAAGGGGAGGGGGAAGGAGGGGTAGGGTGTAGGGTGTAGGGGAAGGAGGGGGTAGGGTGGAGGGGTAAGGGAGGGGGAAGGGGAAGGGGGGGAAGGGGAGGATGGAGGGGGGGAGGGAGGGTGGAGGGCAGCGGAAGCCAAACAGTTCAATCTTGGTTTCATCAGACCACAGAATCTTGTTTCTCACAGTCTGAGAGTCCTTTCGGTGCTTTTTTGCAAACTCCAAGCGGGCTTTCATGTGTCTTTCACTGAGGAGAGGCTTCCGTCTGGCCACTCTGCCATAAAGCCCAGATCGGTGGAGTGTTGCAGTGATGGTTGTCCTTCTGGAAGTTTCTCCCATCTCCACACAAGATCTCTGGAGCTCAGCCAGAGTGACCATCGGGTTCTTGGTCACCTCTATTACCAAGGCCCTTCTCCCCCGATTGCTCAGTTTGGCCAGGCGGCCAGCTCGAGGAAGAGTCCTGGTTGTTCCAAACTTCTTCCATTTAAGAATTATGGAGGCCACTGTGCTCTTGGGAACCTTCAATGCAGCAGAGATTTTTTTTGTCGGCTTCCCCAGATTTGTGCCTCGACACAATCCTGTCTCTGAGCTCTGCAGGCAGTTCCTTCGACCTCATGGCTTGGTTTTTGCTCTGATATGCATTGTCAGCTGTGAGACCTTATATAGACAGGTGTGCGCCTTTCCAAATCATGTCCAATCAATGGAATTTACCACAGGTGGACTCCAATCAAGGTGTAGAAACATCTCAAAGATGATCAAGAGAAATGGGAGGCACCTGAGCTAAATTTAAAATGTCATAGCAAAGGGTCTGAATACTTATGTCAATGTGATATTTCAGTTTTTTCTTTTTAATAAATTTGCAAAACTTTCTAAAATCCTGTTTTCTCTTTGTCATTATGGGGTATTGAGTGTAGATTGATGAGGGAAAAAATGAATTTAAACGATTTCAGCATAAGGCTGCAACATAACAAAATGTGAAAAAAGTGAAGGGGTCTGAATACTTTCTGAATGCATTGTATGTATATGTATATATATATATATATTATATATGCATGTGTATATTGTTATGAATTTTGGGGTAGAGTGATGTATAGATCAGGTAGATCTGTGTAGGTATCATGCTCCGACTGTCGTGAAGAAGAAGAACCATCTCGATGTACATAAGCAGGGACCTGTTTAGCCCGAATGTCGGATTAAGTGCATATTCGTCCCCGTCACAAGGGGGCGGGGATTGTTAACTAGATTAGGGCATAAGGGTAAATTATCTCTTGTAAGTCTTACCCTATGTGATCTATCCTTCGTCCCATATGGCAACGCACATAGACACCAGACAGGCCCATTAGTTACACCAGACCCACTACTTAAATTCCCGCCCACAATAAAACTCACCGGAAGCCAGTTCGGGGCGCTGTCGATAGAACCACAGCCAGCTACATCACCAACATGCAGAGCAACACTCATTGTTCAGGCCGGCTGAGGCCATGTCACCTCGCAATGGATTGGTCAAGTGGTTGATGGGGAGATCACACCATTGGGCCAGGTGTCGACCAACGGGAAGGCCAGAGTAAGAAGTGACGAACTGATAAGCCACCGACCGATGGCATGAGGAGGAGAGCGTGAAGCGCGCGGCCATTGGTGGAGAACTGAGTCTGTGATGGAGAGAGAGAGAGAGAGAGAGAGAGAGAGAGAGAGAGAGAGAGAGAGAGAGACAGAGAGACAGAGAGACAGAGAGACAGAGAGACAGAGAGACAGAGAGACAGAGAGACAGACAGAGAGACAGAGAGACAGACAGAGAGACAGACAGAGAGACAGACAGAGAGACAGAGAGACAGAGAGACAGAGAGACAGAGAGACAGAGAGACAGAGAGAGAGAGAAAGAGAGAGCTGACGTCACGAGATGGCCTATAAAAGAACTCGCTGGCCGGAATTTTACTCTTCTCGTTTGGACCTTCTCATGCTGGACCCCTTCTCGTGTTGGACCCCCTCTCGTTCTGGATCACTTTGCGCCCGGACGTCCTTCTCCTCGCCTTGAACTCTCTCCCGATTGCCCCTTACGCCTTCCTCCGCCATCGACTCTCTCCACTGGTTCCAGACATCGCGAGCGATTGCGCGTGGATGAGGGCGGCTTGCCGCTGGAACACCACAAGGCCGGGGTGAGCGGGACGCCCGGTGAGGCCTAGCAGCATGTGAACGAGGCGGATTGAGGCCTACTTCCCACCAACACCGGAGTGCGCGCTTGGACTGGACGATCGCTGGCAAGGCGCCAATTGAGCTGAGTGCGCGATAAATCACACAACTGTTCTTTTCATTTTATTATCCCTTCGTCCATGTGTAAGTCTGGTGTGGGGACGTCCCAATATAGAACATTTATTTAACCAGCGCGTTTCATTGTTCTCGGGTTCTGTTTAATAAACCTGTTCTTTTTGTACATTCTAATTCCGTTTTTGGTTGTTACTTTCCTGCAGGATTGAAGGTTACCGCGTGGGACCGTCAGGTAAAAGCTGCCAGCTTCTTCTTCTTCTTTCTTCCACCCGCACTTGTATAGTGAGTCCGTATTTGATCGTCGCCTCGAATTAACGCTCGATTTGCTATCCGTGATTTCCCGGTCTTCACCGAGGGGAATCGCACGACAATATGTGAAGCTTAACCTGAGAAACACATTCTTGATTTACCTGTATTCATCAGCGCTACTTTTTTTGTTACTTTGACTTGATTAATCGAGATTTAGATCGTGACGTGGGCAAAATAAAAGATACGTCGTAAAAATCCAGCCGGAAGTCTAAGGGAGGTGGTGTATTGGGGGAACATCTGCTCTGTGAGGCTGGAAGTTCAACTTTCCCATCCAGTTTATGATAAATTTGAATTGACCTTCCCTTCCAGGTCTAACTGATAATTTAAAATAAATATATATTTGTATTCAGTTCCTTTTTATTTATACGTGTTGGGTTGTGACTTCTGATTTACAGTAGAAATTCAATCAGAGCACAAAATATTTTTGGCCGCTCTCCCCCACCATCGACATCTTTAGTACAGTCTGCTAGACATCACCATCCATCCCATACCCTCAACCATTCCCCCACTTCCTCCCCCCCCCCCCCCCCCCATGATCCCCAATCCACCATTCCCACCATCCCTCACTCCCTGAGAAAGCACACATGGTAAAAGATCAATCAAAGTGCTTGGTGTGACAATACAGGAAAACTTGAAATGGGATATGCTCATATAGGACAAATGCTTAAAAATGTAATCGAAAGTTGTACATTTTACGTAATCTTATATCGTATAATTTACCCACCTGTGACCTTGTGACAATTTATATTGGCTACATGAGACCAGTGTTGGAGTATTGTGTACCTGTTTTCAATGCAGCCTTAACTAAAGCACAGGTGAACAATTTAGAACAGGTTCAAAAAAAGAGCCTGTAAAATAATGTTAGGATAACGTTACACATGTTACCATGTTGCTTTGGATACATGTAAATTACAAACCTTGGAGGAACGACGATGTCATTGCGTAGTTACCTGCTATGAGAGCTATACCTTTTAATCTCAAGAAAGCACTAAAGTACTCACAGTAGAAATGCAGAACAAAAAGATTTCAAACAAGTGCACTGCCATTTTTAATTGGTATTCTTAATAGATTGTAATTCTTCGTCACAGTTCTCAGTTTTTTTATTTATTATTATTTTTTCTTCTGTTCGAAACATGCTATGTTTGTTTTTTTATTTTACATTGTTTGGTTAATTCACTATTTTTATTTTATATCTTTTTATCTTGGAAGCAATCTTTGATTGCAAATTATGAATACTAGGGCATGCCCGTACTATATCTATATCTAAAATTATATCCCCCCCCTCTATTTACATGAAATGGTTTGGTCCAAAGCGAACGGCTTGCGAGTACGGTGACAATCCCCCCCCTCTATTTACATGAAATGGTTTGGTCCAAAGCGAACGGCTTGCGGAGTTTGGTAAAGAAATCGCCATAGCATGCACAAACGCGCAGGAAAGCGAAAGAATCGCAAATTAGTTTTAATTAGTTTTAAAACATCGTTTAACGCCAACATAGCGGCAACATAGTTTGCCAACGTGAAATAAATGAATACGCTCTCAAATGTGCCGTCCGAGGCAGAGTCTGTTCGCCACGTTCGGCACACGTGATAGCTCGCTGCTCTCTGATTGGTTGAATCGTTTTTTGGACATAGCTCGGTAACTACTTCTCCGATTAATATGAAACCTTGAAAAGGCACATCCTCGGGTCCCCAGCAATATACCTGGCAAGTTTAAAGTATATCGGACCCGTGGTTGTCGAGAAACAGCGGTCACAGACAAACATACAAACATACACACAGAGATTACTGGAATTATAGATAGATGTATGCATGTGTAATAGCCTGGCGTTGGCTTAGCGGTTAGGGTGCCGGCTTGGGATCCTCGGATCCTGGGTTCGAATCCCGGTCGATCACTGAATTAACGCCAGGGGGTTGACTCAGCCTGTCATCCTTCCGAGGTCGGCTAATTGAGTACCAGTTCACTGGTAATTCCCTGTTTGTCGTAAAAAGGCGACAAACAGGGTTGGCGGCAGGAAGGGCATCCAGCCGTCAAACATTGCTTCAAAAAGGGGACCAAAAAACAACAACAACCACGATGCCCGAAAAAGGCCAACCCCCGCTTGCGGGGAAAAATGGCCTCTAAAGATGGTTTTTTATGCATGTGTAATTCAGCCATTCGCTGCCAGACATTTTTTTTTTTTTTTTGGTATACAGAATCGAGGCTCGTGAAAGAGCTAACATTTATCAAACCAACAAATCAAACAAACAAGCAAACAAAGTATATAAAAAGGGGAGCGGCAGACAAGATGGGGAGAGAAGGGGAGGAAGCACACAAACACAACATTTGAGAGCAGGGACATCGGGAGATGTGTGGGAGGGAGAGGGCTTGGGAGGAGGAAGCATAGGTATAAAACGCAAGGACACCAAGGACTTCCAGGAAAGAAGTTGGTATTTCAAAAAAGTGCATTTGGGGTGAAATTAGCGGGGGTAGAAAAGATCAAGGTTTTGGATTGGGGAAGATAAGAGATGGTGGTGAACAGCCGTTTTAAAGACCTGGAGGGAGGAGTGGGATTGAAGAGAGTGAGGGAGTTTGTTCCAGAGACGGGAGAAAAGAGGAATGAAGGAGTGAAGGTGAGCAGAGAGTCTTGATTTTGGCAGTTTAACCATAAAAGGGCTGCAGGCAGATCTTGTGCGACCTGTAGGAATATTTGGGGGACAGAGCACAGACAGGGCTGGGGGGGCTAGGCCGGAGAGGAGTCGGTAGAAGACAGAAAGACCACCAACCTGCCTGCGGTGAGTAAGTGAAAGGCCCTTGGAGATAGCGTCATCGCGAGAGATTCCAATGATTCTGAACGCTTTGGTTTCAACAGCGTGAAGACGAGCTAGGTGTGAGGCAGGAGCACCAGCCCAGAGGGGAGAGCAGTACTCCATTGAGCTGTGGATGAAAGCCTTGTATGTGGTGAGGAGCTCAGGTGTGCCAAGGAAGGACTTCGCATGACTGAGGATGCCAAGTCGGCGACTGGCTTTGGAGGCCAGCTTGGAAATGTGGTTTTCCCAGGAAAGATCATGGCAGATAGTGAGACCCAAAAGCTTGAGTGACAGAACTTCTTGGAGAGGATTATTCAGAAAGTAGATGGGAGGGTTGTCCAGTCGGTCTTTTTGGAGAGACATCGTAAGAGTGTGAGATTTGTCAGTATTGAAAGACATGTTCCACCTGTTTGCCCAGTCTGTGATTTTGTCCAGGTCTGCAGAGAGTGAGGAGGCTGCAGACTGCCGATCTGAGGGATGAGGAATGGAGCAGCAGTGAATGGAGTCATCAGCAAAGAGATGGAGAGGATTTTCAAGAGAGTCAGAGAGATCATTGATGAAGACCAGAAAAAGCACAGGGCCCAGAACACTGCCATGGGGAACTCCAGCCTGAACAGGAAGAGGAGATGAGAGAAACCCATTCAGGGCCACACGTTGGCGACGACTAGAGAGGAGGTCCGCCAGCCATGCGTGGAGATTTCCATGGATACCAAAAGAGGAGAGTTTGATGAACAGAGCGGGGTGCCAGACTGTATTGAAGGCACGCGATATGTCGAGGGAGACAGCTCTAATTTCCTGCTGGCATTGAGGGCCTCCATCCATAGTTGAGACAGCAGAAGCAGCATGTCCAGAGTTGAGTGACCTGGTCTGAAACCAAATTGATGATCAGAGATCAAGCCATTGGAGAAGAGGAAAGATTTCATATCCGAAGCAATGATGGATTCCATGACTTTGCTGATAATTGGGAGAAGGCTGATTGGTCTGTTGTTGCTAAGATCTGTTTTTGCACCTTTTTTGTGTGAAGCAGTGATGTTGGCTGATTTCCAAGCAGATGGCAGTTGACCTTGAGCAAAAGAGAGGGTGAAGAGAACAGAGAGAGGGAGTGAAAGAGCGGAAGAACAGGATTTTAGGACCCGTGGGCTGATGCCGCCAGGTCCAGTTGTAGAATCAGTCGAGGATTGACAGAAACTTTTCCACCTTGTCAGGAGGAAAGGACACGGAGTCCAGGAGCAGCTGGGTACGACTGGGTACGGTGGGTACAGAGAGGGATGGGTTTGGAACACAAGATTTAGAGGCAAACACAGAGTTGAGGCATTCAGCTTTTTCACGTGCGGAGTCAGCTGTTTCGCCATTTGAGGTAAGGGAGGGGATGGAGGGGAAACAAACACCAGAAACAGATTTGACGAGATGCCACCAGGATTTGGAAGAGGGAGACAGATAAGAGAGTTCGGTCTTGAGAACGGAGAGATATTGTTTCCTGGCTCTCCTGAGGGTAGACACACACTTGTTTCGGGCTTTGTGAAAGGAAATGAGATTTCCTTCCGTTGGATTTGCTTTCCAGGAGACGAAGGCAAGTTGTTTCTGGGCAACAGCCTCACCACAAGATTCCGTGTACCATGGACGGGAGGAAGGGTATGACAACTGAAGACGAGATGGGATAAATCTGTGCATGAGAGAGAGCAATTTACTTTGGAAGAATTCCCAGGATGAGTTGATGTCAGAGGTGGTAGAGATGGGAGACCAGTCCTGATGATTGATGGCTGCTTGAAGACCGTGCCAGTTGGCCTGAGTGAAATGCCAGACTCATCGACGCTGAGCAGGCTCCCTGAGAATGGTAAGAGAGATGTCCACTTTAACAAGCACATGATCAGATGAGCCGATTGGAGCAGAAGAAGAGCAGCAGACATTTTCAGGGAAGTTAGTCATAACGATGCCCAGAAGAGAAGATGCTTCGTTGACTGAGATCCGGGTCGGGAAATTGACAGATTGTGTCAGTCCCAGTGAGTCGCAGAAGTCCTTTGCTGAGGAGCCAAGGTTGTTGAGAGAGGTACCCACACCCAGCCAACTGGCATGGTGACAATTGAAATCACCACATATGAGGAAGAGAGAGTTGGGATGAGTAGATAGAAGTTGGTCCATATTATCAGACAGCGAGATGTAGTTGGAGTCATCACTGTTTGGTGGATGGTACAACACACATATGAACAAGAGGTGGGAGCGAAGGGGAAGCCGTAGCCAGAGGTATTCCTGGGGGTGAGGTGGAGAGAGTGCAGTGCAGGGCGAGTGAGGAAGAGAGTTTTTGATAAAGATAGCAACCCCACCTCCAGGACGAGGCTCAGGTCTGTCATACCGGAGGAGGGAGTAACCCGGGAGAGATACTAAGGAATCAGAGACATCATGAAGGAGGAAAGTTTCTGTTAAGCAGATCACGTCTGGTTGGTCAGAAGCAACCTGTGTGGAGAGATCAGTTAAGTTTGAACGAAGGCCCCGGATGTTTGAGGTCCATTCCGTTAATGAAGAGGAAGGGGGAGCATCGGATACAGAACAGGGAGGAGGTGGGGTAGGGTAAGATGTGAAAGAGGTGGAAGAGGTAGGGAGAGCTGTTGAAGGTGTATCAGAGATTTCAGAATAGCTCAGAGAAAGGGAAGTATGGGGCGGACAAAAGGTTTGATGGTGATTGGATGAGGCACAATGAGGTGTTATTTGAGGAGGGGAAAGAGCGAGGCAGAAAGTTGGGGGAGATGGAGGTGAGAGTTGGAAGGGGGAAGAAGCGGGGAGGACGCTTTGAGGAGGGGTGAGAGGGGGGAAATGGAGAAGAAATGAGGGTGGGGAGATTTGAAGGGGAGGGGTGATGGGGGAGTTTATGAGGGGAGGGGTTAGGGGGGAGTTTAGGGGGGAAGGGACAAGGGGAGGGATTTGAAAGGGATGGGATATGGGGAAGATTTGGAGGGGAGGGGTGAGGGGGGAGTCTAGGAGGGGAGAGGTGAGGGGGAGATTTGAAAGCGATGGGTGATGGGGAGGATTTGGAGGGGAGGGGCAAGGGGGAAGATTTGAAAGGGATGGGTGATGGGGAAGATTTGGAGGAGAGGGGTGAGATTGGATTTTAGAAAGTGTACGATTAATGGGAAATGAACATTTATTGCAAAATGAGTTACTTGTGACCTTCGAGTCAAAAATACGTTTAAGGACGCTGGAGGGAGGATGGAGTGCAGGAGAGTTTAGGGAATGTAGAAAAGAGGCACTGTAAGAGATGGAATTTTTTTGGGGGATGAATAGATTTGGTGAGCAAGTCGAAAGCAACCTTTTAAAGAAGAAGAAAAAATAGGTGTTGTAATATATGACAGAATACAGAACTTGAGGGGAAGGTTTAATCATTTTAAAGTTTAACAGTGAAAACTATCTGGGGAAATGGGGAGAAACACGTGGTCGAAGAACGAACGAATAAGAACGAATAAACGAATAAGATCAATGAATAAGAACAGAGAAGAAAAAGTTTTTTTGTTTTTTTTGAGTTGAGATTTTAAACAAGGAAGTAGGCTATGGGGTGAAAAGACTGGGAAAAACAGAGAACGAAAGTTATTGGAGCACAAACGATGGACCGCTGACAGAAAAACAAATCGCTGGAGGGAGGATGGAGACATGCTTTCAATGAACCATTTTGATTGATTGATTGATGCCTACCCCTCTGAAACGACGTGTGGTGAGGCGTGCTCCGCTAGTACACATAATAAACAGCAATGTTGCCTACCCCTCTGAAACGACGTGTGGTGAGGCACGCTCCGCTGGTACACATAATAAACAGCAATGTTGCCTACCCCTCTGAAACGACATGTGGTGAGGCGTGCTCCGTTAGTACACATAATAAACAGCAATGTTGCCTACCCCTCTGAAACGACGTGTGGTGAGGCGCGCTCCGCTAGTACACATAATAAACAGCAATGTTGCCTACCCCTCTGAAATGACGTGTGGTGAGGCGTGGTGCTCCGCTAGTACATATAATAAACAGCAATGTTTTGAATGTTAGGAAAAACGAAATCTGGGCTCCAGAGAACAAACACATACCTTGTCCATTGCAAAGAGTGTCTGGTACTGTGGGACAAGTGCATCTCGTGGTTCTGTCAGGACTTTTACCAACATAGCCTCGGTGATGGCCTGCAATGGTACCAGTACGGGAAACCGGCCCACAAACTCTGGGATAAACCCAAATTGTACGAGGTCCCTGGGATCCACATCGTGCTCGGCGTTGCCTCCGTTTTCATGTGGTTTACCAGGCGTCCCTTCGCTGCCATTCTGTGGTTCTACTTGGTGTGACAAATCACCGCACACTTTTACTTCCTGGTTTTGTTGACAAAAGCCTAACATCTGAAAGAAAAAAAAAGTTGCAACAGGTGCACAATGTGTTAAAATTAATTGATGTACTTACAACCGATGTACAATTATTTTTATTTCATTAATGCTGAGAGAATAAAAGTAAAAATTCAAAGTGCCATAACTTTCAAAAACCCTTCACAGTAACAATGTCATGTTCAGCACCGCTGGCGCAAGTTTGATTTATGCTCATGGACGATTTAACGAATGGTAGTGTATTGCGTTTCTGTTGCCTATTACATGACTGCTGATGTAAGTCAGGTGCATCGCGGTTTACACGATGTCATACATTTGGACGTGGCTTGGTTCTCACCCAGCATTGCAGTCTTAGGAATCAAGACCTTGCTCTACAGTATATTATTGCCTTCTCCCAGTGATTATAATTTGGTGCTTCAACTGATAGACTACATAACAAGGCCCGATTAAAAGTTGCATTTCTAGTTATCATCCTGATGTCCACCTCAGGTGATCGCGGCACTACTGCAGTTGGGCCTGACAATGATGACTCTTTTTTGTGAGTGGTTAATCAAATTGCTGATCGCCTTGTTTGATACATCGGAAAAAAAGTCTTCGCAAAGTTTGCATTTCTACTGCAATTTCCTAAAGCTGAATGAGTGCGTACTCTTTCAGGCAGTGATCAGTTTTGGACACAACTTCAAAGTCTATCGACTGTATACCTTGTCTGTCCTTTACTTCGATCACAATCTGCTGTTCATTGATTATGCAATCATAGACCATACAATGTGATCATAGACTGATCATATGATCGACTTAGTCTCTGCTAACTTCCGATACGATGACCACTCGTATCCAATCATCAGTCTCCTTCACCCATTTCAGTTTGTGCTTCAACACAAAGGCCCTTAATATCTTTATATAATGGAGGGAAGTATTATGTTCTTTGTTGTGTGTGCCATCTACTCCTCCGAGAGAATTTGACCTATTAAGCTGAAACTATCAAAGATTACACAGGACACACCAAAGGTGTGTTTCCTAAAGTTTGGTTTGATTCCATAAAGTTTTCAAAAAAAAAAAAATCACCCATCTTGGCGCATTTTTTCTTCCTTTGGTGGGGGAGGGGAGAGGAGGGAGGACGGTGGTGCAATTGAAAGTATCTGACCTATATAACCATGATGAACGATACATGCGCATAATATGCATGCATTTGCTTCATGTACGTAACCTGCCTTATTTTTTATTTTTGGGAGCGATTGAGGCAGTGGTCTGTTGCCTATACACCGCCAAAAATAAAGGGGCCGTCAGAAAAACGCGTTGCTCGCTTGGAGCAACATCGGCCATAAGGCGGGTACTGTGCTATGGTATTAATAATCATAAAGATTATCACATGACGCCCCCCTGGCCGCTCCAATAGGGAGCAGGTACCGCTTGCGCTTATAACACAATACTGCATTTATGTATCCAATGAACTACATGAATGTGCAGTTATCTTGCAATGGAAAACCAGCATTTCTGCCTTATATTGGCATCTTGTGCACTGACTATGTTAATCAATTGTACATGGAAATCCTTTGTGTTCCCCGCCCCTCCGACAAGGTCAGAGATGAGGGACACTAAAATGAGCTGCGTCCGACCGACCGATCATCTGTCCATGTGCTTTTGTGTACGCGATATTTAAAAAAACATTGAACATTTAGTTTTCATATTGCATATATCTATTCCTCATGACATTATTTCAACTTGATTAGATCATGGCGGTGATTGGCTGAATTATGTGACCATGGCAACCATCACGGTAACTTCACGGTAACTTCGCATCACGGTAACTTCATGGCAACCATCACGGTAACTTCGCTCATGTACGCAATCTTTTGAAAACCGTTCAAGATTTACACAGATCTATTCCTCATAACCACACAAAAGGCAGGGGAGCTCGAGTATCAGCTCCTTTTTTCTTAAAAAATACGGAATTCTCAATGACTTAGTGCATTCCCTAAAGAATTCTGCTCTGTTTTGGGAGGGAATTTTAAAATTTATTTTGCACAAGTTAAACACAGTCGTAATTTCACAATTAATTACAATTTTCTTAATCTCTCACCTTTTCATTGCGTTTGTGAGCAAGGATCTCATCCATCCCACTGAATGCCCCTGATGCTATAAACAAAATGTTGCTCGTATCCAGCTGCAAGAAATCACCCTGCAGTCGCTCAGATTGTCGGTCGGGGATATTCACTATGGTTCCTTCCAACATCTTTAGCAGGGCCTGTAACAGACCACAGCACCTTTCAAACTCTTGCTGCACTGCCAGACCAGCAAACGTATCATTTACATTATATATAAACAAAGTGCCCTGCTTGTTTAAAAAATGCATTTTGCTCCTGTAATTAGTGATGAACATAATTTTTTACCCCCTATAATATATTTACACAACAAGTGAATAAAAAATTTATGCTAAATGAAAAAGGCAAAGTAGGGATGAAAAACTACAGTCTAAAAAAGGTCCTAAACAAGATAGGGATGATGCTGGTTTAGAGAGTAGCTAACAGTGTTGGCATCACATAACAATCCCTACATCACTGCCTCATTTACACTTCATCAATTACTGCTCCAGGCTTCTACAAACACTCCACTGGTTACACCAGTACTTGATTACTCCTGTAGTCCAGCCACATAATGAGACTGTACAAATTAGCAGCCTGAGTACAATGTTATAATATCAGTGTAGTGAAATTATACCAAAGTTGAACCCAGGAGAGTTACTCGCTTCAGCCACTGAGGGGCGTCTATAAAACCTGGGATGTCCGCGACGCGGAGCCACACCTGTGACATTTACTTTACATGTAGTCTTGAATGGTACGTATATGCTAGACTCGCACATATATGCTAGACTCGCTTGCTTTGTCTATTATTATCGGTCTGCTCAGTATGATACCAAGATCCTGATATCTATTGCATGATTGTATCTTACAGGATGATGTCAAAGATCTAATTGAGATTAAACCTACCTATTGGACAAGTTGTGGATCTGGTTGATTTTCACAACACTTAATCTCAATTAAATCTACGGAAATGGCAGGACACAAGATGATCAATGTGCCGATACTCGGCTCCGACCCACAAGCTGAGGAGTCGGGGTCGGTGTTCGCTCACTGGCTCAAAACGCTGGAGAACCAGTTCGGCACGCAGGATGCCGTACCCACCGCTGAAACGAAGCTGTCTGTGCTACAGACCAAAGTCGACCACAACGTTTACAGGAGCATCGTTCGATGTACGACGTACGATCCCGCCGTGGCAGAACTAAAGCGCCTTTACATTAAGAAACGGAGCGTGGTGTACAACCGGCATCTGCTCGCCATGCGACGTCAACAGCCAACCGAGTCGATCGACCGCTTTGCACAGGAGCTGCGGCACCTCCTCGCGGACAGCACTCAAGAGGTACGGACACAAGAGCAAGTCCAGGACGATCTTGTCCGAGACGCTTTCGTCTCCGGAATCAGCTCTACAGATCTGAGACTCAGGCTCCTGGAGACAGCTGACCTAACGTTCGCGGAGGCTCTACGGGTGGCCAACGTTTACACTGAGGCCCGGAAACAATCCACCGCTTATGACCACGCACGGGTCGTTGCGGGGACTACTCAACCCGCGCGACTGGAGAGGGCTACCGCCGAGGATACGGGTGCGGACTCGACTACGGCCGAGCCCCTGGCAGCTCCCGAGGTGGACTCGGATTCCGGCCTAGCTGCAGCTACAGCAGCCCGGCCCAGGCCTGACCGGAACGCGACATGTTACTTTTGTGGCAACCGGCAGCATCCCAGGTCAGCATGTCCGGCTCGGGAAGCCATATGCCATTTGTGGTCTACAAAAGGACACTTTGCTAAAGTCTGCAAGAAGGCCGCGCGGGGCACTCGAGCACGCGCGACCTTGAACGGGCTAATCGCCGAGCCAGCGGACCGAGCACGGAGCGGGGCGCCTCACCCGGCCTTGATGAGCTGTCCTCCTCCTCCCGGGCCCCTGGCTGCACGCATGTCCTTGGTGAAATACATCGGGCCGCCACAACAAATGTCGCGAACGCGACGGGCCGCAGCGCGATCGACCTTGACTGGCGTTCGAACGCCTTCTCAAACAAACAAAAAGTGCCGGCTTTGAAAGCTCCTGCGCATGCGCCGTATGACGGCAGTGAAAGTACAATTGATTGTGATCTTTCGCACGTGACACGAGCACCCTCTGACGGCAGCTCGTACGGATTACACGCTCTTGATCGAGCACATGTTGACTGCGATCTTTCGCACGTGACACGACGAGTGCCATCTGACGGCGGCTCGTACGAATTACACGCTCTTGGATCGGCACGTCCAACTATGCGTTTGGCACGGGGGCCCTCCGGAGGCTCCTTCGACGACCGGAAAACTGCAGCCGGTGTGGGATCCACGTGTGACGCGTGATCTTCTCGCTCGGACGGCGCAATACCTGCCGGATCTTCTGGCCTTGACCAGGCCATTATCCCTCTCTTGGTCGAAGGCATTTTTGCACGGGCCTTAATCGACACAGGATCTACGGATAGTTTCATCGATCAGCGGCTGGTGCGTCAACATGGTTTGCCGGTCATCGGGACTACACTACGGGTCTTCATGGCCTCCCAGGGACTTCGGCTAAGCACGAAGGGGGAATGTCGATTAAAACTTGTGATAAAGGGACGCATGTTCTCCGATGTACATCTCATGGTCTTGCCTGCCTTATGTGCCGACATCCTGTTAGGACACGATTTCCTTAAGCGACATGGACGTTTGGAAATTGAATTCGGTGGGGCGGACACGCTTGGGGGGTGTGCACTAGCGAAAATGGAAATTGAGCCTCTTTCGCTGTTCCCCTACCTGACCACTGACTGCGCTCCTGTAGCAGTAAAATCGCGGCGCTACTCACGAGTGGACGCGCAATTCATTGCGGAAGAAACGGCCCAACTCTTAAAGGACGGTGTCATCGAACCTAGCCGGTCGCCGTGGCGGGCCCAGGTCTTAGTGGTGCGAAGTGAGGCCCATCGCCGGCGCATGGTAATCGACTACTCACAGACGGTTAATCGCTTTACACAGCTGGACGCCTACCCCTTACCGGGGATGGACGCGCTAGTACGACTGGTGGCCCAGTACTCCGTCTACAGCACTCTCGATCTGCGTAGTGCGTATCATCATATCCCCATCTCTAGGGCTGATCGCATCTACACCGCCTTTGAATTGGGTCAAAGGTTATACCAGTTCACCCGATTACCTTTTGGGGTAACGAACGGGATCGCCTGTTTTCTGAGGGCTATGGACGACCTCGTTACTAAGGAGAACTTGACAGATGTCTTCGTCTATCTGGACAATCTTACGGTTTGTGGGTATGACCAGGAGCATCACGATGCTAATCTGAGGCGCTTCCTCGAGGTCGCGCATAGGTATCGCCTGACCATGAATGAGGCTAAGTGTCGTTACTCTCAACGCACGATAGATCTTCTGGGGTACACCGTGACCCATGGCTCTGTATCTCCGGATAAAGAGCGTCTGCGACCTTTGCTCGATATGGCCCCGCCCGGCGATCGAGCTTCGCTGAAGCGTGCTCTCGGGCTGTTCGCCCACTATTCGAAGTGGGTGCAAAATTTCTCCGTGAAGCTCCGCCCCCTCGTGGCCTGCGACACGTTCCCCATGAGCCCGGCCGCCTTGGCGGCCTTCGGGGGCCTTAAGGCCGACATCGCTGGCGCCGCTGTGGCGACAATCGACGAGAGCGAATCTTTCGTCGTAGAAAGTGATGCCTCGGATCATGCGATAGCGGCGACTCTCTCCCAAGGGGGGCGCCCGGTGGCTTTCTTTTCGCGGACTCTCACCTCCGCTGAGCAGAGGCATTCGTCTGTCGAAAAGGAAGCGTACGCGATCGTCGAGTCGATTCGGCGGTGGCGACCGTACTTACTCGGGCGATGCTTCCGAATCATCATGGACCAACAAAGCGTTGCGTTCATGTACGACACCTTGCATGCTCAACGTATTAAGAATGAGAAAATCACTCGCTGGCGTATCGAACTCGCCGACTTCTGCTACACCATCAAATACCGCCCGGGGAAGGATAACCTGGTCGCCGACGCCTTATCGAGGCCGGCTACGTGCGCGGGGATCGTAACTTTGGAGGGGCTGCGCACTCTGCACGACACTATGTGTCATCCGGGGGTGACGCGTTTCGCTCATTTTGTGTGTAGTAGTAATCTGCCATACTCGGTTGAGGACATCCGCCGGATCTGCCGTGACTGCGCTATATGTGCGGAACTCAAACCGCGTTTTTACAACCCTCCCATGGGGTCGCTGGTTAGGGCTACTAGACCGTGGGAGAGATTGGCGATGGATTTCAAAGGACCGCTGCCGGTGTCGAGCAACTCTCGTTATCTGCTCACTATCGTTGATGAGTACTCGCGATTCCCCTTTGCTTATACGTGCGGGGATATGAGGGCTGCCACGGTCATACGGTGCCTGCAGAATTTGTTTTCTATGTTTGGGTATCTGGCCTACGTGCATACCGATCGGGGTGCGGTGTTCCTGTCGCAGGAGGTGAGGGGTTATTTGCTCCAAAATAATGTTGCTTCGAGTTACACCACACCGTACAGACCCCAGGCGAATGGGCAGATCGAACGCTTCAATGGGATTATATGGAGGGCTGTCACTCTAAGCCTCCGGACCCTCGGCCGGGGTCTCGATAAATGGGCTTGGTCGCTACCTGCGGCTCTGAACTCGATCCGGGCTCTCCGATGTACGGCCACCAACCAGACTCCTCACGAGCGACTGCTCCACCACCCTAGAAGCTCATGTAGTATCCGATCTTTACCCAGCTGGCTCGCTGAGCCGGGGCCGGCTTATCTCAAACGAGCGGTGCGCACGAGCAAGTACGACCCCCTTGTGGATAAGGTGCAGGTACTCCAGGCTAATCCCGAGCATGCTCGTGTGCTGACGGCAGATGGACGCGAGTCCACTGTCTCCGTACGCCATCTCGCCCCTTGTGGGGTCATCGACCCTTATAGGGATATCGACGAACCGATCTATGAGACTATGGACTCTACCGAAGCTTCCTCTATGGAACCTTTGCCGTCACCCCTCTCGTCACCTACACCCCTACCTGAAGGCTCTGGGGTTCCCCCTCCGACACCTGCCTCCAGCGGCTACTCCGACGGGGACTCCGGGCTTGGGGATGCCGCACTCGGTAGTTTCCGGACGCGGGCTGGCAGGGTCGTTTGCCGCCCCGCCCGCTACGGGTGGACCAACTGACATGGAATGACGTACCCTAATCAATTAATGCCGACGCACGCTTGCGATCTGCCTAGCGGCAGTATAGTTCTAACGGCGGGGAGAATGTAGTGAAATTATACCAAAGTTGAACCCAGGAGAGTTACTCGCTTCAGCCACTGAGGGGCATCTATAAAACCTGGGACGTCCACGACGCGGAGCCACACCTGTGACATTTACTTTACATGTAGTCTTGAATGGTACGTATATGCTAGACTCGCACATATATGCTAGACTCGCTTGCTTTGTCTATTATTATCGGTCTGCTCAGTATGATACCAAGATCCTTATATCTATTGCATGATTGTATCTTACAGGATGATGTCAAAGATGTAATTGAGATTAAACCTACCTATGGGACAAGTTGTGGATCTGGTTGATTTTCACAACAATCAGTACATGATCATCAACTTCCTACAAACTGCATGCACATCTCGAATAACAGCATTCTATAATTATCTCCATTTGTGATTGGTTACTCTAAGACTCTAAGTTGATAAAAAAAGAAAAGTAGGAAAGACAACTGAAGCTGCAAGAAGTCCTTGAAATGATATAGGAGTTTCTTATACTTATGCAGAAATGAAATATAGGAGCTTCGAATACTTTTAGCTCGGCCTAGCCCGAGACAATAGTCCGGAGGCAGTGATGTAGGGATTGTTATGTGATGGCAAATACTGTCAGCTACTCTCTAAACCAACATCACCCCTATCTTGTTTAGGACCTTTTTTAGACTGTAATTTGTCATCCCTACATTGTATTTTTAATTGAGCATAATTTTTTTTATTCACTTTTTTCTGTAATTTTTTACAATGTGGAATAACATAATGGTATGGTACTCAGAGGATACCCAATCTTGGAGCAAAAGTGCCAAGATATCTTAGTCAGCAATGTCAAGCACTGCACATGTGTCCTATATTGTCTTACGTAACCCTGACTGTATCTTGCAGCTCTGTCTTATTGCTCGTTTCTCAAAGAGTAATGTCTTCATCAAGCCTCAGGCCACACAAGGACCTGCACTTAGAAATGGCCAAAATAGCTACTGTGGATTTACAGTCAAGAGAACAACATCAAAGTGATCATGCTTATGATAATATTTGAGTAGATGATGTTCGACTGATTTACAAATGTTGTAGCACAAACTTTATAGATGTGCTCACCATTGGCGTACTGAGGGTGTCTGGCATAATTTTTTTTTATATACAATATAAACTCAACCTATACATATACAAGCTCAACCCCCAAAAAACTGGTACTTCATCTTCTTCTTTGCATCTTTATCCCAATATCAAATATAATTGGCAAATTCTGTTTTTCAAAATCAATCAGCATTTTGTTGGAAAGCAAAGGGAAACAAGCACAGAAGCATGTCCATTCCCATGTGCTTGCCATGTTTATATTTTTACCTCCACCACCAAAGGTGGATGGAGGTTATGTTTTCACCCCTGTCTGTTGTTTGTTTTTGTTTGTCCGTTTGTGAGCAAAATATCTCAAAAAGTTGTGGATGGATTCGGACGAAATTTGGCAAAGATGTAGCGTACGTGACAACGACGAAATGATTCGATTTTGGTGAAGATCCGGATTCGGATCCGGCTACTTGAATATTTTAAGTGATTCTTCACCATTGGGAGATAGGGCCAAAAACGATGCATAGCAGGATATCTCAAAAGTTGTGGACGGATTTGGATGAAGCCTGGTGGACAGGTTGGGTGTCTGACAAGGACGATTCGATTAAATTTTGGTGAAGATCCAGCTCTGGATCCGGCTAGTATAAATTTTAAAGTGAATCTTCACCATTGAGTGATATGGCCAACCAGGAGGAGATATGCTCTCTACTGAGTGCCGTTCTAGTTGTCAAATGCATTTATTTTCATTGCTGCTCCATTGTGCTCCTTTCATGGAAATATTATTACATTTATAATGGGAGGGTGGGGAAAGATTGGGGAGGGGGGGGAGGGTGGAGGAGGTAAGTAACGAATTAATCGTTATCATTGCCTGCGTCTGGCATCGTTTTATTGTAATGCGAGCAGTGATGTGGCCAGCTGTGCTTGTCAACACAGTTTAGATTGAGGCCACAGGTACCCCCATGCAATCAATCGATTTACATGTGAATGATGTTAATTTTTTTATTTTTTTTATTTTTTTTGTATACAAGATCGAGGCTCGTGAAAGAGCTAACATTAATCACACAAAAAGACAAACCGACACACAAAACACAAAAAACAAGGGGAGCGGCAGACAAGATGGGGAGAGAGGGGGAAGGACACAAACACAACATTTGAGAGCAGGGACATCGGGAGGACTTGGGGGGAGGTGGGAGAGGAATAAAAACATATGAACACTGCAAGGACTCTGGGGTAAATTACCGGGGGTAGAAAAGATCAAGGTTTTCGATGGGGGAAGATAAGAGATGGTGGTGAACAGCTGTTTTAAAGACCTGGAGGAAGGAGTGGGATTGAAGGGAGTGGGGGAGTTTGTTCCAGAGGTGGGAGAAAAGGGGAATGAAAGAGTGAAGGTGAGCAGAGAGCCTAGACTTTGGCAGTTTAACCATAAGAGGGTTGCAGGCAGATCTTGTGCGACCTGAAGGAATATTGGGGGGACAGAGCACAGAGAGAGCTGGGGGAGCAAGGCCGGAGAGGAGTCGGTAGAAGACAGAAAGACCACCAACCTGCCTGCGGTGATTGAGTGAAAGGCCCTCGGAGTTGACTACATCGCAGGAGATTCCAATGATTCTGAAAGCTTTGGCCTCAACAGCGTGAAGCCGAGCAAGGTGTGAGGCAGGAGCACCAGCCCAGAGGGGGGAACAGTATTCCATTGAGCTGCGGATGAAAGCCTCAGGTGTGCCAAGGAAGGACTTCGCACGACGGAGGATGCCCAGTCGGCGACTGGCTTTGGAGGCCAGCTTGGAAATGTGGTTTTCCCAGGAAAGATCATGGCAGATAGTGAGACCCAAAAGCTTGAGCGACAGAACTTCTTGGAGAGGATTGTTGAGAAAGTAGATGGGAGGGTTGTCCAGTCGGTCCTTTCGGAGAGACATTGTAAGAGTGTGAGATTTGTCAGGATTGAAAGACATGTTCCACTTGTTTGACCAGTCTGTGATTTTGTCCAGGTCTGCAGAGAGTGAGGAGGCTGCAGACTGCCGATCTGAGGGATAAGGAATGGAGTGGCAGATAGTGGAGTCATCAGCAAAGAGATAGAGAGGATTTTCCAGAGAGTCGGAGAGGTTATTGCTGAAGAACAGAAATAGCACAGGGCCCAGAACACTACCTTGGGGAACTCCAGCCAGAACAGGAAGGGAAGATGAGAGAAATCCATTCAGGGCCACACGTTGCCTACGACCAGAGAGGAAATCCGCAAGCCATGAGTGGAGATTTCCCTGAATACCATAGGAGGTGAGTTTGGTGAGCAGAGCTGGGTGCCAGACCGTATCGAAGGCACGTGATATGTCAAGTGAGACAGCTCTGATTTCCTGTTTGGCATTGAGGACCTCCATCCATGGTTGAGACAGCAGAAGCAACATGTCCAGAGTAGAATGACCTGGTCTGAATCCAAATTGATGATCAGAGATCAAGCCATTGGAGAAGAGGAAGGATTTGATATCTGAAGCAATGATGGATTCCATGACTTTGCTGATAATTGGGAGCAGGCTGATTGGTCTGTAGTTGCAAGAATCTGTTTTTGCACCTTTTTGTGTAAAGCGGTAATGTTTGCTGATTTCCAAGATGCTGGCAGATCACCTTGAGCAAAAGAGAGGGTGAAAAGAACAGAGAGAGGGTGAGATAGAGCGGCAGAGCAGGATTTTAGGACCCGAGGGCTGATGCCATCTGGTCCAGTTGCAGAATCAGAGTCGAGGTTTGATAAAAACTTCTCCACCTTGTCAGGAGAGAAGGACACAGAGTCCAGGAGCAGTTTGGTTCGACTGGGAAAGGTGGGAACAGAGAGAGATGGGTTTGGGACTAAGGATTTTGAGGCAAACACAGAGTTGAGGCATTCGGCTTTGTCACATGCGATGTCAACTGTGTGGCCATTTGAGGTAAGGAAGGGGATGGAGGGGGAACAAACACCAGAAACGGATTTGACCAGACGCCACCAGGATTTGGAGGAAGGAGACAGGTTTGAGAGTTCAATCTTGAGTGTGGAGAGATTGTGCTTCCTGGCACTCCTGAGGGTAGAAACACACTTGTTTCGAGCTTGGTGGAAGGAACTGAGATTGCCTTCAGTTGGATTTGCCTTCCAAGATGCAAAGGCAAGTTGTTTCAGGGCAACTGCCTCACCACAAGATTCAGTGTACCATGGACGGGAGGAAGGGTAAGACCACTGAAGACGAGATGGGATAAATCTGTGCATGAGAGAGAGCAGTTTGCTTTGGAAGAATTACATGTGAGTGCAGTCACGATTTACATGTGAGTGCATTCACGTGTTAAATACGCTTCCGGGTAAAGCAAAGCGCAGGTGACGTCACGTATACGACATTTTCTTCATAATCATCACATTCTTCCCCACTCGGAAAATTGAACACAATCTTTAAATTACTTCATACTAATACCCTCAGATTACAAATCAATACTAATATTCCAATACATGCCATACAACATGACTAACATGCCTATATAGCAACATCATAGCGAATCATCTTTCCATATTAATCAGGAGTAATGCTCCTAGCATCATTTGCAATGACTCTTCTCACAAGTTCAATCCATTAGGCGGTCTGCTCATATGACCACTCTGTGTTTGGTAAGCTCTTGGTTCTGGCGAACCCTCTACCTCAGGCATTTGTCCTCCCTCAAATGTCGAGAGACAGCTTGGGGACGAAGATGCAGGAGATGGTGATACATCAGGCAAGATCGGTGGAAAAGTATTCCTACTGCCTGTCTGATTCTCGGTCAACCTCTCTGTTTGTCTATCTATTCCCAACTGAATTTCGCTTCGTAAAATTGCCGGGTTGACTGGTTGGCAGTTCTTCCCTGTGACCTGACCGTGTGGCGCGAGATTACGAACGGACATCGTGGTCTCCCACACGTCCGCCATTCGAACATGTGCATATTCCGAGTTAACCTCGAGGAGGTCCACTTCATTTTCCAACAGTTCGTACTTGCTTTGTCGCACTGACCGACGCAATACCACAGGTCCAGGTTCGGTTAACCACGATGGTAACGAATGTCCACTAGGACTCTGGCGATGGTATGCAAACAATCTTTCGTGCGGCGGCATATAGTGGCCGTACACAGTCATGGCCGAATTGAGTGTGGTGCATCCAGTAACACAATCTCCCACTGTCCGACAGACAGATCACAATATTTGAGACACGTAGTTACTGCGCACCATACGATTCCCTTGTATCGCTCCACCAAACCATTTCCCTGGGGATTATAGCTGGTCATCCTAATGGAAGCAATGCCTCGTTCTTGAAAGAACTGTTTAATTTCTCGAGACATAAATGCAGTCCCACAATCTGATTGAATGTACGAGGGCATGCCAAAAATCATAAACAACTTCGTAAGACATTTGATCACGGTTGTTGATGACAAGTCCTCATATGGGAAGGTGAACGGGAATCGTGAATACTCATCTACTATTGTAAGCAAATAGCGTTTGGACGCCACAGTTGGCAACGGTCCTTTGAAGTCGATATTCAATCTTTCCCACGGTTGTGTCGCCTTGATCAAAGTGCCCTGTGGTGGTTTGTGAAATTGTGGTTTTAGCTGGGCACAAACAGGACATGAAACACAAGCACGCTTCACATCTTCAACAGAATCCGGAAGATTTCGACATCGAGCAAAATGTGCTGGCTGAGTTATTCTGGGGTAACAAAGTGAGTCATGTAGTACTCGTTTGAGCTTACAGTGGAGCAGAAAGCACGGGAGAACGCATCCGTGGCCACATTGTCCCTCCCAGGCCGATAGATTATGTCATAACTATAATCCGCTAGCTCAATACGCCACCTCGTAATTTTCTCGTTCTTAATTTTCTGGGTATGATGCTCATCAAAGATGAATGCGACCGATCTTTTATCTGTGACAAGCCGAAAATGTTTGCCAAGCAGAAAATGTTTCCACTTATGCAAGGCCTCGACAATGGCGTAGGCCTCCTTCTCGACAGACAAATGGCGCCGTTCACTGCGTGATAACGTTCTGGAAAAAAACGCTTCAGGTCGCCCCTACTGATTCAAGGTTGCCGCAATGGCACACTCAAAAGCATCCATCTCCACCACGAAAGGAACATCATCATAGTTCTACATCACTACCGCTTTGCAATGTCATTTTTCAAATTTCTTAAAGCTGCTTCGGCGGCTGATGTCAACAGGAAGTTTTTGCATTCGACAAGAGGGCAAAAATTTTTCCGAGTATTTCGGAATCCACTTTGAATAATGCGCAAACAACCCTAGGTTACGTCGCAGAGCAGACAGATCGTGGGGAAGGTGGGATGGGGTCATCTCCATTAGGGGCTGCAGACGACACATGTCGGGTTGGATCGACCCTTTCGAGATCGTGTATCCCAGAAGATTAATCGTTTTTGCTGAAAAAGTACATTTGCTGTCATGAAGAGTCAAATTATATTTTCTGGCTACGTCCATGAAGCATTTTTAATTTTCATCATTCTCTGCTTGAGTTCATCCATACACGGTGATATTGTCCACATGCACAAAAGTGTCTTTTAGATTTTCCTGAGTGACTATGCTGTCGATTGCACGTTGAAAGCAAGTACCCCATTGGTTACCCCGAAGGGTATTCTAAGAAACTGATATCACCTTTGGCCTGATTCGAACGCTGTATACTGTTTGTCGGATTCTCAAATTGGGATTTGATGATGAGCACTGCGTGAATCCAAGGTGATAAACACCTGATATTTCGCCATGTCCTCCACCATTTCGTCAATTCGAGGCAGTGGATATGTATCCAGCAGTGTGAATCTATTTACTGTCTGGGATTTGTCATAGTCATTGTCACGAGCACTTGGGCCCGCCATGGAGAATCGCGAGCCTCAATAATCGCTTCGCTGAGAAGTCTCCCGGTCTCTGAGGCAATACATTTTGCATCCTCGCGTGTAAACCGTCGAGATTTCAGTTATCTGTTCACATTTAGGGATCAGATTCGCAAACAATGATGGCGGTGCTATCGACACCTCGGCTAGTTCACAAACTGAAAGGGATGGTTTGTCCCCATCAAACAGCATCTCCAATTTGGCATGTTGTTTTCAAAAGTCATGACCTCGAAGGAGATCGGAGCATAAGTCCTAGAGAACCAACAATTTTACATTCTTATACGTAGACCCGTTCGCAGTGAGTTCCACAAAATAAAGATTCATTTATTTATAAATCTCGTCCTTCATTATCTGTTTTCGTCAGCTGGACTCTTGCATGCAATAAATTCTGTCCATAAAGATGTCATGTGCCTGAATTGTGTCCATAAAAATTGTGTGTCTGCTCCACAATATGTCACCTGCATGTTGATCGTTTGATTGATATTGGGTTATTTCTGGGGGATCTAAGTTAGGTTAAATTCCTAATAACCAGCGCGGGTTAGCTCACACTCAGAATAAGATCACTTGCATAGGAATAGGATCGTACATGCAACAATATTTATGTCATGTGAAAGGGGGCAGTGTTTAGATTAAGGCTAAATGGAGAAAAAAAAGAAACTAGAACGCCACTCAGTAGAGCGCATACTCCCGCCGTGGGTGGCCGCTGCTGAGCCCTATATTCCAATGGTAAAAAATCCTTCAAAAAATTCCTGGATCCGGAATAATATCCTGAGCTTCACCAAAAACTAATCAATTCTTCCTTATCCCAAGGGCAATCATCCCACCAACTTTCATCCAAATCCGTTCAGAACTTTTCCAGATATCTTGTTCACAAACACATGAACATACGAACACACATACGCGCACACACACACACACACACACACACACACACACACACACACACACACACACACACACACACACACACACACACACACACACACACACACACACACACACACACACACACACACACGGATGGACACGATTGAATGCATTACTCCCTGGCGGGAGTAAAAAGAAAAGTAAGGCAAAAGAGGACTTAGGTCCAAGACAGTAGCAAATACTACACATAGAACAACAATCGTAAAAAAAAAAGAATGTAAGGCCTGCAGTGAAAGCCAGGTGCTGTCCAATTTTCAGTTTCAGGAATCTACAATTTATTTTCTTCAAACCCCACACTATATCTTTTGGTACCTAACTGGTAATACTATGTGTACTAACACCAGGGTAAAATAGGCCAAACATCTATCTAACTCAGGAAGGTGATTCTACAAGTGGGAGAAAAGGAGAAACAAAGGAGTGGAGGTGAATAGTCAACTTGAATTTTGGGAGTTTCACTTGAAAAGGGTTCCTGGACAAACACCTTCATCCTGGAAGAGGTGAGAAGGGTCTGAGGGATAATAAAGTGGAGGAAGCAAAACCAGAAAGGACACGGTAAAATGAGCTTTTAAATGATGATGTCAAAACAACAACTGCTCACCTGCTGCACACCCTCTCCACCAACATCACGGAGATGGTAGACCGACGATACCTTTCCAATTTTGTCCACCTCATCAAGAAAGACAATCCCTGTTACAAGTGAATAGGCAGGTATAATGCAAAAGTGAATGGCAAAAACGATACAAAAAGTGGCATTAATGAAAAGGATATGTCGTGTAAGCCCAAATGCAAGACGAAGTTTTTTTCAGAATTACAATCTTTAAAAATGCAAATACCGTATTTTCCGGTGTATTAGCCGTGACCGTGTATTAACCACACACCTGTTTTTCACCCTCAAAAAAAATAATGATAAAAGCCATGCTCCCGGCGAAGCTTGATGATGTAGGACTGGAAGTGGGTAGTCTTATCAGTCGTGTCATCGGGTACGTGTTAAGAGATGTGTGCACAGCGTCAAACCGACAGATCATGGTGTGCCATGAACCTGTAGGCCCAAGACGGACTGCTTGTAAAGTCCAATGTCATCCCCGTTAGCTAAGCTCCTCGCCTTCAACTTGAGAGCAAGTGTTGTGCAAATGTTGTAAATGAAAAACGGGTAAATTCAAACTAATTTCCCATTATAAGAGGCACAGGTTAGGGTGAGTGCTACCTCAACCCTCATCTTATTGTCCTAGTTTTACTATTACAGTGGTTTATTAGCCCCCGTTGTATTTAACCTGAAACAGGGGCTCATGGATTTGGTCTCATGCATTCGCAACCATATCTCAGAGATGTATGGACTGATTTCGTTCATACTTGGCACAAAGACAATACACGATGGTATACATATGCACATTGTTTTGTTTCGCAATGCGATCAAATATGGCCGGCTCGCGGCCATTTTAGTTGTAGAAAACCTGATGTTGAAAACATCCTTAACCATTTCTCGTACATGCATTTGCCGATGTTGTTCAAACTTGGCACATAGAGAGCGAATTATGGATTACATAAGTACGTCATTACCCTGCACTCGCGTATCTCAGGGTTCGGCATTCGGTTGCGTAATTACTTAGGTACGTACGTATGTGGAGCGTCTGCATTTTTAAATTCATTTTCTCGGCAACCGTTGGTCCAATTGACACGAAAGTTTACTATCGGAGCGCCTCTGCCTGCAGAATTTTTTTTATCCATAATTATGACATACAATGAGCTTAATGAGGTCACATGGTACTGGCACCATCTTGTAAAAATTGAAAAACGTTGCACCTCGATATCTCCGAAACCGCTCCATGGAAAAATTTAAACATGGCTCATTGTCAAGTACTCCCAATGTGGAATAAGATGTGTTCATGGTGATTTCATCGGTGCCTCCATTATGATGTCATAATTTGACAAGTACAAGACTTCGTCTGATCAAGATGAAATTTCTTGAGCATAATCTAGGAATAAATTAGTTTAGAAAAAAATAATGATGTCGTCGGTCACATGGTTCGGCTGCCATATTTGATTTAACACAAAAGCCTTAAAAACCTCTGAAAATAGGTAGGCAGTTAAGAGGAAGCATCGTTCATTTTTTCAGGAAAGCACCAAATTTGGCACAGATGTAGTATGGACCTATACAATTGTTTTCCTGAGGGGCGCCCAAAAATTCAGAAAATTCAAAAAATCCAAAAAAATGTCCTGGATGCCGTGAAAAAGGGGAGAAAACGGGTATTGATTCGAACTGTAGATTCTGATATTGTGGTCTTCCAGTCACACGGTGTGGAGGAACTCTGGATTGCCATTGGCACTGGTAAAAGCGACCACAACCTTGCCATCCATAAAATTGCCACCGGCCTTAGCCGCAGGAAGTCCGAGTCTTTGCCATTATTTCATGCCTTCACTGGCTGCGACACAGTGTCATTTTTTGCCCAAATTTGGAAAAAGACAGCCTGGAAGGCTTGGGAGGCATACCCCAGCATCACGCAGACCTTTCATGCTCTCGCTTATAGGCCATCTGTGGACGCTATTACTATGGAACTACAGAGCATAGAAAGATATGTTGCCATCCTCTATGACAGGACTACCGAGATAAAGACAGTGAATGACATGCGCCGACACTTGTTCACGAAGAAGGCAAGAACAATTGATCACATTCCCCCAACAGCAGACGCCTTTGAACAACACCTAAAACGTGCATGTTTTCAGGCTGGACACGTATGGAGTCAGGCACTTGTGCCCTACCCAGAACTTCCATCACCAGCTGATTGGGGCTGGATGAAAACAGGGACTTCTTGGACACCAATTTGGACCACAATACCACTGATACAGGAGGCATGTTCAGAGCTTACAAGCTGCCACTGTAAGTCGGCCTGTAAAGGCAACTGTAAATGCTCCAGGGCAAATCTGCCCTGCACATCACTGTGTGACTGTGATGGACAGTGCTTGTAGTACTACGCGTCTGTGCGAGAGCCTCCACCTTTCAAGTGCCCACAATATTTTAAGTTAAAACTGCAGCTGTGTGTAACTTTGATTATTTAATACCATTCCATTGTTATCAGAGACCAATAAAACAATGTGTATCACTTGGAATTGAAATTTTACCTAAAATACTATGAGAGATTCAAGCAAAATGGAAACACCATGGCGGCCATCTTGAAATTAAAGATGATGGATGCCAATCTTTATGCAATTGATCCCATTGGATTCAGAGACCATGAAAACATGGGGTAAGACACTGGAACTGTGGTGTTATCGCTCATAGTATAGAAGTTATTGAGGGAAATAGGTCACAGAGGGCGGTCATGTTGAAATTCAATATGGCGGCCACCAAGGGTTCTGAATTTTTGGGCGCCCCTCAGGAAAACAATTGTATAGGTCCATACTACATCTGTGCCAAATTTGGTGCTTTCCTGAAAAAATGAACGATACGCCCTATTTTTCGGTCTTAACTGCCGAAGTAAAATACATCCTAGCGAGGATTTGCAATCTCTGGTTGCTATTTTTCTTGTTTTTTCTCTGCAACTGTGAGTCTGATGGACATGAAATTTTCACCATAGGAGCGCTTCCTCCTGTAGAATATTGAAACGATATTTATGATGTCATAGGTCACGTGGCACAGGCGCCATCTTAGAAAAACTTTGCACCTCTATATCTCCAAAACCGCTCCATGGAAAAAAAATTGAACCGTGGCTCATCTATCTATAATTCCAGTAATCTCTGTCTGTCTGTCTGTACGTCTGTACGTTTGTCTGTGACCGCTGTTTCTCGACAACCACGGGTCCGATATACTTTTAACTTGCCAGGTATATTGCTGGGGACCCGAGGATGTGCCTTTTCAAGGTTTCATATTAATCGGACAATTACTTACCGAGCTATGTCCAAAAAACGATTCAACCAATCAGAGAGCAGCGAACGATCGCGTGTGCCGAACGTGGCGGGCACACTCTGCCTCGGATGGCACATTTGAGAGCGTATTCATTTATTTCACGTTTGCAAACTATGTTGGCGTTAAACTATGTTTTACAACTAATAAAAACGAATTTGCGATTCATTCGCTTTCCTGCGCGTTTGTGCACGCGATGGCGATTTCTTTACCAAACTCCGGAAGCCGTTCGCTTTGGACCAAACCATTGCATGTAAATAGAGGGGGGGGATTGTCACCACTCGCAAGCCGTTCGCTTTGGACCAAACCATTTCATGTAAATAGAGGGGGGGGGGATATAATTTTAGATATAGATATAGTACGGGCATGCCCTAGTTGTAAAGAACTTCACATGGGGAATAGGTGTTTTTACGATGACGTCATTGGTGTCGTAATTATGGCGTCATAATTCGACAGGGACAACGTTTAGTCTGATCAGTTTAAAATTTATTGAGCGTGATCCACACAACAATTATATAAGACAATATAAACTTATAATGTCATCGCCCACGTGGTCTGGTAGCCATATTGGATCAAATAAAAAAACGTTCAAAAACAGAAGAGTTGGCTCTCACCAAGTTGACTGCGCAGGGTAAGTATTATATGAATACTATCTAGTTTGTTTTTGAGATCAAATCCAAGACATTACCGCTTTACACAAAAAAGGTGCAAAAACAGATCCTTGCAACTACAGACTAATCAGCCTGCTCCCAATTATCAGCAAAGTCATGGAATCCATCATTGCTTCGGATATGAAATCTTTCCTCTTCTCCAATGGCTTGATCTCTGATCATCAATTTGGTTTCAGACCAGGTCACTCTACTCTGGACATGCTGCTTCTGCTGTCTCAACAATGGATGGAGGTCCTCAATGCCAAACAGGAAATCAGAGCTGTCTCCCTTGACATATCACGTGCCTTCGATACGGTCTGGCACCCAGCTCTGCTCACCAAATTCTCCTCCTATGGTATCCATGGAAATCTCCATGCATGGCTTGCGGACTTCCTCTCTGGTCGTAGTCAACGTGTGGCCCTGAATGGATTTCTCTCATCTCCCCTTCCTGTTCAGGCTGGAGTTCCCCAAGGCAGTGTGCTGGGCCCTGTGGTTTTTCTGGTCTTTATCAATGATCTCTCCGACTCTCTGGAAAATCCTCTCTATCTCTTTGCTGATGACTCCACTCTCTGCCGCTCCATTCCTCTTCCCTCAGATCGGCAGTCTGCAGCCTCCTCACTCTCTGAAGACCTGGACAAAATCACAGACTGGTCAAACAAGTGGAACATGTCTTTCAATCCTGACAAATCTCACTCTCTTATGATGTCTCTCCGAAAAGATCGACTGGACAACCCTCCCATCTACTTTCTCAACAATCCTCTCCAAGAAGTTCTGTCGCTCAAGCTTTTGGGTCTCACTATCTGCCATGATCTTTCTTCGGAAAACCACATTTCCAAGCTGGCCTCCAAAGCCAGTCGCCGACTGGGCATCCTCCGTCGTGCGAAGTCCTTCCTCGGCACACCTGAGCTCCTCACCACATACAAGGCTTTCATCCGCAGCTCAATGGAATACTGTTCTCCCCTATGGGCCGGTGCTCCTGCCTCACACCTAGCTCGGCTTCACGCTGTTGAATCCAAAGCTTTCAAAATCATTGGAATCTCCCACGATGAAGCTATCTCTGAGGGCCTTTCACTCACTCACCGCAGGCAGGTAGGTGGTCTTTCTGTCTTCTACCGACTCCTCTCCGGCCTTGCTCCCCCAGCTCTCTCTGTGCTCTGTCCCCCAAATATTCCTACAGGTCGCACAAGATCTGCCAGCAACCCTCTGATGGTTAAACTGCCGAAATATCGGCTCTCTGCTCACCTTCACTCTTTCATTCCTCTTTTCTCCCGCCTCTGGAACAAACTCCCACACTCCCTTCAATCCCACTCCTCCCTCCAGGTCTTTAAAACAGCTGTTCACCACCATCTCTTATCTTCCCCCATCCAAAACCTTGATCTTTTCTACCCCCACTAATTCACCCCAGATCCACCTTGTTTGAAATTCTAACTTCTTTCCTGGAAGTCCTGGCAGTGTCCATATGTTTATACCTCTCCCACCGCCCCCCCCCCCCTTCACATGCCTCCCCCCCAAAGCCCTCTCCCTCCCACAGATCTCTCCATGTCTCCATGTCTCTCGGTCCCTGCTCTCAAATGTTGTGTTTGTGTCCTTCCCCCTCTCTCCCCATCTTGTCTCCCGCTCCCGATGTTATTTGTTTTATGTGTCTGTTTGTCTTTCTGTGTGATTAATGTTCGCTCTTTCACGAGCCTCGATGTTGTATACAAAAAAAAAAAGAAAAAAAAAAGATGGTCGACTGGTGGCCATTTTGTTACTTTTTTTTGTTTGTTTTTTTTGTATACAAGATCGAGGCTCATGAAAGAGCAAACATTAATCACACAAAAAGTCAAACCGACACATAAAACACAAAATAAGGGGAGCTGTAGACAAGATGGGGAGAGAGGGGGAAGGACACAAACACAACATTTGAGAGCAGGGACATCGAGAGAACTGTGGGATGGAGAGGGCTTGGGGGGAGGTGGGAGAGGTATAAAACAGATGGAGACTGCAAGGACTTCCAGGATAGAAGTCGGTATTTCAAGAAAGTTGATCTGGGGTGAAATTAGCGGGAGTAGAAAAGATCAAGGTTTTGGATGGGGGAAGATAAGAGATGGTGGTGAACAGCTGTTTTAAAGATCTGGAGGGATGAGTGGGATTGAAGGGAGTGGGGGAATTTGTTCCAGAGGCGGGAGAAAATGGGAATGAAAGAGTGAAGGTGAGCAGAGAGTCTAGATTTTGGCAGTTTAACCATAAGAGGGTTGCTGGCAGATCTTGTGCAACCTGTAGGAATATTTGGGAGACAGAGCACAGAGAGAGCTGGGGGAGCAAGGCCGGAGAGAAGTCGGTAGAAGACAGAAAGACCACAAACCTGCCTGCGGTGAGTGAGTGAAAGGCCCTCGGAGTTAGCTTCATCACAGGAGATTCCAATGATTCTGAAAGCTTTGGTTTCAACAGCGTGAAGCCGAGCTAGGTGTGAAGCAGGAGCACCGGCCCAGAGGGGGGAACAGTATTCCATTGAGCTGCAGATGAAAGCCTTGTATGTGGTGAGGAGCTCAGGTGTGCCAAGGAAGGACTTCACACGACGGAGGATGCCCAGTCGGCGACTGGCTTTGGAGGGTAGCTTGGAAATGTGGTTTTCCCAAGAAAGATCATGGCAGATAGTGAGACCCAAAAGCTTGAGCGACAGAACTTCTTGGAGAGGATTGTTGAGAAAGTAGATGGGAGGGTTTTCCAGTCGCTCTTTTCGGAGAGACATAGTAAGAGTGTGAGATTTGTCAGGATTGAAAGACATGTTCCACTTGTTTGACCAGTCTGTGATTTTGTCCAGGTCTGCAGAGAGTGAGGAGGCTGCAGACTGCCGATCGTTTTGGGAAGGTGGGGGTGGTTTTAAACCTGTCTCCAACAATGTCTCGGGCATGCTTGGTCCGATTTGGTTCAAGCTTGGCACAAGCACAGTACATGACGGCATACACGTTCACTTCACTTTATTTTGCGATTGATCAAAGATGGCCGACTGGTAGACTAGTAGCCATTTTAGTTGTAAAAAATCTGATATTGAACACTGTAGTGAAAATATACCAAAGGTGAACCCGGGAGTGATGCTCGCTTAAACCACTGAGGGGCGTCTATAAGACCTGGGACATCTGCGACGCTGAGCCACTCCTGTGACATTTACTATGACATGTAGTCTTGTAGTCTTGAATGGTACGTATCCGCACATATATGCTGGACTCGCTTGCTTTTATCGATCCTTTCTTTATGATGCCAAGATCCTGATATCTATTGCATGATTGTATTTTTACAGGATGATGCCAAAGATCTAATTGTGATTAAACCTACCTATGGGACAAAGTTGTGGACCTGATTGATTTCCACGACATTTAATCACAATTAAGATCTACGGAAATGGCGGGACACAAGATGGTCAATGTACCGACATTCGGCGCCGACCCGCAAGCTGAGGATTCGGGCTCGGAGTTCACTCACTGGCTCAAAACGCTGGAGAACCAGTTCGCAGCCCAGGATACCGTTCCCACCGCTGAAACGAAGCTGTCTGTGATGCAGACTAAAGTCGACCACCGCGTCTACAGGAGCATCGCACGATGTACGACGTACGATGCCGCCGTGGCAGAGCTCAAGCGAATTTACATTAAGAAACGGAGCGTGGTGTACAACAGGTATCTGCTCTCAACGCGGCGTCAACAGCCCACCGAGTCGATCGATCGCTTTGCCCAGGAGCTGCGACACCTACTTGCGGACAGTACTCAAGAGGTACATACGCACGAGCAGGTCCAGGACGATCTTGTCCGAGATGCTTTTGTCTCTGGGATCAGCTCTTCGATTCCGAGGCTCAGACTTTTGGAGACAGCTGACCTGACGTTCGTGGAGGCACTACGGGTGGCCCACGTCTATACTGAGGCCCGGGAACAATCTACCGCCTATGACCACACACGAGTCGTTGCGGGGACTTCTCAACTCGCGCGACCGGAGAGGGCTACCGCCGAGGATACGGGAGCGGACTCGACTACGGCGGCGCCCCTGACCGCTCCCGAGGTGGACTCGGATTCCGGCTTGGCGGCAGCCACGGCGGCCAGGCCAAGGCCTGAACGAAACGCTACGTGTTACTTCTGTGGCAATCGACAGCATCCCAGGTCAGCGTGTCCAGCTCGGGAAGCAATATGCCATTTGTGTTCAACTAAAGGACATTTTGCAAAAGTCTGCAGGAAGACCGCGCGGGGCACACGAGCTCGCGCGACCTTGAATGGGCTTATCGGTGAGCCAACGGACCGAGCACAGAGCGGGGCGCCTCACCCGGCTTTGATGAGCGGTCCCCCTCCTCATGGGCCCCTGGCTGCACGCTCGTCCTTGGTGAGATACATCGAGCCGCCAAAACAAAAGGCGCAAACACGACCGGCCGTGGAGCGACCGTCCTTGACTGGCATCCGAACGCCCTCCTCAAACAAACGACAAGCTCCTGGTTTGAAAGCTCCTCTTGCTTTGCGGCAAACGCTGCACGTGACACGAGCGCCACTCGACGGCAGCTCGTAAGAACTACACGCTCTTGCCTCAGCACATGAAACTGCAGATGGCTGCGATCCTTCTCGCGTGACACGAGCGCCATCTGACGGCAGCTCGTACGAACTACACGCTCTTGCTCCAGCACGGCCAACTATGCGTTTGGCACGGGGGCCCTCCAGAGGCTGCTCAAACGACCGGAAAACTGCAGCCGGTGTGGGATCCACACGCGAGGCGTGATCTTCTCGATCGGACGGCTCAATACCTGCCGGATCTTACGGCCTTGCTCAGGCCATTATTCCGCTCATGGTCGAAGGCATTTTTGCGCGGGCCTTAGTCGACACGGGGTCTACGGATAGTTTTATCGATCAACGGCTGGTGCGTCATTGATCAAAGATGGCCGACTGGTAGACTAGTAGCCATTTTAGTTGTAAAAAATCTGATATTGAACACTGTAGTGAAAATATACCAAAGGTGAACCCGGGAGTGATGCTCGCTTAAACCACTGAGGGGCGTCTATAAGACCTGGGACATCTGCGACGCTGAGCCACTCCTGTGACATTTACTATGACATGTAGTCTTGTAGTCTTGAATGGTACGTATCCGCACATATATGCTGGACTCGCTTGCTTTTATCGATCCTTTCTTTATGATGCCAAGATCCTGATATCTATTGCATGATTGTATTTTTACAGGATGATGCCAAAGATCTAATTGTGATTAAACCTACCTATGGGACAAAGTTGTGGACCTGATTGATTTCCACGACATTTAATCACAATTAAGATCTACGGAAATGGCGGGACACAAGATGGTCAATGTACCGACATTCGGCGCCCACCCGCAAGCTGAGGATTCGGGCTCGGAGTTCACTCACTGGCTCAAAACGCTGGAGAACCAGTTCGCAGCCCAGGATACCGTTCCCACCGCTGAAACGAAGCTGTCTGTGATGCAGACTAAAGTCGACCACCGCGTCTACAGGAGCATCGCACGATGTACGACGTACGATGCCGCCGTGGCAGAGCTCAAGCGAATTTACATTAAGAAACGGAGCGTGGTGTACAACAGGTATCTGCTCTCAACGCGGCGTCAACAGCCCACCGAGTCGATCGATCGCTTTGCCCAGGAGCTGCGACACCTACTTGCGGACAGTACTCAAGAGGTACATACGCACGAGCAGGTCCAGGACGATCTTGTCCGAGATGCTTTTGTCTCTGGGATCAGCTCTTCGATTCTGAGGCTCAGACTTTTGGAGACAGCTGACCTGACGTTCGTGGAGGCACTACGGGTGGCCCACGTCTATACTGAGGCCCGGGAACAATCTACCGCCTATGACCACACACGAGTCATTGCGGGGACTTCTCAACTCGCGCGACCGGAGAGGGCTACCGCCGAGGATACGGGAGCGGACTCGACTACGGCGGCGCCCCTGACCGCTCCCGAGGTGGACTCGGATTCCGGCTTGGCGGCAGCCACGGCAGCCAGGCCAAGGCCTGAACGAAACGCTACGTGTTACTTCTGTGGCAATCGACAGCATCCCAGGTCAGCGTGTCCAGCTCGGGAAGCAATATGCCATTTGTGTTCAACTAAAGGACATTTTGCAAAAGTCTGCAGGAAGACCGCGCGGGGCACACGAGCTCGCGCGACCTTGAATGGGCTTATCGGTGAGCCAACGGACCGAGCACAGAGCAGGGCGCCTCACCCGGCTTTGATGAGCGGTCCTCCTCCTCGTGGGCCCCTGGCTGCAAGCTCGTCCTTGGTGAGATACATCGAGCCGCCAAAACAAAAGGCGCAAACACGACCGGCCGTGGAGCGACCGTCCTTGACTGGAATCCGAACGCCCTCCTCAAACAAACGACAAGCTCCTGGTTTGAAAGCTCCTCTTGCTTTGCGGCAAACGCTGCACGTGACACGAGCGCCACTCGACGGCAGCTCGTAAGAACTACACGCTCTTGCCTCAGCACATGAAACTGCAGATGGCTACGATCCTTCTCGCGTGACACGAGCGCCATCTGACGGCAGCTCGTACGAACTACACGCTCTTGCTCCAGCACGGCCAACTATGCGTTTGGCACGGGGGCCCTCCAGAGGCTGCTCAAACGACCGGAAAACTGCAGCCGGTGTGGGATCCACACGCGAGGCGTGATCTTCTCGATCGGACGGCTCAATACCTGCCGGATCTTACGGCCTTGCTCAGGCCATTATTCCGCTCATGGTCGAAGGCATTTTTGCGCGGGCCTTAGTCGACACGGGGTCTACGGATAGTTTTATCGATCAACGGCTGGTGCGTCAACATGGGTGACCGGTCCTCGGGACTACATGACGGATCTTCATGGCCTCCCAAGGACTTAGGCTCAGCACAAAAGGGGAATGTCGATTGAAACTTGTGATAAAGGGACGCATGTTTCCAGATGTACATCTCATGGTGTTGCCTGCATTATGTGCTGACATTCTGTTAGGACACGATTTTCTTAAGCGACATGGACGTTTGGAAATGGAATTCTGTGGGACGGACACACTTGCTGTGTGTGCACTCGCGAAAATGGACATTGAGCCTCTTTCGCTGTTCCCCAACCTGACCACTGACTGCACTCCTGTAGCAGTAAAATCACGGCGCTACTCACGAGCAGACGCGCAATTTATTGCGGAGGAAACGGCCCAGCTCTTAAAGGACGGTATTATCGAACCTAGCCGGTCGCCGTGGCGGGCCCAGGTTTAAGTGGTGCGAAGTGAGGCCCATCGCCGACGCATGGTAATCGACTACTCGCAGACGGTTAATCGCTTTACACAGCTGGACGCCTACCCCTTACCGGGGATGGACGCGCTAGTACGACAGGTGGCCCAGTACTCCATCTACAGCACTCTCAATCTGCGTAGTGCATATCATCAGATCCCCATTTCCAGGGCTGATCGCATCTATACCGCCTTTGAATCGGGTCAAAGGTTATACCAGTTCACCCGACTACCTTTTGGGGTGACGAACGGGGTCGCCTGTTTTCAGAGGGCTATGGACGACCTCGTTACTAAGGAGAACTTGACAGATGTCTTTGTATATCTGGACAATCTTACGGTTTGTGGGTATGACCAGGGGCATCACGATGCTAATCTGAAGCGCTTCCTCGAGGTCGCGCAGAGGTATCGCCTAACCATGAATGAGGCTAAGTGTCGTTACTCTCTACGCACGATAGATCTTCTGGGGTACACCATGACCCATGGCTCTGTCTCTCCGGATAAGGAGCTTCTGCGACCTTTGCTCGATATGGCTCCGCCTAGCGATCGAGCTTCGCTGAAGCACGCTCTTGGGCTGTTCGCCCACTATTCGAAGTGGGTGCAAAATTTATCCGCGAAGCTCCGCCCCCTCGTGGCCTGCGACACATTCCCCATGAACCCGGCCGCCTTGGCGGCCTTCGGGGGCCTTAAGGCCGACATCGCTGGCGCCGCTGTGGCGACGATCGACGAGAGCGAATCTTTCGTCTTAGAAAGTGATGCCTCGGATCATACGATAGCGGCGGCTCTCTCCCAAGGGGGGCGCCCTGTGGCTTTCTTTTCGCGGACTCTCACCTCCGCTGAGCGGAGGCATTCGTCTGTCGAAAAGGAAGCATACGCGATCGTCGAGTCGATTAGGCGATGGCGACCGTACTTACTCGGGCGATGCTTCCAAATCATCACTGACCAACAAAGCGTTGCGTTCATGTACGACACCTTACATGCTCAACGTATTAAGAATGAGAAAATCACTCGCTGGCGTATCGAACTCGCCGACTTCTGCTACACCATCAAATACCACCCGGGGAAGGATAACCTGATCGCCGGCGCCTTATCGAGGCCGGCTACGTGCGCGGGTATCATAACTCTGGAGGGTCTGCGCACTTTGCACGACACTATGTGTCATCCAGGGGTGGCGCGTTTCGCTCATTTTGTGCGTAGTGGTAATCTGCCATACTCGATTGAGGACATCCGCCGGATCTGCCGTGACTGCGCTATATGTGCGGAACTCAAACCGCGTTTTTACAACCCTTCCATGGGGACGCTGGTTAGGGCTACTAGACCGTGGGAGAGATTGGCGATGGATTTCAAAGGACCGCTGCCGGTGTCGAGTAACTCTCGTTATCTGCTCACTATCGTTGATGAGTACTCGCGATTCCCTTTTGCTTACACGTGCGGGGATATGACGGCTGCCACGGTCATACGGTGCCTGCAGAATTTGTTTTCTATGTTTGGGTATCCGGCCTACGTGCATACAGATCGGGGTGCGGTGTTCCTGTCTCAGGAGGTGAGAGGTTATTTGCTCCAAAATAATGTCGCTTCGAGTTACACCACACCGTACAGACCCCAGGCGAATGGGCAGATCGAACGCTTCAATGGGATTATATGGAGGGCCGTCATGCTAAGCCTCAGGACCCTCGGCCGGGGCCTCGATAAATGGGCTTGGTCGCTACCTGCGGCTCTGAACTCGATCAGGGCTCTCCTATGTACGGCCACCAACCAGACTCCTCACGAAAGACTGTTCCACCACCCTAGAAGCTCGGGTAGTATCCGATCTTTACCCAGCTGGCTCGCTGAGCCGGGGCCGGCCTATCTCAAACGAGCGGTTCGCACAAGCAAGTACGACCCCTTAGTAGATAAGGTGCAGGTACTCCAGGCTAATCCCGAGCATGCTCGTGTGATGACGGCAGATGGACGCGAGTCCACTGTCTCCGTACGCCATCTCGCCCCATGTGGGGTCATCGACCCTTATAGGGATATCGACGAACCGATCTACGAGTCTATGGACTCAACCGAAGCTTCCTCTCTGGAACTTCGGCCGTCACTTCCGTCGTCACATACACCCCTGCCTGAAGGCTCTGAGGTGCCCCCTCCGACACCGGCCTCCAGCGGCTACTCCGAAGCAGGGGACTCCGGGCTTGGGGACACCGTGCCCGGTAGTTTCCAGACACGAGCTGGCAGGGTAGTTCGCCACCCCGACCGCTACGGGTGGACCGACTGACATGGAATGACGTACCCCAATCAATTAATGCTGACGCTCGCTTGAGGCCTGCCTAGCGGCAGTATAGTTCTAACGGCGGGGAGAATGTAGTGAAAATATACCAAAGGTGAACCCGGGAGTGATCCTCGCTTAAACCACTGAGGGGCGTCTATAAGACCTGGGACATCCGCGACGCTGAGCCACTCCTGTGACATTTACTATGACATGTAGTCTTGTAGGCTTGAATGGTAAGTACCCGCACATATATGCTAGACTCGCTTGCTTTTATCGATCCTTTCTTTATGATGCCAAGATCCTGATATCTATTGCATGATTGTATTTTTACAGGATGATGCCAAAGATCTAATTGTGATTAAACCTACCTATGGGACAAAGTTGTGGACCTGATTGATTTCCACGACAAACACGTCCTCAACCATTTCTCGGACAGGCATTTACCGATCTTGTTCAAACTTAGCACACAGATAATGAATGATGGGTTACATATGCACGTCATTTTTCTTTTGACATCAGATCCAATATGGCTGAATGGTGGCCATTTTTTTTACTTAAACGTGGCCCCAACCATTTATTGAACATGTATGGTCCAATTTTATTCAAACTTGGCACAAACACAATACATGAGCATACATCTGCAGATTTTGTTTTGTCATCCGACCAAAGATGGCCGACTGACAGCCTTTAACGCCGTACAGCAAAATTACTAAAACCACGGCAGGGGCTATGACAATTTATATATTTTTCTTCTTGTTTTCTGTGTATTAAAGTAGCAGCAGTTTTATGTCCGTCTGTCAGTCACGCTATGTCATTACATTGATATGCCGTTCAGGCCGACGATGTCGTCGAAGCAGTTGAACCTGTCATATAATACACAGCCATGTGCTGTGTGCAGGAAGGGTGTCGGAGTGAACTCCATTCAATGTACAATGTGCGCTGAGTGGGTTCATCAAAAATGTAGTGGTCTGAGAGGGTCATTAACCAGTGTGGCAGCTACATTCAAATGTAAGGTGTGCACAGAGGGAGCTGCAGATGGAGGAAATGTTGAGTTGGATCTTGGAGACGGTGTGAAGCTGGAAGGTGTGAAAACATTTTGCTACCTCGGAGACATGCTGAATGGAGAAGGTGGATCAGACTCGGCAACGGTTGCTAGAGTGAGATGTGCATGGAAGAAGTTTCGGGAACTGAGTGGCGTGCTGATGAGGAGGGGAGTGTCGTTGAAGCTGAAGGGAAAAGTGTATGCTGCATGTGTGAGAAGTGTTATGATTTATGGGAGCGAGACATGGGTCATGAATGTAGAGCAGCAACGAAGGCTGGAAAGGGTGGAAATGCGAATGGTTCAGTGGATGTGCGGAGTGTCGTTGAGAGAGAGGAAGACAAATGATGAATTGCGAAAGATGATGGGAATAGAGCCTGTGATTGATGCTGTGAAGAGGAACAGGTTGAGATGGTTTGGTCATGTGTTGAGGAAGGGGATGAAAGTGACTGGTTGAGAAGAGTGATGGAAATGAATGTAGAAGGAAGTAGAGGACGGGCAAGACCGAGAAAGACTTGGCTAAAGATGGTGGAAGAAGAAATGCGGGCAAGGGGGTTAACAAGGAGAGATGCAGAAAATAGGGCAAAATGGAGAAGATTGTCATGGGGACTGCAAGGCTAACCCCCGCTCTAGTAGGGAAAATGGCCTTAAAATGCATGTTGTTGTTGTTGTGTGTTGTTGTCAGTCACGCTACGTCATTACATTGATATGCCGTTCAGGCCGACGATGTCGTCGAAGCGGTTGAACCTGTCATATATCACAATCTGCATGCTCTACCCTTACGTTTTTCATTCAGTGTGAAATACAAACAAACCGATTGTTAAAATGACCATCAAATATCAAAAGCATAGACATTATGGCTCTTCCAACAACACGGTACGTATAGGCCTCAGGCTTCGTGCCTTTATGCCTCACCTTCAGGCTGCTTCGGACAAATTAAGCCCAGGTTTCTTAATACAGTCGTATCGTTTCAGTAGTATCATTTTCATAACAATAATAATAATATAGTAAATATGACCATAACACTTTAATCCCAATGTCGTGAATGCAAAGTTAATGGATTGAAGCGGTGTAGGGTTCATGAATCAATGATAAGCGGTGTACGGTACTAATAACCGTGGAAGTAAGGAATTCACCTCGGTTTTTCGATAGTAATATCATTTTCATAATAATGATAACGTAACGATAATATTATAGTAAATCTAATCGTAACACGAATCCCTTCATAGTGACTGCAAAGTTACTGGAGGTGAAAATATATCATCTTCTATACATGAAAGTAGCGGTCTGTCACGCTACGTAATTACGTCAATGATGTCATTACGGTGTACTACGGCTGACTCCACCGACCGACATCTTAATTTATATGCGGTACAGGCCGAACATGTCGTCAAAGCAGTAGAACCTGACGTTGATGCGGTCGAACCTGTCATGTGTTTTTACACACGGACAGCTGTACATTGCAGTGAGTACAGTAGGAGACCCACTCGATCTGCGCATCTTTGCCAACCAGAGTGAATTCCAGATAAGGAGAGGAACTGCATATGCTGTAGGCCGACTATCCCACAACGTTGTTTATAGTGAGATCATATAAACTCAGGAGCAGATTGAAAGTGAAACCCAGAGGGTTCATAGCTCCCAAGAAAATGTTGCTTTAAAATATTTTTTAATGGACTAAAAAAACTTTAAATAGACTAAAATACTTTAAATGCACCTTTTCTAGTTCACTAATAAATACATTACAACAAACGTAGGCATTCGCCATCCAAAGCCATGATCTTTTCTGTACCTGTTAAACCACCCCCACCCTCCCAAAAATTAGCTTATGTATACATCTTGTCCAACCCTTGAGTTCACCCTTAACCCTCATCGTTACCTGTATCCCTTGTTTGTCCCTCTCTGTCTACCTTCTCCTTACACCTTGCTATTATATTAGCGTTTACCCTTTCTCCTGCTGTTCCCTTTGTTATGTTGTGTCTTGATGTATTCTATTTCCTAGCTCTTCTACGAGCCTGGACCATGTATAACAAAATTAGAAAAAAGTATTGTAGCGATGCAAATGTCATGGCAAGCAAGACGTGACATCACACTGCGGCAAAGAAGGACCAATGGGGAAGTGACACACAAGCGTCGGAGAGTGCAGGAGTGACCCGTGCTCCCTGAAACCACGCATCGCCCAAAGTCAGAGAGTACTGCCATGATCTTTGCTCCCTAAAAGCCACGCCTTTCCCCAGGGCAGATAAAACCCACACGCAGCAATGTTGTCAGCTGATTTGTGCACCAATGACCTGTATGTGACCCAATAATGCTTTCCTGCCTGCTCGAGGAAGGAGACTGCTTGCCTGCTCGTTCGAGGAAGAAGACTGCTGGCCTGCTCGCTTGAGGAAGGAGACTGCTGGCCTGCTCGCTCGAGGAAGGAGACTGCTGGCTGCCTGCTCGAGGAAGAAGACTGCTGGCTTGCCTGCTTGAGGAAGAGACTGCTGGCCTTCCTTCTCGAGGAAGGAGAATGCTTCCCTGCCTGATCAAGGAAGGAGACTGCTGGCCTGCTCGCTCGAGGAAGGAGACTGCTGGCCTGCTCGCTCGAGGAAGGAGACTGCTGGCCTGCTCGCTTGAGGAAGGAGACTGCTGGCCTGCTCGCTTGAGGAAGGAGACTACTGGCCTGCCTGCTTGAGGAAGGAGACTGCTGGCCTGCCTGCTTGAGGAAGGAGACTGCTGGCCTGCCTGCTCGAGGAAGGAGACTGCTGGCCTGCTCGCTTGAGGAAGGAGACTAATGGCCGGCTCGCTCGAGGAAGGAGACTGCTGGCCTGCTCGCTCGAGGAAGGAGACTGCTGGCCTGCCTGCTCGAGGAAAGGAGACTGCTTGCCTGCATATTCGGGTTGAGGGTCGGGGTGAGACAAGTCCTGCTGGGGCAAGGCTGGGAGTGCAAACGGCAACACAAGGTCCTTAGTGCGCAACAGCTCCTTACTGAATTACAAGATCTTTTTTTACCAACTCTAAGACCCCCTAATTCATATATTTGAGCCGCACAAAAATAACCTGAAAGTTATCGACGATTAACCATCTGGGCAAGGGATACATACATATATATATACAGACTTGGCATTTAATATGGAATTTTTTTTTTGTGGGGGTGAACTTACTTTTCAAGTTGACTTAGAACCAAAAGTTGACTTAGAACCAAAAGATCAGCCAAGTTGTCGTATGGCCATTGCGGAATTATGTTGAAATTATTCTAGATTTTGTTAATGTGACCTTTAAAAGAAACAAAAACCACATTTGACATTTCGAAGCAAATAAATTGATACTTGAAAGTGATGTAAACTGATATCGAACTCAATTCACGGACAGTACTGTGTTAAACTTCTGTACGTTTTCCAGAAGTATCTCTATTTTGCACATTAGCCAATTTTTTTTTTAACAAAAACAAAAGTTAAATTACAACTGGGATTACGGACAGTAAAATTACAGTTCAGTATGTCGTGTAACCCCCACGACCATTCAGGAGAGCACGTACACGTCAAGGCATGCTGTTCACGAGATTTGCCAAGGCTTGGACAGGATTCGCTTGCCATGCAGTGACAATAGCCTGCTGCAATTCACGCACAGAGGCAGGCTGCTGATCCAAGTTGTCGATTTGACGCGTTAATTCTGCCCACAAGTTCTCTATCGGATTCATATCCGGGGACATGGCAGGCCACTCCATATGCTCTACACCACGGTCAGTAAGAAAGTGTTGGATCATGCGAGCACGATGAGGCCGTGCATTGTCATATTGGAAGACAAAGTTTCCTCGAAAGGCTACAAAAGCAAATGGAAGCAATGTTTCTTCCAGAATGGCCCTGTACTTTAACTGGTTCAGGTTTCCATTCAGAACAACCAGGTCAGTTTTGCCTCCTGCATGAAAAGCAGCCCAAACGGTCACCCCACCACCTCCAGCTTGGACTCTTGGCACTATACAATCTTCGTTGTAGGCTTCATGCACTTGTCTGCACACTCGGACATGGCCATCTTGACGATAGAAAAGAAATCTAGACTCGTCACTGAAGGTCACGTGATTCCAGTGTCCTGGCTGCCATTGACGGTGCTCTCTGGCCCACTGCAATCGGCGCTGGCTGTGTTGTCTGGTCAGGCGTGGCTTTCTCAGGGGACGCCTGGCACGATAGCCTGCTTGAACCAGTCGTTGGTTGACTAGCCTTCTGGATACAGGCACATTTGTCAGTTGCTGCCACTCAGCCCTAAGCCGATAGCTGACTTGGTATGGCCATTGCGGACTAACCGGTGCAGCTGGCGATCATCCCTACTTGTGGTTCTGCGGGGACGTCCTGGCCTCGATATTGGAGGAGGGACATCCCTCTGAGCATTTCGTTCCGGGATCTTGACACCTGACCTTGAGTGATGCCATACTGCCGAGCAATAGCACACTGTTTCATGCCGGAATTTCGTAATGCCACCACTCCATGACAAACAGCATTGTCGAGTTGACGGACCATCTCCAGAGGAAGAGGCAATAACTTTTGTAGACGTGCAGCAGTTGTTTTCCACTAATACAGAACGCAACAACCCTCATATACCCGATTGTGAAGCCAATCGTCAAATGTACCTGTCCATACATTTTGTCACGCCACCTGTGATATAATCCTGTTATTGACTTCTTGCTGCGACAGACAATCAGTGACATGGTTCTTTTAACAAAGAAATCACCGAAGCATAAAAGAAACTCACCAGATTGATATTCTGAGTTCAGAAAGGACACCCAAGTCAAGAAAAAAAATATATTCCATATTAAATGCCAAGTCTGTATATATACTGATACACACCTTACACATTCTCCTCTATAGCTTACATTGCATATGCCGCACCTCTCATGACACCACCGCATTACATTCCTTTCCTTCCTTTCCCTCCACTTTGGACCAGCACATACCCGCCTGCTTGAGCAGGGTGAGCGTGAGGTCACATCTAAGCATCAAAGTGCTTTCTTTCTCTTTCTATCTAATTTCCTGTGTTTTCTTTCTCTTTTTCCGGTATGGCACGCCTGTCCTGTGTTTGGATAAGTTAACATAGTAGAGTAAATACATGCCTTTCATTGATAAAATGTTTCAAACCTGCCCTGGTGTCCCTTTCCATCATCGTTTCGACGTAACATATATAACAAGAAAAAGAGCAATCAGAGATTGCAAACCCTCGCCAGGATGTATTTTCAGTGGTTTTAATGCTTTTGTGTTAAATCAAATATGGCGGCCGAACACGTGACCGATGACATCATCATTTATTTTTTTTCGAAACTAATTTATTCCTAGATTATGCTCAAGAAATTTCATCTTGATCGGATGAAGTTTTGTACTTGTTGAATTACGACGTCATAATGGAGGCACTTATGACATCACCATTAACATATTTTATTCCCCATGGAGAGTTCTTTACAATGAGCCGTCTCAATTTTTTCTGTTGAGCACTTTCGGAGATATAGAGGTACAAAGTTTTTCGATTTTTCCAAGATGGCGGCCGAACCACGTGACCTATGACGTCATAATTATCATTAAGAAATTCTACAGGTGGAGCTGCACATACGGTGAAAATTTCCTGTCAATCGGACCAACGGTTGCAGAGAAAATCATATTTAGTCTGTGCGGACAAATAGACAAACAGACAAACAAACGGACTCAAATGCCATCAATACCCTCTCCTATGGCGAGGGTAATAAATAGATGGGAAGTTGTGCCCCATTGATTCGCTCCATTAGATAGCCGGCCTCCCACCTCTGGTTTCCCTCGGCTGCACGTAATAAATAGATACAGGGTGGGACGTCGACAGTGAGGTTCCCCAGTTGGGATAGCTAAATCACCAGCAAGGTAACGTGATAGTTGGGTGTGAAGACCCTGCTAGATTTCGCAGCTTCAACCGGCATCCACAGTCGCTTATCAACCCATCGGGTCGCGGAGCTTTGCTTGGCTCGTTGGCTTCAGGGTCGGAGGTCGAGTAGCGGGTCCGAGCAACCCCCTCATTAACCGTGCATTCATCTCAAAATCCGTAACAATATACGTGTGTATGTTATTACCGCACACTGATTAGTGACATCGTAATGAACAGAAGTTGAAAATAATCAGGACGGTTTTATATGCAATTGAAATGACAAATGTACAAAACAGTATACCTTGCTCTGCCCGCATGATGCTGTAATCAGCCTGATGTAAAAGCTGCTCCAGTATTGATTCAACATCCTCACCCACATAGCCAGCTTGAGTAAAGGAAGTGCAGTCACAGAGAACAAAGGGCACGCCGAGGTAGCGAGCCAGAGAACGAGCAAGCAGAGTTTTACCTGCACCGTCATAAGCAAAAAGAGGAAATGTAATGCATTCAGAGGGCCTTGTGTGCATCATATTTATAATGTGCATGTGGAGGACATTCATCGGTATGCAAAATAGGTGCACGTGTTGGACATTTTCTCAATGGAAAAGCTTGTTCCTTTAAGAATGGTAGCTTAGTGTATACCGAACGAGTAAATTAAATGGCTGCAATATTGTCACGTGTTATATTACCTGAGCCTGTGGGCCCCAACAGGAGCACGTTGCTCTTTTCCAGCTGAACTGTGACTGAAAGGGCAGAATGACGCTGATCAAGCTGCTCTGCCTGAACGCGTTCTTCACATCGAGACATTTGTTCCCTCCCTTCCTCCATTTGGCCAGCAATCTCTGGGCCTGTAAAAGACTAGTGTTGAAACCTCAGTAAGTGCAACCAGGCCATAATCCCAGGTTTCATTTTTACAATCCATATTATCAAAGGAGCTGTGTCTGTTTGTCGTGTTATAACTTGAGAACGGATTAATGGATTTCACACCTGGCGAAATTGCAAATACCAACTTGTGAAGCTGGCTATCCCTGCATGGAGGGCAGGATCTCCCAGGAATCCTTTTTGGTCTTGCTCCATAGATTAGCCGTCACAACAATGCCGAGGAAACGGAAAGCCCAGTTTGTTTGCATTTACGCAAAGGCAGAGACAAAGAGACCTCAGAGTTTGTTTCCTGCCATGGCCCATGCCGAATACGTACCCCGGACAGTTTCATAAAAATAAAAAAGAGGGGGGGATGGCGAGAAATGATTTTTTTTTGATCTTCCTCTTTGTGTGTTGTTGTATACTATTTGCAATTCAGCATCTAAAAAGGCCGTGATGAATATCCCATTAACACTCCACCCCCACCCACCAACCCCTCCACCCCCACCCACCAACCCCCCCACCCCCTCCCACCAACCCCCCCACCCCCTCCCACCAACCCCCTCACCCCCTCCCACCAACCCCCTCACCCCCTCCCACCAACCCCCTCACCCCCTCCCACCAACCCCTCACCCCCTCCAACCCGCTCCCCCAATCCCACCCCTCCTCCCCCACCCCCACCATCTATACCCATAGCTGGGATGGTATCTATACACCGCCTAATTTTATTTGTTCCCACAAACCACAACTTTGTTTTTTCCAGCAAATAAGCAAAGATTGGTTTTTCCGTCAGCGACGCAATGGGCCAAAATCGCATGCCCAAGACGAATAAAAAACGGCCCGGGTCATTTTTCCGTATCAAAGCGGGATCGTATCAAAGCAGGGTCGTATAAAAGCGTGGTCGTATCAAAGCGTGGTCGTATCAAAGCGGGGTCGTATCAAAGCGGGGTCGTATCAAAGCGGGGTCGTATCAAAGCGTAGTCGGATCAAAGCGGGGTCGTATCAAAGCGTGATCGTATCAAAGTGGGGTCGTATCAAAGCGTGGTCGAATCAAAGCGTGGTCGTATCAAAGTGAGGTTGTATAAAAGCGGGGTTGTATCAAAGCGGGGTTGTAACAAAGCGTGGTTGTATCAAAGCGGGGTTGTATAAAAGCGGGGTTGTATAAAAGCGGGGTTGTATCAAAGTGGGGTCGTATCAAAGCGTGGTCGTATCAAAGCAGGGTTGTATAAAAGCGGGGTCGTATCAAAGCGGGGTCGTATCAAAGCGTGGTCGTATCAAAGCGGGGTCGTATCAAAGCGTGGTCGTATCAAAGCGGGGTTGTATCAAAGCGTGGTCGTATCAAAGCGGGGTCGTATCAAAGCGGGGTCGTATCAAAGCGGGGTCGTATCAAAACGTGGTCGTATCAAAGCGGGGTCGTATCAAAGCGTGGTCATATCAAAGCGTAGTTGTATCAAAGCGAGGTTGCATAAAAGCGGGGTTGTATCAAAGCGGGGTTGTATAAAAGCGGGGTTGTATCAAAGCGGTGTTGTATCAAAGTGGGGTTGTATCAAAGTGGGGTTGTATCAAAGTGGGGTTGTATCAAAGTGGGGTTGTATCGAGGTGGGGTTGTATCAAAGCGGGGATGTATCAAAAGTGCGGTTGTATTAAAGCGGGGTTGTATCAAAAGCGGGGTTGTATCAAAAGTGGGGTTGTATTAAAGTGAGGTTGTATCAAAAGCGGGAAGGCGGACTGCCAGCAGTTATAAAGTGGCAGTTCTCGTATTATAGTGAGATTAAGAAATTAAATCAGCAGCCCGTCAACCAATTCTATGACCCGTCAGCCAATTTTGTTTTCAATAAAATAATTATAGACACTTTCAAACATCACCTGAAACAACATTGCGCGTTGCAGAAGGTTCAGTCCAGACAGTGGTTCCTGCCCTCCCTGAAATGGAAAGATTGTGCCACAAGCGCTTGTAGTGATTGTATACGGCCACCGAGAGGACTCGCTTGGCATACTGCTGGCCAATGACATGTTCATCCAGGTATGAGCAGATCTGGGAGGCCAGAGAAAAAAATAAAAATTAACGGAGGGAGGGTTTACTCCCCAAATCTGCCATCGAGTGATTCGCATCTAGAATCAAATGATAAAATACATTATTAGCAGTGTTTGTAGTCATGTAATGGATAAATATTTATTTTCACTTCTGTTTCAGGATATATTTTATTAATTCAATAAACTAGGCCACAAGGCGGGGCAATTTATGAAAAAAAACACCCTAACCCTAAACAAATTCTAACAAAAGGTTTTTCAGTGTTTTTCTTACCTACTGGGTGTTTTAAACGACTGAAAAAAATTCTACCAAAATCTGACCACCAGAAGTAGGTTAAAACTGGGTCAGTTCCAAGATGGCCGCCGCTGACCCTGAAAATCAGGAAGGCGGCTGTAACTTCCTTATTATTAGGTGTAGAGCAATATTTTGTGTATCTAAGCTAGGGTTTTAAAGGTCAAGGAATTCATTGGTGCCAATGGATTTATGACTTGGTCCATTAAATCCGTAAATCCAAGATGGTGGCCAATATGGCAGCCAACAATCCCAAACAATTTGATATAGGACAGTGGTTTTTGCTTCATTGTTTTCTTTATTAAATATTACTTTTTTGACCTGCTTTCAGCGTTATTTTCTTGAATATTGAATGTTTTTATTTGTGTTTCAGGTTTGGAATATGAGTGCTTCAAGCTTAGCCCATGAAAGTTGTCCGATCTGCAAAGACAGGATTGAAGATGGAGATGGTGTAAAAGTTCGTCAGATTGGCGCTGATGGCATCAATTCAGCAAGTGTTAGGAGAGGTGAGAGCATTGTTGTGATGGCTGACGGAAAAGCACACTTTGACTATCGTAAATGGTACAAAAATCAACATGGTACACACAAACTAACTAACTTCCCTGCAAATGTCTGCTGCTCTTCTTCTGCTCCAATCGGCTCATCTGATCATGTGCTTGTTAAAGTGGACATCTCTCTGGCCATTCTCAGAGAGCCTCCTCAGCGTCGGCGAGTCTAGCATTTCACTTAGGCTGACTAGCATGGTCTTCAAGCAGCCATCAATCATCTGGACTGGTCTCCCATCTCTACAGCCTCTGACATCAACTCTTCCTGGGAATTCTTCCAAAGTAAACTGCTCTCTCTCTCATGCACAGATTTATCCCATCTCGTCTTCAGTTGTCATACCCTTCCTCCCATCCATGGTACACTGAATCTTGTGGTGAGGCAGTTGCCATGAAACAACTTGCCTTCGCCTCCTGGAGGGCTAATCCAATGGAAGGTAATCTCAGTTACTTCCGTAAAGCTCAGAAAAGTGTGTGTCTACCCTCAGGAGAGCCAGGAAACAATATCGCTCTACTCTCAAGACTGAACTCTCAAACCTGTCTCCTTCCTCCAAATCCTGGTGGGGTTTGGTCAAATCTGTTTCTGGTGTTTGTTCCCCTTCCATCCCCTCCCTTACCTCAAATGGCTTCACAGCTGACACTGCACGTGAAAAAGCCGAATGCCTCAACTGTGTTTGCCTCAATATCCTGTGTCCCGAACTCATCTCTCTCTCTGTTCCCACCTTACCCAGTCGAACCCAGCTGCTCCTGGACTCTGTGTCCTCCTCTCCTGACAAGGTGGAGAAGTTTTTGTCAAACCTCAACTCTGATTCTGCAACTGGACCAGACGGCATCAGCCCACGGGTCCTAAAATCCTGCTCTGCCGCTCTATCTCACCCTCTCTCTGGTCTCTTCACCCTCTCTTTTGTTCAAGCTCATCTGCAATCTGCTTGGAAATCAGCCAAGATTATCGCTTTACACAAAAAAGATGCAAAAACAGATCCTTGCAACTACAGACCAATCAACCTGCTCCCAATAATCAGCAAGGTCATGGAATCAATCATCGCGGCGGACATCAAATCCTTCCTCTTCTCCAATGGTTTGATCTCTGATCATCAATTTGGATTTAGACCACATCATTCTACTCTGGACATGCTGCTTCTGCTGTCTCAAAAATGGATGGAGGTCCTCAATTCCAAACAGGAAAAGAGCCGTCTCCCTTGACATATCACGTGCCTTCGATACGGTCTGGCATCCCGCCCGGCTCACAAAACTATCCTCTTATGGTATCCATGGAAATCTCCACGCTTGGCTTGCGGACTTCCTCACCGGTCGCAGTCAACGTGTGGCCCTGAATGGATTTCTCTCCTCTCACCTTCCTGTTCAGGCTAGAGTTGCCGCAAGGCAGCGTTCTGGGTCCTGTGCTTTTTATGGTCTTCATTAATGATCTCTCCGACTCTCTGGAAAATCCTCTCTATCTCTATGCTGATGACTCCACTCTCTGCCGCTCCATTCCTAATCCCTCAGATCGGCAGTCTGCAGCCTCCTCACTCTCTGCAGACGTTGACAAAATCACAGACTGGTCAAACAAGTGGAACATGTCTTTCAATCCTGATAAATCTCACTCTTAATATGTCTCTCCGAAAAGACCGACTGGACAACCCTCCCATCGACTTTCTCAACAATCCTCTCCAATAAGTTCTGTCACTCAAGCTTTTGGGTCTCACTTTCTGCCATGATCTTTCCTGGAAAAACCACATTTCAAATCTGGCCTCCAAAGCCATTCGCCGACTGGGCATCCTCTGTCGTGCGAAGTCCTTCCTTGGCACACCTGAGCTCCTCACCACATACAAGACTTTCATCCGCAGCTCAATGGAATACTGCTCTCCCCTCTGGGCTGGTGCTCCTGCCTCACAACTAGCTCGGCTTCACGCTGTTGAAACCAAAGCTTTCGAATCATTGGAATCTCCCGCGATGAAGCTAACTCTGAGGGCCTTTCACTCACTCACTGCAGGCAGGTTGGTGGTCTTTCTGTCTTCTACCGACTCCACTCCAGCCTTGCCCCCCCAGCTCTGTGCTCTGTCCCCCAATATTCCTACACGTTGCACAAGATCTGCCAGCAACCCTCTTATGGTTAAACTGCCAAAATCAAGACTCTCTATTCACCTTCACTCTTTCATTCCTCTTTTCTCCCGCCTCTGGAACAAACTCCCTCACTCTCTTCAATCCCACTCCTCCCTCCAGGTCTTTAAAACAGCTGTTCACCACCATCCTCCGTCCAAAACCTTCATCTTTTCTATCCCCGTTAATTCACCCCAGATCCACTTTTTTGAAATACCAACTTCTTTCCTGGAAGTCCGAGCAGTGTCCATGTGTTTTCTTTTACCTCTCCCATGCCACCCCCTCCCCTTCGCATCCCTCCTCCCCCCAAGCCCTCTCCCTCCCACAGATCTCCCGATGTCCCTGCTCTCCATTTTGTTCTCCCGCTCCCTTTATCATATGTTTTATATTTTATGTGTCAATTTTGTCTTTTTGTGATCAATGTTACCTCTTACATGAGCCTCGGTCTTGTACACAAAAAAAAGAGTAACTGGAGGACAGTTTTGAGACTTAACTGAGAAGGTGAAAGTGACGGTTACTTTTTTTTACTATTGCATTCAGTATGCATAAGATTTTTCACTGAATTATTTAGTGTCCTCTCTGAAATACATTATTCTGAAACATGTCAATAAAATTTACTCCAAAAAAACGGATATTTGTATTCTTTGGCTCTAAAACTGCTTTACAGGTGAAATAATATGGGAGTTATTGGTAGGTGCCTTCATTCATGATTGTTGGCCGCAATCTTTGATTTAAGGGTCTGAGTAGTTGGATTGAAATTTTATTGGCACCAATGAATTCCTTGACCCTTAAAACCCGAGGTTAGATACCAAAATTATTGTTCTACACCTAACAATAAGGAAGTTACAGCCGCCTTCCTGATTTTCAGGGTCAGTGGTGGCCATCTTGTAACTGACCCAGTTTTAACCCACTTCTGGTGGTCAGATTTTCGTCGACTTTTTTCAGTCGTTTAACACACCCAGTAGGTAGGAAAAACACTGAAAAACCTTTTGTTAGAATTTGTTGAGGGTCTGATGGTATATTGACCTGTCTACACATAAATCAAACAAAACAAAAATTACATACCTTGAGAAGTAAAGAGAGCTACACCATGCAGTACACATTTTGAGAAAAGGTGATCCAAAGTTCATGTTCCCAGTTAGACTCACATGAAACTCCCAAAGGCCCAAAACTCAAACTCGTTCCTTAACTTGCCATGATAAAGCCATGTACCAAGTTTCAGGTGAATATGTTAAAGGATATGGGGAAAAGTGCAGAAAACCACAGGTGGGACAGATGGACGGACTGACAGGCAGATGGACAGATGGACAGACAGACTGATAGACACTCTCCACTCCAGTCAGACAGACTGACTGACAGTCAGTCAGTCAGTCTTAGTCTGTCTGATGGACCGACTGATGGCCTGACTGATGGACTGACTGATGGACTGACTGATGGACTGACTGATGGACTGACTGATGGACTGACAGACCGATAGACTGACAGACCGATAGTGACAGATGGATGAACGGACTGACGGACGGACAGATAGACAGACTGACGGAAGGACAGACTGACAGATGGACAGACTGACAGATGGACAGACTGACAGATGGACAGACTGACAGATGGACAGACTGACAGATGGACAGACTGACAGATGGACAGACTGACAGATGGACAGACTGACAGATGGACAGACTGACAGATGGACAGACTGACGGACAGACTGAAGGATAGACTGTTGGATAGACTGACGGACTGACAGACTGACAGACTGACTGACGGACGGACAGATGGACAGACTGAAGGACAGATGGACAGACTGAAGGACAGATGGACAGACTGACTGATGGACGGACGGACTGATAGACGGATGGACGGACAGCAAACCTATAGTCCCCTCCGGGTAGGGGACTAATAACCCGACAACATCAATGACACATTCACCAGCATCCGTTCGATGAATAACAGGTAATTTCACGAAGGTAACACCTTTACCCTGCATCGTATCCACTCGACACGTTCAATACATTTATTTAAGTGACGCAAATTACCGTAATTGTTTCGGCGATTTCGTGATCTCCCGATTTGGTACTTTAGCGGAATATTCTGGTGTCTTGATCAGTCTTGTAATTTCTGACACGTTCGAGAATAAAAGGTAAGGCTTTCAAAACGCCCCAAGTGTGAGTTGAGGTGACGCAAGTCGGGTAACGGTATTAATAACGTGACGATGTATTCGCGAAACGAGGTAAAATGGGGTGATGTAAATCGGGGTATTATTGTACCGCCATAAAGACGAGTCCACCCTTAATGACGGAGATATTCCTCGTGTACACGGCAGAAAAAGGACAAAACGTCATTGGATTTTTAAATGTTGCTGATAACCTTTAGAGCCAAACACAAAACAGTTCCTGTCTCCATTTCTAATCATTCCAGTAAGGAAGCTTCGATCGAACATGGAATCCACTTCCCATTAGTTCCACGCACATCGAGCATTCTTCCACAGATATGCTCGTCAATTGTGGAGCGCTGCCTTTTGAACTTGTCCTCGTCACACAGCACAACCTCGTCCATTGCAGTTTTAAATCTCATAAACCTCAGATCTGTCATTTTCATTTCTCTTACGTCTTCCTTCTTTGTAAAGTGCTTCAAGATTTCACATCGAAACGGAAAGCGCGATTATATTGTTGAGATTTTGAGATTGTACATATAACATCATTAAAGGTTAAAGATTTGCCCCCCCATAGTTAGTCCACAAGCAACACGTAGGCCCATTAGAATTAGTTATGTCATAGTATGTGTAAGAGTAGGCCATTTCCCTAGTGACATCTGCGTTGTGTAAAGAATTGAACTTAGGTCCTTTCATTTTGCGGCCACCCTTCATTTTCATCAATGGGCAAACTCGATCCCGCGCCCCATTTTGGCTGATCCCTCCGTGTGTGGTGCTTTGGCTGCCAGCAGCATTAGCTGCCTTTTGCTCACTCAAACTAGTCGGGTAACCACGAGGTAGGCCTGAAAAGATGGAGGAGCGCGAGGGTCGAGGTGTGGCCGTGTCAAGCAGCGCGTCAGAGGCAGTGACGGTAAGGGCAACAGCCAACCGGTGCTGAGAGGGAATGGCTTGATAGGGCGTGGCATGACGCATCGAGTAAGTTCGAGAGGGTTCGCTGGGCAAGGCTATATAAGTCTTCACACAACGCCCTTGAACAGGACTGGCTGTATTGAGAGGACTGTACAGGACTGATGCAAAAGGACTCGTGGGGAAAGGGCGTGCTGAGAGGACTGCAACGAATTGCGCTTTGTAAAAGGACTGTATAAGGACCGAGCGAACTGGCTGATACGAGAGAACTGATCCGGAGCACTCGTGTGAGAACAGCACTGAGAGGACCGGCGTGCACATGACAGTTTTGAGGCATTGATTGAGAAGCGCATTGTTCGCGTTTATTGAACTGTTCGCTTATTACGTACGCGGCTGAGCCGCAAGTGTAACCGCCAAAGCCAGCCCTACGTTTCAACAACAACAACAACAACATGCATTTTAAGGCCATTTTCCCTGCTAGAGCGGGGGTTATTCTTGCGGTCCCCATGACAATCTTCTCCATTTTGCCCTATTTTCTGCATCTCTCCTTGTTAACCCCCTTGCCCGCATTCCTTCTTCCACCATCTTTAGCCAAGTCTTTCTCGGTCTTCCCCGTCTTCTACTTCCTTCTACATTCATTTCCATCACTCTTCTCAACCAGTCACTTTCATCCTTCCTCAACACATGACCAAACCATCTCAACCTGTTCCTCTTCACAGCATCAATCACAGGCAATATTCCCATCATCTTTCGCAATTCATCATTTGTCTTCCTCTCTCTCAACGATACTCTGCACATCCGTCGAACCATTCGCATTTCCACCCTTTCCAACCTTCGTTGCTGCTCTACGTTCATTACCCATGTCTCGCTCCCATAAATCATAACACTTCTCACACATGCAGCAAACACCTTTCCCTTCAGCTTCAACGACACTCCCCTCATCATCAGCACGCCACTCAATTCCCGAAACTTCTTCCATGCACATCTCACTCGAGCAACCGTTGCCGAGTCTGATCCACCTTCTCCATTCAGCATGTCTCCGAGGTAGCAAAATGTTTTCACACCTTCCAGCTTCACGCCGTCTCCAAGATCCAACTCAACATTTCCTCCATCTGCAGCTCCCTCTGTGCACACCTTACATTTGAATGTAGCTGCCACACTGGTTAATGACCCTCTCAGACCACTACATTTTTGATGAACCCACTCAGCGCACATTGTACACTGAATGGAGTTCACTCCGACACCCTTCCTACACACAGCACAGGGCCACTTCCCAGTTCTTTCCACCTCACCACATGCTTTCCCACTTGCCATCATCTTCGTCTTTCCGATATTAACCTTCAGACCTTTTGTCTCCATACATTCCTTCCACGTGTTCATCTTTTCCTTCAACCATCCATACTTTCCGCAATCAACACCAGATCATCTGCATACAACAACTCCCACGGTAAACCCTCCTTTACGTTCTGAGCCAGCACCTCCATCACAGCTACAAATAGTAGTGGACTTAGTACCGACCCCTGATGCACTCCCACCTTCACCTCAAACTCACCACTGTTCCCGTCCTTCGTCCTTACAGCTGTGCGCACGCTTTTGTACATTGCCATCACTACTCTGATCAACCATTCCTCCACTCCTAACTTCCTCAATGCCCATGTCAATACTTTGCGTGGAACCCGATCGAATGCTTTCTCCAGATCAACAAACCCAAGAAACAACTTCTTCCTCTTCTCCATGTACTTCTCCTGCAACTGCCTCACAATGAAAAGCGCGTCTGTCGTTCCTCTTCCTGGCATGAATCCAAACTGCATTTCGTCGATCTTCACTTTCTTCCTTATCCTCCTCTCCAACACCCTTTCCAATACCTTCATTCCATGCTCCAATAACTTTATCGCTCGGTACGAGCCACAGTCCAGAGGGTCACCTTTCCCCTTGTATAGAGGGACGAGGGTACTCAGTTCCCAATCCACTGGAATGCGGCCTTCTTTCACCACCAGATTACAGATCTCTGTCATTCTCTTCACACCCCAACTTCCTGCTGCCTTCAACATATCTCCCACAACTCCCGTCGGCCCTCCCGCTTTTCTACCCTTCATTGCTTTTATCGCTTCCTCAACTTCCTTCTCAGTTATCTTCTCTGCCGGTCCTAAAACTGGGTTACTCTCTATGTTGCCATCCCATTCATTCTCTGTATTCAACAGCATTTCCATATATCTTTTCCATCTTCCTTTAATTCCATCTGGGTCGACAACGATTTGTCCCACTTCATCCTTCAAGCAACTCACCCCCATCACATCACACCTCTCTTTCGCTATCTGCTTTGCAATCCTGAATACTGCTTTCTGACCCTCTTCCGAATCCAAGCATTCTCTGAACATTTTCCTACATGCCTCCTGTGCCTTTGCTACCTCTTTCTTTGCAGCCTTCCTGGCTGCCTTATAACTTTCATGCTCTGCTGTTTCTGCTCCCGTACCCTTCGCCTTCTGCCACTCCTTGAACTTCTTCCTCTTCTCGTCAATCCTCTTTCCAACTTCATCATCACACCACCATGTTTCCGAGTGCCTCGGTGGTCCTTTTGTCCATCCACATACCTCACCAACGGCTCCCAACAGACTAGCTTTCATTGACATCCAACCACTTTCAAGCTCAACCACATCATCCTCGAACCTACTCAGCCTCTCTTTTAATGCCTCCCTTACTGTCACCTCTTTCAACCTCCACACCTTCATTCTCGGTTGGTACTTCACGCACCGAGCTCTCCTCGCATCTTTCACCCTTACGTCGCAGACAACCAAGTGGTGCTGTGAAACAGCCTCCTCCTTGGTGAACTCGGCATTTCGGCATTTCCACCAACGGCATTTCCACCAACACCCGTGATTCGGGCGGGGCTGATTTCCTCGTGATTTCCCGGAGGTGCCCCCTATCTCGCCTACGCACCATCAGGTAGTCAACGGTTGTCGTCGACCCACCTGACGTGTATGTAACAAGCTTATTATCCTCTTTCTGGAACTGAGTATTACAAATCAACAAATCAGCTCCATCAGCAAACTCCAAAATCCTTTCACCTTCTCCATTTCTCACACCATATCCGTAACCCCCATGAACTCCGTCAAAACCATCCATACTCCTTCCCACATGTCCATTTAGGTCTCCTCCTACCACAACAACTTCGTCGTCTTTCACGTTTTCCATCAGCTTCTCTATCGCACACCAGAACCTGTCCTTCTCTTCATCGCTCCGACCAACCTGCGGAGCATATCCCGAGATGATGTTCACCAAGAGCTGTAATAATCACCTACCGTTCGCCCTGTAATAATCCTGTGCACGCCAAACGACACGTGGAGAGCTCCTGCCGTCTGTTAATCTACTTCGCGGTGCGAGTTGGGGACCGGAGAGTGAGCTGCCTGGACGCCATCCCTGGACCATCAACATGTTCGTCTGCAACCCCGTGTGAGTGTGTCTGAGTGTGACGGGCCCGTTTGTCTTGGAATAAGTTAAGACTGTTTAAGGCTGCACTGTGTTTCTTCTTCTTCTTATTGGACAAAGTGTAAATAAACCTTGTTATTCCTGTTCTTCCAAATTCGACCGTTTCAGTGATTTCCTCCATTGGGTAAGCGTGGCACGATTAAGAACCGCGTGGATCGGGTTTAGTCATTGCTAACGGCTCGGGTCGCGGGTTCGCTACAGCTCGGCATTTCCACCAACACCCGTGATTCGGGCGGGGCTTATTTCCTCGTTTCGGGGCAGCGTTAGTACTTAGGTAATAGCGAATTCTTAGTCCTAAAACCCTCCTTAACGCTGTCCGGGAAGGACGTCATAGGTCTCGGGTCCCGTCGGCTCGTAAAAGACAAGGGGACTAATCCCCCCTTGGTAAGGGGAAAAGGCCGACGCTGAGATCCGCAACAATATGATAAATTGATTGATTTCAGACCAATCCCCTCGGTTCAATCCCGTGGAGCGATTATTTAGGTCTCAATAAGACAGACGATCTCGATTTGAGATGAATTTTGCTAAAATATTGTGCACCGCTCCTTTCCTGTGCCATCTCCAGGCACTGCATAACGTCATTGCCGGGCACCGAAGGGGGCACTGAAGGGGGCACTGAAGGGGGCTCGGCAATGACGCATGCTGAAAGGGAGTACTCAGTTTTCACTCTGGTTGTTTGTTCGTTTGTTTGTTTGTTGTACACCGCTCCTTCCCTATGCCATCTCCAGGCATTGCAAATCGTCATTTCCGGGCACCAAAGGGGGCTCGGCAGTGACGCACGCTGAAAGAGAGTACTCAGTTTTCACTCTGGTTTCTTTCTTTCTTGTTTGTTGTACACCGCTCCTTTCCTCTGCCATCTCCAGGCATTGCAAATCGTCATTGCCGGGCACCAAAGGGGGCTCTCGGCAGTGACGCACGCTGAAAGAGAGTACTCAGTTTTCACTCTGGTTTCTTGCTTTCTTGTTTATTTGTTTTCTTGGTTGTCCGGACGATATCTCAGCCATCCTTTGAGCTAGGAAGCTGAAATTTCGGCACAAGAGTGAGCAAGTCCTTTCTCAAAAACAGTATTTTTTTTTTTTGATTAATCAATAAATTGAGGAGTTATTTAATTATTAGCGATTAATTAAGTACTTATTTAATTAATCAAATTTCCTTTCTCTTCTGACCATTAACTCAGGCACCTTTTGAGTTAGGAAGCTGATATTTGGACATGCCAATGACCAGGTGATTTGGCTGCAAAGCATATTTTTGATTTATTAATTAATCAATTAATCGATTAATTATTTAATTATTTTATTAATGACAATTTTTTTTTTTTTTTTAAGTTACAGATTCTGATGAAATGGTGGTGGTTTATGTGTTCTCTGACCAAATTGATTAATAATTTAATTTTTTTATGATTTTTATTTATTTATTTTCATTATTAATTATTTATTTATCTTCTTTCTCATTTGGCCAATATCTCAGGCACCTTTTGAGCTCAGAAGCTAATATTTGGACATGAGTGACCAGGTGATGTGGCTATCAAGGATATTTTTGATTTATTGATTAATCAATTAATCAATGTATCGATTAATTATTTAATTATTCGATTAGTTACTAAAAAAAAAATTTTCCCCCCAGTTACAGATTCTGATGAAATGGTGGTGGTTTATGTGTTCTGTGACCAAATTGATTGATAATTTGATTTCTTAATGATTTTTTTTTTTTTTCATTATTAATCATTTATTTATTTTCTTTCTCATTTGGCCAATATCTCAGGCACCTTTTGAGCTGGGAAGCTAATATTTGGACATAAGTGACCAAGTGATGTGGCTATCAAGGATATTTTTGATTAATTGATGAATCATTTAATCGATTCATTATTTATTGATTAATCGATGAATTACTTATTGATTAATCAATTAATTATTTAATTTTTTATTAATGACTTATTTGATTAAATTTCTAAAAGATACATCTTCGGATGAAGCACGAGTGGTTTTGTTATGGTATTAGCCAATTGATTAAGAAAATATTTTGTGATAATCTTTTATTGATTTTAATTATACAATTAATCAATCAATTAGTGTACACCTCTCCCTCCCAATGCAGCCTCTATGAGCTGCACTGCGGTATTGCCGGGCGCCAGAGGCGCCCCGGCAATGCCGCGCTGCAGCATATTTAATTATTTGGCAAGGGGGCGGTGTACTTTGAATGTATGTGTACTTGTTTGTTTTCTTTCTTGGTTGTCCGGGCGATATCTCAGCCATCCTTTGAGCTAGGAAGCTGAAATTTCGGCACAGTAGTGAGCAAGTCCTTTGTCAAAAACGCTATTTCTTTTTTTTGATTAATCAATAAATTGAGGAGTTATTTAATTATTAGCGATTAATTAAGTACTTATTTAATTAATCAAATTTCCTTTCTCTTCTGACCATTAACTCAGGCACCTTTTGAGTTAGGAAGCTGATATTTGGACATGCCAATGACCAGGTGATTTGGCTGCAAAGGCTATTTTTGATTTATTAATTAATCAATTAATCGATTAATTATTTAATTATTTGATTAATGACAAAAAAAAATTTTTTTTTTAAGTTACAGATTCTGATGAAATAGTGGTAGTTTATGTGTTCTCTGACCAAATTGATTAATAATTTAATTTTTTTATGATTATTATTTATTTATTTTCATTATTAATCATTTATTTCTTTTCTTTCTCATTTGGCCAATATCTCAGGCACCTTTTGAGCTGGGAAGCTAATATTTGGACATGAGTGACCAAGTGATGTGGCTATCAAGGATATTTTTGATTTATTGATTAATCATTTCATCTATTAATTATTTATTGATTAATCGATTAATTATTTATTGAGTAATCAAATAATTATTTAATTTTTTATAAATGACTTATTTAATTAAATTTCTAAAAGATACATCTTCGGATGAAGCACGAGTGGTTTAGTTATGCGATTAGCCAATTGATTATGAAAATATTTTAAGATCATTTATATATTTTAATTTGACAATTAATCAATCAATTAGTGCACACCTCTCCCTCCCAATGCAGCCTCAATGAGCTGCACTGCGGTATTGCCGGGCGCCAGAGGCGCCCCGGCAATGCCGCGCTGCAGCATATTTAATTATTTGGCATGGGGCGGTGTACTTTGAATGTATGTGTATTTGTTTTCTTGTTTGTTTTCTTTCTTTCTTGTTTGTCCGGGCGATATCTCAGCCATCCTTTGAGCTAGGAAGCTCAAATTTCGGCACAATAGTGATCAAGAACTTTGTCAAAAACGGTATTTTTTATTTTTTGATTAATCAATTAATTGATGAGTTATTTAATTATTAGCGATTTATTAAGTACTGATACATTTCCTTTCTCTTCTGGGCATTATCTCAGGCACCTTTTGAGCTAGGAAGCTGATATTTGTATGTGCCAATGACCAAGTGATTTGGCTGTAAAGGCTTTTTTGATTTATTGATTAATCAATTAATCGATTAATTATTTATTCATTAATCAATTAATTATTTAATTTTTTATTGATGACTTATTTAATTAAATTTCTAAAAGATACATCTTCGGATGAAGCACTAGTGGTTTAGTTATGCTATTAGCCAATTTATTAAGAAAATATTTTATGATAATCTTTTGATTTTACTTATGCAATTAATCAATCAATTATTGTACACCTCTCCCTCCCAATGCAATCTCTATGAGCTGCACTGCGGTATTGCCGGCAATGCGGCGCTATAGGATATTAAATTATTTGGCATGGGGCGGTGTACTTTGAATGTATCTGTATTTGTTTTCTTGTTTGTTTTCTTTCTTTCTTGTTTGTCCGGGCGATATCTCAGCCATCCTTTGAGCTAGGAAGCTCAAATTTCGGCACAATAGTGATCAAGAACTTTGTCAAAAACGGTATTTTTTGTTTTTTGATTAATCAATTAATTGATGAGTTATTTAATTATTAGCGATTTATTAAGTACTGATACATTTCCTTTCTCTTCTGGGCATTATCTCAGGCACCTTTTGAGCTAGGAAGCTGATATTTGTATGTGCCAATGACCAAGTGATTTGGCTGTAAAGGCTTTTTTGATTTATTGATTAATCAATTAATCGATTAATTATTTATTCATTAATCAATTAATTATTTAATTTTTTATTGATGACTTATTTAATTAAATTTCTAAAAGATACATCTTAGGATGAAGCACTAGTGGTTTAGTTATGCTATTAGCCAATTTATTAAGAAAATATTTTATGATAATCTTTTGATTTTACTTATGCAATTAATCAATCAATTATTGTACACCTCTCCCTCCCAATGCAATCTCTATGAGCTGCACTGCGGTATTGCCGGCAATGCGGCGCTATAGGATATTAAATTATTTGGCATGGGGCGGTGTACTTTGAATGTATCTGTACTTGTTTGAATCTTTTTTGCAATTATTTCAGCAAAATTTGTCTAATCATCTTAATGAGACTCTGCTGTGCATTTCAAATTTTATTTACGTCCCATGTGTGGAAATGCTATTAAAAAAAATTGTGATCCTCCTCGTTCTTTTTAACATTCGACACGTCAACTTTCTTCGACACATCAAGTTGTTTGTTAAATGGTTGGAGAGAGAAACATAAACACTGTAATGGGACAGCTCCGCACCTCATGACGAGCTCCCACCTACTCAATGTAATCTAGTCCTGCAATCCATTGGTCAGATGTTCACCTTTCTTGGTGAAGGAGGCATCAAGAGCTGGTGGGGAACAGCAGGTGTGGATGGAAGTGCGGACTTGCGGGTCTTGTGTCTCACAGTTGGTTCAGACAGCAGCAGGAAAAAGCAGCGACAATTCTCGCATTTCACAAAGCGAGTCCTTTTAGCTGTCATTCGCACACACACACAAACACACACAAACACACAGACCCACACAGACACACACACACACACACACACACACACACACACACACAGACACACACACACACACACACACACACACACACACACACACACACTTGTAATGGAGCATTGTGTTTGCACTTCATTTCGATAATACTCAAAAGTCTTCTCCAAAGAAGAAGTCTTTATATGGAGATAGATACAAAGTTATCTGGTAGTGAGGCAAATCCGAATTTTCTTTGCAGAATGCATTAACAGTCACAACTGTCCCGCAGCGATAACATCAAGCAGATGTTAAAACACCGGGGCCCAAACTCACCTGGGTAGAAAGGTTCAGTAATGAGATTGAGAGCTGGAGATTCAAAGCACAGAAAGAAACCTTTAAACCATGATTGGTTTGTGTTACAAAACGACATGGATACAGCATTTTGGAATGAAGTGGGAGTCGGAGCGGGGAGATGTGGCATTTGCAGAATTCTAATTATCAGTATAAATCGACTTCATGCCATTTTAATTGAAAATTAGTCTTGAGCCATCAACATTAAGATAATAATTGTCTCCACCAATAATTATCCTGGCGTTGGCTTAGCGGTTAGGGTGCCGGCTTGGGATCCTAGGATCCTGGGTTCGAATCCCGGTCGATCGCTGAATTAACGCCAGGGGGGTTGACTCAGCCTGTCATCCTTCCGAGGTCGGCAAATTGAGTACCAGCTTGCTGGGATGAATGATCCCGGTGTGTTACCCCGATTTAGAATAGGTACACCGTATCCCTGCGCATCGTAAGAGCGTGACCAAGGGTTGGCGTCAGGAAGGGCATCCGGCCAGAAAAACATCGCCTCAAACAGGGAACCATGATTGTCATGGGGCCCGCAAGGCTAACCCCCGCTCTAGCGGGGAAAATGGCCTTAAAACGATCATTCATTCATTCATTCAATTGTCTCCACCAAAGGTGCATGGAGGTGAAGTTTGCCCCTGTTTATCCATCTGCCTGTGTGGTTTTTGGTCGTGACCACGATATCTCAGAAAGTTGTGGACGGATTCAGACGAAACTTGGTGGACACGTTGGGTGTGCGACATGGACTAATTGATTTGATTTTGGTGAAGATCTCGATCCAGAAACAAGAATTTCTAATTTTGAAGTGATTCTTCACCATTCAGAGATTGGGCCGAAACCATATATAGCATGATATTTCAAAAGGTTGGAGGCGAGTTATGATAAACTAGGTGGATGAGTTGGTTGGGTGACAAGAACAAGCCGATTCGATTTTGGTTCAGGTTCAGATACAGATCCGGTCTATCATTGGGACACAAAACCTCGTGTTGGCTTGACAGTCAAGATGGCTGGCTAAAGATCTTAAGGTCTTTGGTTTGAGCTCTTGTTGTGCCAGTGAAATAACACCACGTGGGTTGAGCTGGCCTGTCATCCTTCTGAGACCGGCAAAATGAATACCTACATACAGGTAAAACAGGGGCACCGCATCAGCGGCACACCCACATCTCCAGAAAATGATGCAGCCAGCAGCCACAAGCTGCATACAAAACATCAACAACAGTGGGATACAAGCGTACATTGTTCAGCCTGGCGGAGGCACACACTCTTGACTGATTGTTTCCCCAGCCTGGCGGAGGTACGCACTCTGCATTGATTGTTTCCCCAGCCTGGCAGAGGTACGTGCCCTGGATTGATCGTCTCCCCAGCCTGGCAGAGGTACGCACTCTGCATTGATCGTCTTCCCAGCCTGGCAGAGGTACGCACTCTGCATTCATCGTCTCCCCAGCCTGGCAGAGGTACGTGCCCTGGATTGATTGTTTCCCCAGCCTGGCGGAGGTACGCACTCTGCATTGATTGTTTCCCCAGCCTGGCAGAGGTACGTGCCCTGGATTGATCGTCTCCCCAGCCTGGCAGAGGTACGCACTCTGCATTGATCGTCTTCCCAGCCTGGCAGAGGTACGTTCCCTGGATTGATCGTCTCCCCAGCTCGGCAGAGGTACGTGCCCTGGATTGATCGTCTCCCCAGCCTGGCAGAGGTACGCACTCTGCATTGATAGTCTCCCCAGCCTGGCAGAGGTACGTTCCCTGGATTGATCGTCTCCCCAGCCTGGCAGAGGTACGCGCCCTGGATTGATTGTTTCCTCAGCCTGGCAAAGGTACGCACCCTGCATTGATTGTTTCCTCAGCCTGGCAAAGGTACGCACCCTGGATTGATCGTCTTCGCAGATTGGCAGAGGTAGACGCTCTGGATTGATCGTCTCCCCAGCCTGGCAGAGGTACGCGCTCTGGATTGATCGTCTCCCCAGCCTGGCAGAGGTACGCGCCCTGGATTGATTGTTTCCTCAGCCTGGCAAAGGTACGCACCCTGGATTGATTGTTTCCTCAGCCTGGCAGAGGTACGTGCTCTGGATTGATCATCTTCCCAGCTTGGCAGAGGTACACGCTCTGGATTGATCGTCTCCCCAGCCTGGCAGAGGTACGTTCCCTGCATTGATTGTTTCCTCAGCCTGGCAGAGGTACGTGCTCTGGATTGATCATCTTCCCAGCTTGGCAGAGGTACACGCTCTGGATTGATCGTCTCCCCAGCCTGGCAGAGGTACGTTCCCTGGATTGATCGTCTCCCCAGCCTGGCAGAGGTACGCGCCCTGAATTGATTGTTTCCTCAGCCTGGCAAAGGTACGCACCCTGGATTGATTGTTTCCTCAGCCTGGCAAAGGTACGCACCCTGGATTGATCGTCTTCGCAGATTGGCAGAGGTACGCGCTCTGGATTGATCGTCTCCCCAGCCTGGCAGAGGTACGCGCTCTGGATTGATCGTCTCCCCAGCCTGGCAGAGGTACGCGCCCTGGATTGATTGTTTCCTCAGCCTGGCAAAGGTACGCGCCCTGGATTGATTGTTTCCTCAGCCTGGCAGAGGTACGCGCTCTGGATTAATCGTCTCCCCAGCCTGGCAGAGGTACGCGCCCTGGATTGATTGTTTCCTCAGCCTGGCAAAGGTACGCACCCTGGATTGATTGTTTCCTCAGCCTGGCAAAGGTACGCACCCTGGATTGATCGTTTCCCTAGCCTGGCAGAGGTACACGCTCTGGATTGATCGTCTCCCCAGCCTGGCAGAGGTACGCGCCCTGGATTGATTGTTTCCTCAGCCTGGCAAAGGTACGCACCCTGGATTGATTGTTTCCTCAGCCTGGCAGAGGTACGCACTCTGGATTGATTGTTTCCTCAGCCTGGCAAAGGTACGCGCCCTGGATTGATCGTTTCCTCAGCCTGGCAGAGGTACGCGCTCTGGATTGATCGTCTTCCCAGCTTGGCAGAGGTACGCGCTCTGGATTGATCGTCTTCCCAGCTTGGCAGAGGTACACGCTCTGGGTTGATCGTCTCCCCAGCCTGGCAGAGGTACGCGCCCTGGATGAATCGTCTCCCCAGCCTGGCAGAGGTACGCGCCCTGGATTGATTGTTTCCTCAGCCTGGCAAAGGTACGCACCCTGGATTGATTGTTTCCTCAGCCTGGCAGAGGTACGCACTCTGCATTGATCGTCTCCCCAGCCTGGCAGAGGTACGCGCCCTGGATTGATTGTTTCCTCAGCCTGGCAAAGGTACGCACCCTGGATTGATTGTTTCCCCAGCCTGGCAGAGGTACGCACTCTGCATTGATCGTCTCCCCAGCCTGGCAGAGGTACGTGCCCTGGATTTATCGTCTCCCAGCCTGGCAGAGGTACGCACTCTGCATTGATTGTTTCCCCAGCCTGGCAGAGGTACGTGCCCTGGATTGATCATCTCCCCAGCCTGGCAGAGGTACGCACTCTGCATTGATTGTCTCCCCAGCCTGGCAGAGGTACATGCCCTGGATTGATCGTCTCCCCAGCCTGGCAGAGGTACGCGCCCTGGATTGATTGTTTCCTCAGCCTGGCGAAGGTACGCGCCCTGGATTGATTGTTTCCTCAGCCTGGCAGAGGTACGCGCTCTGGATTGATCGTCTTCCCAGCTTGGCAGAGGTACACGCTCTGGATTGATCGTCTCCCCAGCCTGGCAGAGGTACGCGTCCTGGATTAATCGTCTCCCAGCCTGGCAGAGGTACGCGCCCTGGATTGATTGTTTCCTCAGCCTGGCAAAGGTACGCACCCTGGATTGATTGTTTCCTCAGCCTGGCAGAGGTACGCACTCTGCATTGATCGTCTTCCCAGCCTGGCAGAGGTACGCACTCTGCATTGATCGTCTCCCCAGCCTGGCAGAGGTACGTGCCCTGGATTGATTGTTTCCCCAGCCTGGCGGAGGTACGCACTCTGCATTGATTGTTTCCCCAGCCTGGCAGAGGTACGTGCCCTGGATTGATCGTCTCCCCAGCCTGGCAGAGGTACGCACTCTGCATTGATCGTCTTCCCAGCCTGGCAGAGGTACGTTCCCTGGATTGATCGTCTCCCCAGCTCGGCAGAGGTACGTGCCCTGGATTGATCGTCTCCCCAGCCTGGCAGAGGTACGCACTCTGCATTGATAGTCTCCCCAGCCTGGCAGAGGTACGTTCCCTGGATTGATCGTCTCCCCACCCTGGCAGAGGTACGTGCCCTGGATTGATTGTTTCCTCAGCCTGGCAAAGGTACGCACCCTGCATTGATTGTTTCCTCAGCCTGGCAAAGGTACGCACCCTGGATTGATCGTCTTCGCAGATTGGCAGAGGTAGACGCTCTGGATTGATCGTCTCCCCAGCCTGGCAGAGGTACGCGCTCTGGATTGATCGTCTCCCCAGCCTGGCAGAGGTACGCGCCCTGGATTGATTGTTTCCTCAGCCTGGCAAAGGTACGCACCCTGGATTGATTGTTTCCTCAGCCTGGCAGAGGTACGTGCTCTGGATTGATCATCTTCCCAGCTTGGCAGAGGTACACGCTCTGGATTGATCGTCTCCCCAGCCTGGCAGAGGTACGTTCCCTGCATTGATTGTTTCCTCAGCCTGGCAGAGGTACGTGCTCTGGATTGATCATCTTCCCAGCTTGGCAGAGGTACACGCTCTGGATTGATCGTCTCCCCAGCCTGGCAGAGGTACGTTCCCTGGATTGATCGTCTCCCCAGCCTGGCAGAGGTACGCGCCCTGAATTGATTGTTTCCTCAGCCTGGCAAAGGTACGCACCCTGGATTGATTGTTTCCTCAGCCTGGCAAAGGTACGCACCCTGGATTGATCGTCTTCGCAGATTGGCAGAGGTACGCGCTCTGGATTGATCGTCTCCCCAGCCTGGCAGAGGTACGCGCTCTGGATTGATCGTCTCCCCAGCCTGGCAGAGGTACGCGCCCTGGATTGATTGTTTCCTCAGCCTGGCAAAGGTACGCGCCCTGGATTGATTGTTTCCTCAGCCTGGCAGAGGTACGCGCTCTGGATTAATCGTCTCCCCAGCCTGGCAGAGGTACGCGCCCTGGATTGATTGTTTCCTCAGCCTGGCAAAGGTACGCACCCTGGATTGATTGTTTCCTCAGCCTGGCAAAGGTACGCACCCTGGATTGATTGTTTCCCTAGCCTGGCAGAGGTACACGCTCTGGATTGATCGTCTCCCCAGCCTGGCAGAGGTACGCGCCCTGGATTGATTGTTTCCTCAGCCTGGCAAAGGTACGCACCCTGGATTGATTGTTTCCTCAGCCTGGCAGAGGTACGCACTCTGGATTGATCGTTTCCTCAGCCTGGCAGAGGTACGCGCTCTGGATTGATCGTCTTCCCAGCTTGGCAGAGGTACGCGCTCTGGATTGATCGTCTTCCCAGCTTGGCAGAGGTACACGCTCTGGGTTGATCGTCTCCCCAGCCTGGCAGAGGTACGCGCCCTGGATGAATCGTCTCCCCAGCCTGGCAGAGGTACGCGCCCTGGATTGATTGTTTCCTCAGCCTGGCAAAGGTACGCACCCTGGATTGATTGTTTCCTCAGCCTGGCAGAGGTACGCACTCTGCATTGATCGTCTCCCCAGCCTGGCAGAGGTACGCGCCCTGGATTGATTGTTTCCTCAGCCTGGCAAAGGTACGCACCCTGGATTGATTGTTTCCCCAGCCTGGCAGAGGTACGCACTCTGCATTGATCGTCTCCCCAGCCTGGCAGAGGTACGTGCCCTGGATTTATCGTCTCCCAGCCTGGCAGAGGTACGCACTCTGCATTGATTGTTTCCCCAGCCTGGCAGAGGTACGTGCCCTGGATTGATCATCTCCCCAGCCTGGCAGAGGTACGCACTCTGCATTGATTGTCTCCCCAGCCTGGCAGAGGTACATGCCCTGGATTGATCGTCTCCCCAGCCTGGCAGAGGTACGCGCCCTGGATTGATTGTTTCCTCAGCCTGGCGAAGGTACGCGCCCTGGATTGATTGTTTCCTCAGCCTGGCAGAAGTACGCGCTCTGGATTGATCGTCTTCCCAGCTTGGCAGAGGTACACGCTCTGGATTGATCGTCTCCCCAGCCTGGCAGAGGTACGCGTCCTGGATTAATCGTCTCCCAGCCTGGCAGAGGTACGCGCCCTGGATTGATTGTTTCCTCAGCCTGGCAAAGGTACGCACCCTGGATTGATTGTTTCCTCAGCCTGGCAGAGGTACGCACTCTGCATTGATCGTCTTCCCAGCCTGGCAGAGGTACGCACTCTGCATTGATCGTCTCCCCAGCCTGGCAGAGGTACGTGCCCTGGATTGATTGTTTCCCCAGCCTGGCGGAGGTACGCACTCTGCATTGATTGTTTCCCCAGCCTGGCAGAGGTACGTGCCCTGGATTGATCGTCTCCCCAGCCTGGCAGAGGTACGCACTCTGCATTGATCGTCTTCCCAGCCTGGCAGAGGTACGTTCCCTGGATTGATCGTCTCCCCAGCTCGGCAGAGGTACGTGCCCTGGATTGATCGTCTCCCCAGCCTGGCAGAGGTACGCACTCTGCATTGATAGTCTCCCCAGCCTGGCAGAGGTACGTTCCCTGGATTGATCGTCTCCCCAGCCTGGCAGAGGTATGTGCCCTGGATTGATTGTTTCCTCAGCCTGGCAAAGGTACGCACCCTGCATTGATTGTTTCCTCAGCCTGGCAAAGGTACGCACCCTGGATTGATCGTCTTCGCAGATTGGCAGAGGTAGACGCTCTGGATTGATCGTCTCCCCAGCCTGGCAGAGGTACGCGCTCTGGATTGATCGTCTCCCCAGCCTGGCAGAGGTACGCGCCCTGGATTGATTGTTTCCTCAGCCTGGCAAAGGTACGCACCCTGGATTGATTGTTTCCTCAGCCTGGCAGAGGTACGTGCTCTGGATTGATCATCTTCCCAGCTTGGCAGAGGTACACGCTCTGGCTTGATCGTCTCCCCAGCCTGGCAGAGGTACGTTCCCTGCATTGATTGTTTCCTCAGCCTGGCAGAGGTACGTGCTCTGGATTGATCATCTTCCCAGCTTGGCAGAGGTACACGCTCTGGATTGATCGTCTCCCCAGCCTGGCAGAGGTACGTTCCCTGGATTGATCGTCTCCCCAGCCTGGCAGAGGTACGCGCCCTGAATTGATTGTTTCCTCAGCCTGGCAAAGGTACGCACCCTGGATTGATTGTTTCCTCAGCCTGGCAAAGGTACGCACCCTGGATTGATCGTCTTCGCAGATTGGCAGAGGTACGCGCTCTGGATTGATCGTCTCCCCAGCCTGGCAGAGGTACGCGCTCTGGATTGATCGTCTCCCCAGCCTGGCAGAGGTACGCGCCCTGGATTGATTGTTTCCTCAGCCTGGCAAAGGTACGCGCCCTGGATTGATTGTTTCCTCAGCCTGGCAGAGGTACGCGCTCTGGATTAATCGTCTCCCCAGCCTGGCAGAGGTACGCGCCCTGGATTGATTGTTTCCTCAGCCTGGCAAAGGTACGCACCCTGGATTGATTGTTTCCTCAGCCTGGCAAAGGTACGCACCCTGGATTGATTGTTTCCCTAGCCTGGCAGAGGTACACGCTCTGGATTGATCGTCTCCCCAGCCTGGCAGAGGTACGCGCCCTGGATTGATTGTTTCCTCAGCCTGGCAAAGGTACGCACCCTGGATTGATTGTTTCCTCAGCCTGGCAGAGGTACGCACTCTGGATTGATTGTTTCCTCAGCCTGGCAAAGGTACGCGCCCTGGATTGATCGTTTCCTCAGCCTGGCAGAGGTACGCGCTCTGGATTGATCGTCTTCCCAGCTTGGCAGAGGTACGCGCTCTGGATTGATCGTCTTCCCAGCTTGGCAGAGGTACACGCTCTGGGTTGATCGTCTCCCCAGCCTGGCAGAGGTACGCGCCCTGGATGAATCGTCTCCCCAGCCTGGCAGAGGTACGCGCCCTGGATTGATTGTTTCCTCAGCCTGGCAAAGGTACGCACCCTGGATTGATTGTTTCCTCAGCCTGGCAGAGGTACGCACTCTGCATTGATCGTCTCCCCAGCCTGGCAGAGGTACGCGCCCTGGATTGATTGTTTCCTCAGCCTGGCAAAGGTACGCACCCTGGATTGATTGTTTCCCCAGCCTGGCAGAGGTACGCACTCTGCATTGATCGTCTCCCCAGCCTGGCAGAGGTACGTGCCCTGGATTTATCGTCTCCCAGCCTGGCAGAGGTACGCACTCTGCATTGATTGTTTCCCCAGCCTGGCAGAGGTACGTGCCCTGGATTGATCATCTCCCCAGCCTGGCAGAGGTACGCACTCTGCATTGATTGTCTCCCCAGCCTGGCAGAGGTACATGCCCTGGATTGATCGTCTCCCCAGCCTGGCAGAGGTACGCGCCCTGGATTGATTGTTTCCTCAGCCTGGCGAAGGTACGCGCCCTGGATTGATTGTTTCCTCAGCCTGGCAGAGGTACGCGCTCTGGATTGATCGTCTTCCCAGCTTGGCAGAGGTACACGCTCTGGATTGATCGTCTCCCCAGCCTGGCAGAGGTACGCGCCCTGGATTAATCGTCTCCCAGCCTGGCAGAGGTACGCGCCCTGGATTGATTGTTTCCTCAGCCTGGCAAAGGTACGCACCCTGGATTGATTGTTTCCTCAGCCTGGCAGAGGTACGCACTCTGCATTGAGCGTCTCCCCAGCCTGGCAGAGGTACGCGCCCTGGATTGATCGTTTCCTCAGCCTGGCAAAGGTACACACCCTGGATTGATTGTTTCCTCAGCCTGGCAAAGGTACGCGCCCTGGATTGATTGTTTCCTCAGCCTGGCAAAGGTACACACCCTGGATTGATCGTCTTCGCAGATTGGCAGAGGTAGACGCTCTGGATTGATCGTCTCCCCAGCCTGGCAGAGGTACGCGCTCTGGATTGATCGTCTCCCCAGCCTGGCAGAGGTACGCGCCCTGGATTGATTGTTTCCTCAGCCTGGCAAAGGTACGCACCCTGGATTGATTGTTTCCTCAGCCTGGCAGAGGTACGTGCTCTGGATTGATCATCTTCCCAGCTTGGCAGAGGTACACGCTCTGGATTGATCGTCTCCCCAGCCTGGCAGAGGTACGTTCCCTGGATTGATCGTCTCCCCAGCCTGGCAGAGGTACGCGCTCTGCATTGATTGTTTCCTCAGCCTGGCAGAGGTACGCACTCTGCATTGATTGTTTCCTCAGCCTGGCAGAGGTACGCACTCTGCATTGATTGTTTCCTCAGCCTGGCAGAGGTACGCACCCTGGATTGATCGTCTCCCCAGCCTGGCGGAGGCTCACTCATCTTGGTAACAAAAGGAAATTTTAAATATTTTATAAATTAAATTGTATCGTCAAGGTGACCAATAAGCCACACAACATTTTCACAATTTTTGTTGTATAGGCCTAACAGCAGGTCTGGTGACTAAAGAATAACATATTGGACATATGCTGTACGCGTGTGCCTTGCTGTGCAGGTGTGTTAGAACTTACACATAAATCCATCTACAACAATGCAGGGTTGACCACATCGTGGACAGCGAGGGCCGCTCCCATCGGACCCAGTGCCCCTGTTTCGGCTGGTACCTCTTAGCCGAGCACGTCGGTTCGCAAGTTCAGATTTCTGAAAAATAAAATGAAACAAATTGACCAAACATAACCAGCTTACCATAAAACATAAACATGTTGACCATGGACTTGTAGAAAAACAACAGAAAGAGAAGCTGCAGCTGTGAAAGACGGAGGGGTCTTTAATTGGTGCATCGGTGTGATAAGTGGGTCATTGAGTGCAACAAAAATCATTTTAAAGCGGGCGAAAGCACCGCGACGTGAGCAATGGGCGTGGTGACAGCAGCTCGGTCATCCATGGGAAAATCCCCGGAGTTTGGAAGGCAAAATAAATTGGATGATTATTATTTTTATTTTTTATTTTTTCCCACTCCACGGCAGCATGGCCGAGAGATACGCACACTCACTCGAAGCCGTCTCGACTGGGTTTGAATCCAGACCCAGCTATAAACTGTCATCCTGGTGTTTCACGGCAGGGTGTTTCACCAATGTGCGTGACGTTCCTCAGATGGACGTTATATTGGGCGTCACGTCTGCTGGAATTCGTTGGTGAACATTAAAGATTCCATTGCGGTATCCTTCACAAAGAGTAGGGGAGCTATCCCGGGCATCCCAGCGAAATTCCAAATTCCTGCTCTGACCTACGGGGGCACTGCATCAGCAGCACTGCCACATCCTCATTCAATGATGCTACTCGCAGCTTCATGCTGCACAGGAAGAAAGACGACGACCAGACCCCTTCGTGTTGTATTTTAATGTAATAATATTTTAATTCATTTACCACGAAAAATTTCCACTCAATTTTTTGTCAGGAACACATTCCCCTTTCATGATTTTTAAAAGTCAATGGGATTTTAAAGTTTTATTTACATTATTTCGATTTAAACAATGTTTTCCAGGAACACATCTATAACGTAAATAGGGCACTGCGTGTATATAGGTGTGTGCGTGTGTGTGTGTGTGTGTGTGTACGTGTGCGTGTGTGTGTATGTGTGTGTGCGCGTGTGTGTGTGTGTGTGTGTGTGTGTGTGTGTGTGTGCGTGTGTGTGTGCGTGTGTGTGTACGTGTGTGTGCGCGTGTGTGTGTGTGTGTGTGTGTGTGTGTGTGTGTGTACGTGTGCACGTGTGTGTGCGCGTGTGTGTGTGTGTGTGTACGTGTGTGTGCGCGTGTGTGTGTGTGTGTGTGTACGTGTGCGTGTGTGTGTGTGTGTGTACGTGTGTGTGTGTGTGTGTGTGTGTGTGTATGTGTGCGTGTGTGTGTACGTGTGTGTGCGCGCGTGTGTGTGTGTGTGTGTGTGTGTGTGTGTGTGTGTGTGTGTGTGTGTGTACGTGTGTGTGCGCGCGTGTGTGTGTGTGTATGTACGTGTGTGTGTACGTGTGTGTGTACGTGTGCGTGTGTGTGTACGTGTGCGTGCGCGTGTGTGTGTGTGTGTGTGTACGTGTGTGCGTGTGTACGTGTGTGTGTGTGTGTGTGTGTGTGTGTGTGTGTGTGTGTGTGTGTGTGAGTTTATATGTGTGTGTCGTTGGTTGTTATCTCCATAAATTGGGTTTTAGAAGGTGGAATGGACTCATCCCAGGACTCAAAGTATCCACCCCCGCTTCGGTGAGGGATTGTGATTGATGGGCTAAGTTGTGAAATTTTGTTGTTCTCAGAGTTTTGTTCCAAGGGCTCTCTTCAGGATCGTCACCAAGGCCTGTACAGCCTCCAACAGTAGTTCGTTTGTGGTAATGTTCTCAGGGATGTTTTTTAAGGTCTCTGTGAGGTTCTTCTTTGTCATTCCCGTTGCTCCATTTATGACTGGTACAATTTCGGTCTTCAGCTTCCAAGATCTTTTGACCTCATTTTTGAGGTCCTGGTATTTGGTCATTTTCTTGATTTCTGCATTGTTTAGGCCAAATTCGCTGGGTACTGATATCTCACAATCATCAATGCTGTCTTTTCCTTTTTGTATCCGAGTACAATGTCCGGACGCAGTGCTTTGTTTTCTATGTTCACGCTCGATGGAATCATCAGGTCATACGTGAGCATTATGTCCTTGTTTTCAATGATGGCTTTTGGTTCATGTTTCCACAAGTTTTGTGGAACTGGGATTTTGACATTTCTGCAGATGTGTAAGTGGCTTACTCCAGATATCTTGTTGTGCCTTTGGGTGTACAGCCGCTCTGACATGAGTTTTTTACATCCCGATAGGAGGCGACTCGTACTTTCTGTTTCTACCTTGCAGAACCTACCCTTGTCCGATTGACTCAGTCCCGCCATCTTTTTAAATCCATAGGTGTGGCGTCCTTGGTCTTGGGCATTAATAATGATTTGTTCTCCATGCCAGTTGAGTTGACCTGTTCTTAGCTATTCCAGTGATCCCTCTTTGTCTATCCCCAATCTGTCTAACTCTCTTCTTTCCCCCCCCCCCCTGCTCTTTTCTCTTTCTCCCCGTTGTTCCTATATATCTGCTGGTATTTCATCTTGTATTTTTTTTTGTCTTTTTTTGCGATCGTTGGGGCTGTATTCGTTGCCTTTTCGGTTTGATGCATCATATCTTCTATTCACACCTGTTTTTGGACGTTTTTTGTAAGGTGAGTGAGAGATACCTTTTCTGGGTTGTTGTGTTCATGTTTGTGCACAAATTGTATTCAGTGTGTGTGTGTGTGTGACTTGTGGTTGCTGTAATAACCAATTCATGTGGATGAGGGGAGGGTAAAGAGAGCGGCTAGGTTGAGCGAACAAGGTAGGAGGAAAAGACGTAAAACCCAGTTGAGATGGGTGGATTGTGTGAAGAGGGATATCAGTTAGGTGGGGGTGATTGGAGGGTGAAGAGAGTTGGCGGAGGACAGAGGGGAGTGGAGGAGTATCGTGGTGAAGGCAGGCCATGAGCTTGGTAGCGTTTGACCTCATCCCTTATGATAGGGAAGAGAAGGAGAAGAAGAAGAAAGGAAAAAAAAGTGATTCTTCACCATCGATATGAATGAATGAATGAATGATCGTTTTAATGCCATTTTTCCCGCTAGAGCGGGGGTTAGCCTTGCGGGCCCCATGACAATCATGGTTCCCTGTTTGAGGCAATGTTTTTATGGTCGGATGCCCTTCCTGACGCCAACCCTTGGTCGCCTTTTACGATGCGCAGGGATACGGTGTACCTATTCTAAATCGGGGTACACACCAGGATCATTCATCCCAGCAAGCTGGTACTCAATTTGCCGACCTCGGAGGGATGACAGGCTCAGTCAACCCCCCTGGTGTTAATTTAGCGATCGCCCGGGATTCGAACCCAGGATCCTAGGATCCCAAGCCGGCACCCTAACCGCTAAGCCAACGCCAGGCTATTGATAGATGGGACCAAAACGATATTTAGCAAGATGTCTCAAAAAGGTGTGGATGAGTTATGTGAAGAGTTGGTAGGTGAAAAGAACAAGCTAATTCGATTTTGGTTCAGGTCCAGCTTTATCATCGGGATACAAAACGTAAACTGTTCTACCTGGTGGAGGTATACGCTGTTCTGAGTGCCATCCTCGTTCATAATCATTTTATGTTGAATTGCAAGCAAATATGAGTAACGATGAAATATCGTGCATTGCAGTCTTATACATCCTGAGATGCGGAGAGCTGCCGCTGCCGCTGCTGCTGCTCACCTGCTTCCTGTTGCCTGAAGACGCATTGCTTTCTGCGCCGTCCTTTGTAGATGCCAAGGCAAAAGAAAAGCACAAAGTTCGAACACGCAACCCGAGAAAATGATGGTGTCCATGGGAGTGTGAATAACAAACCCACCGCCCCAGAAAGCAACCTTCTGCAGAAGATAGAGAAAGACATCGAATTTGGATCAACACGATGATCGGATGTACACGGACATCTTAGCAAACAGAAAACTCAAACATAAGTAAACAGCCGATATACTCGTATGCATTTGTGGAATCGTCGATGCAGATTCGTGAAAAATATTCGACCACCTTCAACATTTGGAAGCAAATGCAACTGCAGAGTCAATATCCAACAACATCCACCAGGATACAACTACAACAATTACCAAATGTCCGGGTACACTGATACAACCGTGCGCTGCACCGATGTGAAGATGATACAGCGCACGGTTGCGCACCACCTCGGATCATTACCAGATCATACACGTACATTTCCTTGTACCTGCCGTACCCAACTACCCCATTTCTTACATTTCCCGCCAAGTCCAGACGATGATCATCTCCAAAGCTTTGTTCCCGTTTTCTCTCGTTTATGGAATCCCCTTCCTGAGTCTTTTATTTTGTACTCTTTTCTCTCCAGTCGTTAAAGACAGCAGTCCACTCCCACCTCAATGTCCACCTCAATGCCCCCCATGAACCTTCACCAAACATGCAGTTTGTCCTCGCATTGATATCGTTGGTAGACCCCCTCAGTTGGTTGGGCGATCCATACGTAACTCTCTTTATCAAGTCTTCCAAGGGTATATCGAACACAAACATGCCATACATTAGTTAGGCCAAACAATAAAACGTCTCGTGTGAGACCCGGACATTGTCCACTTTGAACAATCCAGCTTATGCTCGGCGGATGATGTCAGGCCCGATGATTTATCCTAGCTGAACGTGGTTCGGGTTAGTTGTTGTTCTCCTCCTCTTCCCTCTACAAGGGGTGAGGTCCAATGGAACCAAGCTCCTGCCCTGCCTTGGCCACGATACTCCTCCACTCCCCTCTGTGCTCACTCAACTCTCTCTACTCTCCACCCACCCCCACCTTTCTGATATCCCTCCTCACACAATCCTCCCATCTCAACCACAGTCCACCTTTTCTTCCTATCTTGTTCCCTCAACCTATCCGCTCTCTTTGCCATTCTCTCTTCCCCCATCCGCACCAAGTGTCCGGCCCATCTCAGCCGGCATTTTACCAATCTCTCCGTCAAGCTCACCTGCACACCAATCTCCTCCCTCAGTTCATCCCTTCTCCTTCTATCCAACCTTTTCTCCTCTTCGTATCTGCAACAAATGGCCTATGATCGCCAAAAGGTTTGCTACTTGAACATGATCAGGTCAACTCTTAATCTTTACCTGCGCCACCAAAGGTAGGCGGAGGTAACGTTTTCACCCGTGTGTGTTTGTTACTTGGCAAATTTTTGTTGTTGTTTTTTTGCAAGTATGTTGTGCTTGTGTGTTTGTCTGTCCGCTCACTTGTACTTGCCTACAGTCACAATTTTAAACCGATCTCCACGAAACTTCACCAAATGGTAGAGTCCGTGGTCCGACAAAATCCTATATATTTATGAGGTCAAAAGGTCAAAATAGGCCAAAGGTCAACCACTTTTTTTCAAATTTCTAAAATCCTCAATTTTAATCCGATTGACTTGAAATTCGAATAGGATTTACATATCGGCGAACTGAATTCAAACACCAACTATTTTTGAAATCAGCGTAGGCCAAAAGGTCAACATAGGCCAAAGGTCAACCACCTTTTTTGAATTTCAAAGATCCTCAATTTTAATCCGATTGACTTGAAATTCGAATAGGATTTACATATCGGTGAACTGAATTCAAACACCAACTATTTTTGACATCAACGTAGGCCAAAAGAGCAACATAGGCCAAAGGTCAACAACTATTTCAAATTTCTAAAATCCTCAATTTTCATCCGATTGAATTTGAATAGGATTTTCAGATCAGCTAACTGAATTCAACCACCAATTATTTTTGAGGTCAAAAGGATGCTCTACCGAGTGCCATTCTGCTTTGTTCTCTTTTGCCAAGTGTCGCTCTACGAGTGATTTTTCATTTGTCTGTTTATCTGTCTGTCTGATTCTGTCTGTCTGTCTGTTTCTGTCTGTCTGCTTCTGTCTGTCTGTTTCTGTCTGTCTGCTTCTGTCTGTCTGTTTCTGTCTGTCTGTTTCTGTCTGTCTGCTTCTGTCTGTCTGCTTCTGTCTGCTTCTGTCTGCTTCTGTCTGTCTGTTTCTGTCTGTCTGTTTCTGTCTGTCTGCTTCTGTCTGTCTGTTTCTGTCTGCTTCTGTCTGTCTGTTTCTGTCTGTCTGTTTCTGTCTGTCTGCTTCTGTCTGTCTGTTTCTGTCTGTCTGTTTCTGTCTGTCTGCTTCTGTCTGTCTGTCTGTCTGTTTGTCTATTTGTTTGTCTGTTTGTCTGTCTGTTTGTCTGTCTGTCTGTTTGTCTGTCTGTCTGTTTGTCTGTTTGTTTGTCTGTTTGTCTGTCTGTCTGTCTGTCTGTTTCTGTCTGTCTGTTTCTGTCTGTCTGTTTCTGTCTGTCTGTTTCTGTCTGTGTTTCTGTCTGTGTTTCTGTCTGTCTGTTTCTGTCTGTCTGTTTCTGTCTGTCTGTCTGTTTGTTTGTCTATTTGTCTGTCTGTTTGTCTGTCTGTTTGTCTGTCTGTCTGTTTGTCTGTGTGTTGGTCTGTCTGTTTGTCTGTTTGTCTGTCTGTCTGTCTGTCTGTTTGTCTGTCTGTCTGTTTGTTTGTCTGTGAACAGGATATTTCAAAAAGTTGTGGATGGATTCGGATGAAATTTCATGGGCAGATGGAGTGTATGAAAAAGACGAAATGATTAGATTTTGGTGAAGATCCGGATCCGAGAATATTTTAATTTTTCAAGAGACTCTGCACCATTGAAAGATTGGGCCAAAATGATATATGGCATGATATCTCAAAAAGTTGTGGATGGATTTGGACAAAACTTAGGGGATGAGTTGGTTAGGTGACATGAACAAGCCAATTCGATTTTGAAGGTCTGGATCCATATTCGGCCCATCAGTGAGATACCAAACGCAAACTGTTCAGCCTGGCGGAGGTGTGCACTCTACCGAGTGTTGTTCTAGTTCGTTCTTAAATCTTAGACAACATAATATCAGATTCTGAGTTTAATTCACCTCGTTGTCATTTGTTTGGCCTGTACAAACTAGGTTTTATCGGGGTTTGGAATCAAACCCTTAATTCCCCCCCAGATCCAAAACTTCTTCACAGTTATCCTTCACTAGTTCGATAAATCGTCAACAGCGACTCAAACCACCCATAATGGAAGAATCGGTTAAAATGTTTCTATTCATACCAATGAATAAGTAAACGTGTTCATTTACACAAGAAGCAACTTTGTTCAACGTTCCCCCAAAATCTTCGAGGAACCTTTGGTGGTACGATTACGACCAATTCACCAGTGATGACCATGACAAGATCTTAGTTCTTTTTATAATAATATAATGCTGCACTATGTTGTATGATGTTTCCTTCAAATGGTGGTTTCAAGGTCAGAAGGGCGCAGAACACCCTGAAGGCAGCAAACATCACTCGCATCCACAAGAACGGTGCAGACACAGACACGACCGACTCGAAGCCGGTGAACTTGTTTCCAATTACGTTTGATGTCAAATATTTCCTGTTTTCAAACAGTCTGATATCTGACCATCAGTTTGGATTCTGTCCCAGCCAATCCACTTTGGACATTCTTCTGCTCCTCGCTCACAAATGGTTCAACAACAACAATAACAACAATAACAACAAATTTCGTGTGAGGCTCTCAATCTTAAATGATCTTAAATTTTAAAAATCTTAAATTTTCCAGGTGTGTACCCTGGTTAGAATAGGTACACAGTATCCCTGCATGTCGTAAGAGGCGACTAAGAGGGTTGGTGTCAGGAAGGGCATCCGGCCATAAAAACATTGCCTCAAAAAGAGAACCATGACAATTACAAGTACATATGGGCAGGGTGCACCCCGAAGTGGAGATCGGTTTCTGAGGTTTGGGACATGGAATGTAGGGACAATGACAGGGAGACCAGGAGAAGTGGTGGAAGTATTGGTCAGAAGAAGAGTGGACATATGTTGTGTGCAAGAGACGAGATGGAAGGGAAGTGGTGTGAGAATGGTGAATGGTAGGCAGGGACAGAAATACAAGTTTGTGTGGCAAGGGTGCCCGGAGAGCGTGAATGGTGTTGGTGTCCTGTTTTCTGAGGAGTTTGTAGACAGTGTGGTGAGTGTGACTAGAGTGAGTGATAGGTTGATGATGGTGAAAATGATGATTGAAAGCTCTTGGTGAACGTCATCTCGGGATATGCTCCGCAGGTTGGTCGAAGCGATGAAGAGAAGGACAAGTTCTGGTGTGCGATAGAGAAGCTGATGGAAAACGTGAAAGATAAGGAAGTTGTTGTGGTGGGAGGAGACATAAATGGACATGTGGGAAGGAGTATGGATGGTTTTGAGGGAGTTCATGGGGGTTACGGATATGGTGTGAGAAATGGAAAAGGTGAAAGGATTTTGGAGCTTGCTGATGGAGCTGATTTGTTGATTTGTAATACTCAGTTCCAGAAAGAGGATAATAAGCTTGTTACATACACGTCAGGTGGGTCGACGACAACCGTTGACTACCTGATGGTGCGTAGGCGAGATAGGGGGCACCTCCGGGACACAAAGGTGATCCCGGGGGAGGAGGCTGTTTCACAGCACCACTTGGTTGTCTGCGACGTAAGGGTGAAAGGTGCGAGGAGAGCTCGGCGGGTGAAGTACCAACCGAGAATGAAGGTGTGGAGGTTGAAAGAGGTGACAGTAAGGGAGGCATTAAAAGAGAGGCTGAGTAGGGTAGAGGATGATGTGGTTGAGCTTGAACGTGGTTGGATGTCAATGAAAGCTAGTCTGTTGGGAGCCGTTGGTGAGGTATGTGGATGGACAAAAGGACCACCGAGGCACTCGGAAACATGGTGGTGGGATGAGGAAGTTGGAAAGAGGATTGACGAGAAGAGGAAGAAGTTCAAGGAGTGGCAGAAGGCGAAGGGTACGGGAGCAGAAACAGCAGAGCATGAAAGTTATAAGGCAGCCAAGAAGGCTGCAAAGAAAGAGGTAGAAAAGATGCAGGAGGCATGGAGGAAAATGTTCAGAGAAAGCTTGGATTCGGAAGAGGGTCAGAGAGCGGTATTCAGGATTGCAAAGCAGATAGCGAAAGAGAGGTGTGATGTGATGGGGGTGAGTTGCTTGGAGGATGAAGTGGGACAAATCGTTGTGGACCCAGATGGAATTAAAGGAAGATGGAAAAGATATATGGAAATGCTGTTGAATACAGAGAATGAATGGGATGGCAACATAGAGAGTAACCCAGTTTTAGGACCGGCAGAGAAGATAACTGAGAAGGAAGTTGAGGAAGCGATCAACGCAATGAAGAGTGGAAAAGCGGGAGGGCCGACGGGAGTTGTGGGAGATATGTTGAAGGCAGCAGGAAGTTGGGGTGTGAAGAGAATGACAGAGATCTGTAATCTGGTGGTGAAAGAAGGCCGCATTCCAGTGGCTTGGGAACTGAGTACCCTCGTCCCTCTATACAAGGGGAAAGGTGACCCTCTGGACTGTGGCTCGTATCGAGCGATAAAGTTATTGGAGCATGGAATGAAGGTATTGGAAAGGGTGTTGGAGGAGGATAAGGACGAAGGTGAAGATCGACGAAATGCAGTTTGGATTTATGCCAGGAAGAGGAACGACAGACGCGCTCTTTATTGTGAGGCAGTTGCGCAGGAGAAGTACATGGAGAAGAGGAAGAAGTTGTTTCTTGGGTTTGTTGATCTGGAGAAAGCATTCGATAGGGTTCCACACAAATTATGGACATGGGCATTGAGGAAGTTAGGAGTGGAGGAATGGTTGATCAGAGTAGTGATGGCAATGTACAAAAGAGCACGCACAGCTGTAAGGACGAAGGACGGGAACAGTGGTGAGTTTGAGGTGAAGGTGGGAGTGCATCAGGGGTCGGTACGAAGTCCACTACTATTTGTAGCTGTGATGGAGGTGCTGGCTCAGAACGTAAAGGAGGGTTTACCGTGGGAGTTGTTGTATGCAGATGATCTGGTGTTGATTGCGGAAAGTATGGATGGACTGAAGGAAAAGATGAACAAGTGGAAGGAATGTATGGAGACAAAAGGTCTGAAGGTGAATATAGGAATGACGAAGGTGATGGCAAGTGGTAAAGCATGTGGTGAGGTGGAAAGAACTGGGAAGTGGCCCTGTGCTGTGTGCAGGAAGGGTGTCGGAGTGAACTCCATTCAGTGTACAATGTGCGCTGAGTGGGTTCATCAAAAATGTAGTGGTCTGAGAGGGTCATTAACCAGTGTGGCAGCTACATTCAAATGTAAGGTGTGCACAGAGGGAGCTGCAGATGGAGGAAATGTTGAGTTGGATCTTGGAGACGGCGTGAAGCTGGAAGGTGTTGTGGAAGTGTAATTCAGTGTAACTTATTGATTGGCACTGGTAACTTATTGATTAAGACTGGTAACGAAGCTGATACATTTTACCTGCAACCTCTGTGAAAGCCGAGTTCGTAAATGAGTGTCAGGAATGTGCCCGAACATGGTAATCTCTTGTCCACCTGGTCACAGCCCCAGGCTGGAGCACCCTCCTACTGTGTAAATGGAAATCACAGCAGGAGGGGAGCGAGTTGATGCCAGGGCTTGGTGCAATACATGACCTCGGGGCATCAGCGGAAGAAGGATTAACGTTTCAGCGGACAGAGGATTAAGTCCAGTTCGTCCATATAAACTAGAGCAAACGTGGAGTCGAGAGGACTTGCTACGTGAAGCGCTGACCGAACGGGAGTGTCGGATGAACGAGAAGGACCAGCGAAAAGAGTTAACCTGATCCATTATATTATGCGGTATCATTTTGGTAATTGGATGAAGTGAATACAGTTTAATAAACTAGACCTTTTGTAACCTGTGTCCGGTCGTTGGAGTCCTGTGAGTCCCCCAGTACAAATTCCCTGACAATCTTGGAGGCACCGCTGGGATCAATTGTACACACAAACAAGTCTTCTTTAAAAGGTGAGTGTGTCTTGTTTGGTCCAATATGATTTACGAACTTGGAAGTTATGGGTACATACATGGGGGAGCAGGTGGACTGGGGCTTCTTTGCGCACCGATGCCGCGATATAGGTGGCGTGAGCCATCACGAATGGGATTTCGATAAACGACTGTAGCAATTTATTCGTTTTTTTTTCTAAATGATTTCTGTAAATACGTATTTTTGCGCTGGTTATTAAAGGGCCTTACTGTGACCTGGAAGCGGGCGGAGCAAGTGTGCACCTTGCGACCGCTTGCTTCCAGGACGTGTAAGGCCGGTACACTCGTTTACCCACCCGCACACGGATAAAGTACTACTTTTTTTTTTGCACTTGTTCGAAGCACTTGACTTGATCGGCGCTCGGCGAGCGACAGGGAACCGGGAAACGGAATTATATTTATATATATATATATTTCCAATATGGTACACCGGCCACAACGATTTTAGCGATTATCCGAGTTTTTTTTTTAACGATTTCTGTAAATACGTATTTTTCCTGCGCTGTGTAATTCTTCTGACACGCGCCACGAAGAAACGCACCACTGATGTGCATGAAGCGACTTGTTTGCCGGTTCGGTAAGGTCCGTCCGTACACGTGTACAATCGTGTACACCCGTTTTAAATAAATAATTTTTTTCAGTTTTCCCGCCATGCCTAAAAATTCATGACAGACAACCCCCCCTCATGCCGGTCCAGAATTATGATGAAAGATGGCGATTGAGAAAAAAAAAAATTGCATCAAATTTTGTCCAGGTCCATCAAGAAGCCTTTGAGACATGCTTCACGGTTGAATAAAAAACCACCGTTTAGAGTACTTCTTTTTTTTGTTCAAAGCACTCGACTTGGAGCCAGAGACTTGCTCGGCGGGGGATATAATTTTAGATATATATATAGTACGGGCATGCCCTAGTGAGAGATAATTACAGGAAATGGTGTTTGTGAGTAACAACCACCCTCTGGTCGAGGCTCATAGAAGGGGTGATGCTTACTGATTCGGCACGCTCACAATAGGTGTTGTGGAAGTGTAACTCAGTGTAACATATTGATTGGCCCTGGTAACTTATTAATTAACCTGGTAACAAAGCAGATACATTTTATGTGTATGAACAATGTAATCTCTTGAAACACCTGGTCAAGGCCCCAGGCTAGAGCACCCCCCCCCCCCTGCTGTGATTTCCATTTACACAGCAGGAGGGGAGCGAGCTGATGCCAGGACTCGGTGCGATGCATGACCTCGGGACATTAGCGGAGAGGAGATTAAGTCCAGTTTGGCGATATAACGAGAGCAAACGTTGAGTAAAGTACACTTGTCCTCAGAAGCCCTGCCCGACAGAACGATGGAATGAACGAGGACTTGCTACGTGAAGCGCTGACCGAACGGGAGTGTCGGATGAACGAGAAGGACCAGCGAAAAGAGTTAACCTGATCCATTATATTATGCGGTATCATTTTGGTAATTGGATGAAGTGAATACAGTTTAATAAACTAGACCTTTGTAACCTGTGTCCGGTCGTTGGAGTCCTGTGAGTCCCCCAGTAAATTCCCTGACAATATTGGAGGCACCGCTGCGATCAATTGTACAAGCAAGTCTTCTTTAAAAGGTGAGTGTGTCTTGTCTTGTCCAATATGATTTACGAACTTGGAAGTTATGGGTACATACATGGGGGAGCAGGTGATCTGGGGCTTCTTTGCGCACCGATGCCGCGATATAGGTGGCGTGAGCCATCACGAATGGGATTTCGATAAACGACTGTAGCAATTTATTCGTTTTTTTTTCTAAATGATTTCTGTAAATACGTATTTTTACGCTGGTTATTAAAGGGCCTTACTGTGACCTGGAAGCGGGCGGAGCAAGTGTGCACCTTGCGACCGCTTGCTTCCAGGACGTGTAAGGCCGGTACACTCGTTTACCCACCAGCACACGGATAAAGTACTACTTTTTTTTTTGCACTTGTTCGAAGCACTTGACTTGATCGGCGCTTGGCGAGCGACAGGGAACCGGGAAACGGAATTATACTTATATATATATATATTTCCAATATGGTACACCGGCCACAACGATTTTAGCGATTATCCGAGTTTTTTTTTTTTTTACGATTTCTGTAAATACGTATTTTTCCTGCGCTGTGTAATTCTTCTGACACGCGCCACGAAGAAACGCACCACTGATGTGCATGAAGCGACTTGTTTGCCGGTTCGGTAAGGTCCTTCCGTACACGTGTACAATCGTGTACACCCGTTTTAAATAAATAATTTTTTTCAGTTTTCCCGCCATGCCTATAAATTCATGACAGACAACCCCCCTCATGCCGGTCCAGAATTATGATGAAAGATGGCGATTGAGAAAAAAAATTGCATCAAATTTTGTCCAGGTCCATCAAGAAGCCTTTGAGACATGCTTCACGGTTGAATAAAAAAACCACCGTTTAGAGTACTTCTTTTTTTTTGTTCAAAGCACTCGACTTGGAGCCAGCGACTTGCTCGGCGGGGGATATAATTTTAGATATATATATAGTACGGGCATGCCCTAGTGAGAGATAATTACAGGAAATGGTGTTTGTGAGTAACAACCACCCTCTGGTCGAGGCTCATAGAAGGGGTGATGCTTACTGATTCGGCACGCTCACAAAATATGGGATTTTAATGGCAGAGATGCCACGAAAGATCAGGAAGGGAAGGAATGGAAAATTTGTCAAGGTTTGAAATTAATCGGACAAGGGGGTCCCAAGGTATGGTCACCGTACTCGCAAGTCGTTCGTTTTGGCTTTGCGAATGGACCAAACCATTCCATGCAAATAGGAGGGTGGTTCTGTGGTCGTAACTGCCACGTGGTTTCAAAGTTTTGTTGTTGCTTGCACGCATGTTTTTTTTTGCAAGCACGTACGGGCGAGCACGTACGTGCGGGCACGCCCTAGTATATATAAATTGAGGTAATATTAAGTTATGGAATTAATTGCTTTCAACAATGCAAAGGGTGATAAAATATGGGATTTTAATGGGATTTTTTAATGGGATATTGGTTTCGGAATGTTTAGAGGTCATTGCAATGTGATAATAACTTGTTGTTGGAACTTGTTGTTGGAACTTGTTGTTGGAACTTGTTGTTGGAACTTGTTGGAGCAACTTGCTGTTGGAACTTGCTGTTGGAACTTGTTGGAACTTGTTGTTGGAACTTGTTGTTGGAACTTGTTGTTGGAACTTGTTGTTGGAACTTGTTGGAACTTGTTGTTGGAACTTGTTGTTGGAACTTGCTGTTGGAACTTGTTGTTGGAACTTGCTGTTGGAACTTGTTGGAACTTGTTGTTGGAACTTGTTGTTGGAACTTGTTGTTGGAACTTGCTGTTGGAACTTGCTGTTGGAACTTGCTGTTGGAACTTGTTGTTGGAACTTGTTGTTGCAACTTGCTGTTGGAACTTGCTGTTGGAACTTGTTGGAACTTGTTGTTGGAACTTGTTGTTGGAACTTGTTGTTGGAACTTGCTGTTGGAACTTGCTGTTGGAACTTGCTGTTGGAACTTGTTGTTGGAACTTGTTGTTGGAACTTGTTGTTGGAACTTGTTGGAACTTGTTGTTGCAACTTGCTGTTGGAACTTGCTGTTGGAACTTGTTGGAACTTGTTGTTGGAACTTGTTGTTGGAACTTGTTGTTGGAACTTGTTGTTGGAACTTGCTGTTGGAACTTGCTGTTGGAACTTGTTGTTGGAACTTGTTGTTGGAACTTGTTGTTGGAACTTGTTGCAACTTGCTGTTGGAACTTGCTGTTGGAACTTGTTGGAACTTGTTGTTGGAACTTGTTGTTGGAACTTGTTGTTGGAACTTGTTGTTGGAACTTGTTGTTGGAACTTGTTGTTGGAACTTGTTGTTGGAACTTGCTGTTGGAACTTGTTGTTGGAACTTGTTGTTGGAACTTGTTGTTGGAACTTGCTGTTGGAACTTGTTGTTGGAACTTGTTGGAACTTGTTGTTGGAACTTGTTGTTGGAACTTGTTGTTGGAACTTGCTGTTGGAACTTGTTGTTGGAACTTGCTGTTGGAACTTGCTGTTGGAACTTGTTGTTGGAACTTGTTGTTGGAACTTGTTGTTGGAACTTGTTGGAACTTGTTGTTGCAACTTGCTGTTGGAACTTGCTGTTGGAACTTGTTGGAACTTGTTGTTGGAACTTGTTGTTGGAACTTGTTGTTGGAACTTGCTGTTGGAACTTGCTGTTGGAACTTGTTGTTGGAACTTGTTGTTGGAACTTGCTGTTGGAACTTGTTGTTGGAACTTGTTGTTGGAACTTGCTGTTGGAACTTGTTGTTGGAACTTGTTGGAACTTGTTGTTGGAACTTGTTGTTGGAACTTGTTGTTGGAACTTGCTGTTGGAACTTGTTGGAACTTGTTGTTGGAACTTGTTGTTGGAACTTGTTGTTGGAACTTGCTGTTGGAACTTGTTGTTGGAACTTGCTGTTGGAACTTGCTGTTGGAACTTGTTGTTGGAACTTGTTGTTGGAACTTGTTGTTGGAACTTGTTGGAACTTGTTGTTGCAACTTGCTGTTGGAACTTGCTGTTGGAACTTGTTGGAACTTGTTGTTGGAACTTGTTGTTGGAACTTGTTGTTGGAACTTGCTGTTGGAACTTGTTGTTGGAACTTGTTGTTGGAACTTGTTGGTGGAACTTGTTGTTGGAACTTGTTGTTGGAATGAATGGGAACATTCAAATGTTGGGTTTTGCTAACATTTCCACAACGTCGCTACAACGTTTCACTTTCGTTGTTGCAACGTTTTGCTCCAACGTTTTGGGGACATTCGAATGTCAAGTGAATCGAATGAGAATTCAGGAATTATTTCATTATTAACGATTAATGAAGTACTTATTTAATTAATTACATTTCTTATTACATTACAGTAATTACATTACAGTAATTACCTGAGGTAATTACAGTAATTACAGTTCCGGTAATTACAGTAATTACAGTAATCATTACAGTAATTGCAGTAATCTTATTACAGTAATTACATTACATTAACTCAGGCACCTTTTGAGTAAGGAAGCTGATATTTGGACATGACACTGACCAAGTGATGTGGCTGTCAAGGAAAATATTGATTTATTGATTAATCATTTAATAAATTAACTCGTTGATTTATAAATGACTTATTTAATTAAAATTCCTGAGAGATACATCTTCGGATGAAATACTTGCAGATTGGTTATGCTATGAGCCAATTGATTAAGGAAAATATTTTGTGATGGCCATATTGGCAATTTCGTGGCCATATTCGTGGCAACTCAGTTAGTGCCACTGCACCTTTAAAATGCATCCCTGCGTTCATTTTTCGATCGATTGAGTTGAAATTTTGAACAATCGGATCTGGACTGTCGTTGTTAACGACTCTAGCACGCACTCGTCCAATCAGGATGGAGCGGTATGGTCCCCGGATCATCACTGCCCGCAGTTTTAATTAATTTTACTTTTTCTCTTGGTCATATAATTTTGAAGACATGCGTGTCATGATAGAGGAAATGTTTGTTCTGTTGAACGGAATAAATGTTGTTTATTTGTGTGGGAGTGTATTTTTGTGTATTTCTTGTGTATTTTGGATATATTTTCACGACTAATTCCAGTTAACATCCTGCAAAATTTGCTCGTTTGCTGGCCGAGTCGAAATTGCGTTGAGTTTCTATGGCATGCGCCATTAAAAGCGCTGTGTAATGGTTGAGCTCCTTTTATTTCGGTTTGGTCATGCGGATGAGCAAACAAAGTGACAAATGCTGCGGCTGGAGCAGTAGAAGCGATGTTTTTTTAAATGGAAACGATGTAATGAGTAATTAAAAGTGGGAGGGGGCAACACCACGCATACCTCTTTTAAGGTGTGTATAAACCCTGGAATATTTCAGCAATCAATACAATGCTGAAACTATGTAAGTTAAGTTAATGAGTAATTTACTGAGTAATTTAATGAGTAATTTAATGAGTAATTTAATGAGTAATTTAACGAATAATTTAATGAGTAATTTAATGAGTAATTTAATGAGTAATTTAACGAATAATTTAATGAGTAATTTAATGAGTAATTTAACGAATAATTTAATGAGTAATTTAATGAGTAATTTAATGAGTAATTTAACGAATAATTTAATGAGTAATTTAATGAGTAATTTAATGAGTAATTTAATAAGTAATTTAATAAGTAATTTAATGAGGAATTAAAAGTGGGAGGGGGCAACACCACGCATACCTCTTTTAAGGTGTGTATAAACCCTGGAATAAACGTGGGAGGGGGCAACACCACGCATACCTCTTTTAAGGTATGTATAAACCCTGGAATATTTCAGCAATCAATACGATGCTGAAATGATGTAATTTACTGTGTAAGAGGGTCGACCTTGGGTTTGTTTGGGTTTGTTGTTTATTTTGTGGATGTGTATTTTTTGTGTATTTTGGATATATTTTCACGACTAATTCCAGTTAACATCCTGCAAAATTTGCTCGTTTTCTGGCTGAGTCGAAATTGCGTTGAGTTTCTATGGCATGCGCCATTAAAAGCGCTGTGTAATGGTTGAGCTCCCTTTATTTCGTTTTGGTCATGCGGATGAGCAAACAAAATGACGAATGCTGCGGCTGGAGCAGTGGAAGCGATTTTTGAATTGTTCAATGATTATTCGATATTGTTATGACTTATTGTCAATAGGTATACTGAGTGGCCATGAGGTAGCCTGTTGCTATGTACAGTTTTATTCTATTGTTGATTATACCACATAATTGTGGTGATAAAGGAAATGTTCGTTTTAAATAGATGATTATGATATGACCATGACTATAAAATCATGATGATTATTATGAATGATATCATAGGGTTCAAATGCAGAATGATTGCATGAACTTGGGAAAGAACTTTCAAGCCCTATGGGATAAATTGGGTGTTACAAGCAATGGAGCTTCAAAATTTAGCATGATTGAAGGAATTTTACAGTCTTATTTCAGTAGTTTTACGAAATTTAAATTGCCAAGAGATTTGGGTACTATTAAAGAAAAAAAAAAATGATGAGATATTTTTTCCAATGAACTTTAATATCTGCCATCCATTTTGGCTGTCTCACGAATGAAGGATGAGTTGCCTTTAGTGGTTGCAAAGAAAATTTGTGGAGACCAGGCAAAATGGGGAAATATGTCAGATATGACCCTAGGACAGGACGGTGATTCATCAATTGACATGAGGTACGAACCAGAGGTGACGACCGATGAGTCGATCTCAGTCAATGGATGGACCTGTCCTGACATCATTGGGGAAAGGGCTTATGCAAGGAGTCATTCAAAATGATTAATTTGATTTATTGATGAATATTGATGAATTAATTGAAATTGAATAATTGATTGAATTGTTAATTGATTGAATCTAATTGATTGAATTTAATTGCATAAATTGAACTGAATAAATTGAATTGAATATATTGATTGTTTGATTGATGAAAATGCGGTCTCAAGAAAGAAGCTTTGATATCTTTGCGAGATATTATCAATGTGGAGACAACCTGGGAAAATTGAGCAAGGTGGTGAGTTTATATACAGATATGTATGTGCGGTTACCATTGTGTGATTTCCCCGTCAAACAGAGCGGACACCTGAGGATTCACCCACTTCATACTGACCCTCCGGCTCATCTGCAAATACTGATCTGTGAGATTGGATTGTGCAAAAGCCACAGCTGAGGGAGATTCTCTGGAAATCACCGTGTGAACAGGTGGAGAGATCCTTCCTGGAGGTACGAGTGAAGCTTTAGAGGAACCTGGAACAAGCTACAACGCATCCAACGCTACTTTGATAAAAGGTGGAACAAACTCCAGTAGATTTATTTATAGGACATATAGTATAGGTGTGTACAGGTGCATTCCAAAGCGCAGATCCTAGTAATCTACCTGGTACATTGAGGGAATATTGAGTGTTATTCACATACAGGCAAAATGGGAAATGGAGTCTGCAAGGGTAAACAAGGTCAGCTAGACGTGTCCCAAAGAGGCGCTTGCGTCAACCACATGTATCAGCAATATGGTCCACATTCACTTAAAGATTTGGAATCTTGGCATGAATGGACGAAAGGGAGAAAGAAGGAATTCCCCAAGGATGGCACGTTTGACAGGAACACATTGGAAACACTCAGAGAAGAATTAGAAGCAAGAGACAGACAGAAGTTGAAGGTGGATTGGAAACCATTTTATTACTGGGACATCGAGTCTAGAGACAGGGAGACCAAAACGAAAATGGGGGGTGTGAAGAAAGAAATGAAGCAGATACAACATAGGTTGGAAAAGGTATCCACTCAAATGCCTCTTGAAGTTAGCAATGGAAAGCGATCCCAGTCCAGATTGTACCCAGACGCAAGGTCATATGAGATAAATGAACTAGAAGAGGAAACTCCTCCACCCTATCGGCGACATATTGTATATCAGCCACAGGAAGTACAGGCACCCGTACCTCTACCTGCCGAAGGGCCAGTACAGAGTGAAACGATTGGCTCTAGCCGACAGAAGACAGGTGAAAGCAGTGCCCCAGTTGAGGTGACTACCCCAGAGGGTGCAACTGGAGGACAGGAACCGACTCAAAGTGGGCAAGCGATACAACCAGCTGCAACAACTTCAACATACTCCCCATTGCACCATACAAGGAGTAAGGGCCCTGTGATGAATGCCAATCTATCCAACGATCAATATGATTTGCCAATGAACATTCAAAACTTGACTCTCCCACAGGAAGGTTTTGAACAATGTGGCGTTATGAATTTCCCGCAACGGCAATTTCCAGGGGCAAATGAGGAACGCCCAGATTTGATGTATAGACCTTGGCAAATACACCAATTGAAGGCATTACAGAGCGATATGCCATCAATCAAAACAGATCCACTTCAATTCGCAGAAGAGCTACGATTGATTGTGGAAACGCAATTGCCGACTATAAGAGACATGGAAATACTCTTAAAGTGGGTAATTCCAAATACCACCACTTTGAAGACATTAATGAGTGAGGCAAACTGGGTACATGCAATAAATGGACAATTAGACATACCCGCGGAGGCTAAAATGGCACAGATAAATAAATTAATAGAGGCCATACAAAAATTGCCGCCCGTGACTGATTGGAATAAAGTGGTTACGTGCAAACAGAAAACAGGAGAGGATGCTAGTGATTATTTAGACAGATTGCGAGATGTTTTTCGATTATATTCGGGAATAGACCGGGCACAAATCGACAATGCCCTAAAACCCCTTTTTATTAATGGTCTGTTGCCGAAATTGAAGAGTGAAATGGAAAGACAGTGCATTGCTTGGGAAGGCAAGCCGATGCAAGAAATATTGAATTATGCTTTGCATCATCAGCGAATTCAGGCCAGGAACAGTGCTATAAATGCCGAAAAATTGATGCAACTACAGACACAAGCCCTGATAACTACGAACCAATGCAATAGGTTTTCTATGCAACAATGCAACAATGCAACAGACAACAACTATGAGTCAGGAGAAAACCAGAGGTCAAAATGGCAACCCGGAGACCCAGACATGCAACCCAGCAAGACAAGCCAACAAGTGGACATACCAGGTAACGACAGGAACCGGTGTTTCAATTGTGGAAAGAGGGGACATTGGAAAAGGGCATGCCCATACCCCAACAGAAGACAATTTCGACAGGGAAACCAAGGACAGGGACACTACCAACTACCACCACCTCAGCCAACATATAGGGCTCCATTGAAGAACGCCCCAATTAAGGGAGGACCTCAGCAGAATAGATGGTCTGAAACGCCCTTCTGACTAGACCAGAATGACCAAGTGGCAGCACTTCCGTTAATCTCAAGGTCGGCTGCACAGGAACCAAATGTTAGTTTGACAATAGGCGGACGCAAGGCTCCTTTCCTAGTTGATACGGGAGCCACTCGTTCCACGTTGCGTCGAGCAGATTTTCCCAATATACCATTGTCAAAACACTATACGACGGTGGTAGGAGTATCAGGGGTTCCCATACATACGCCTGTCACAAAGGAATTGCGTGTCCAACTTGGCCCATTGACTGCACAACATGCCTTTCTTGTGGCATCTGGCGTTCCAGTAAATTTGATGGGAAGAGATTTATTGTGCAAATTGAACTGTACTGTCATATGTAAGAAAAACGGAGTGTATCTAGAAATGCCAGAACATTCCCACGACTTCGTCATTGATATGCTACAAAGCGCAATAGAACCAAGAACACATCGATGGGAAATCAATGATACACAAAAGGCAGAACTTTTGTACCATAGTTTTATGACATTGAAGGTTGCAATGCCCAAAGTACAGGAGTGGGTAGACAGCTACTTGATGGATTCTCTGAAATGGCAGACTGATCTTCACTGTACGACATGTCATGACCCTATAGGGAAGGAGGTGTCCTATGCAGAGAACGTTTCTAGATACCTGGACACAAGGTATGATGTACATATAACATCACTGTGGGTAGGAGAACAGGGAATTGGCATGTCAGTGTCTTTGACGCCAGATCAACAACTCCTGTGGAATCAACCAGAAACAACAACCCCACACGTCACCTTAGCGGTGGCACAAGGATATGAAGCAAAAGATGTTGGAACAATGATTGCAACTTTGAAAGATTGCAAAAACATGAGATACATGGGAGAAATTCAACAAGCCCCACTTTATGACTTAGATGGAGAAGGATTTTGCTGGCAGCTTGTAGAGCAGGCGCTTTCTTCAACCTTCATCATGATTGATGAACCAATTAACACTAAAAATGTTGGGCTATACCTACTCAGCTCCGACACCAATGGGGATCCGGACCCACTCGATCAAATACCAACATGCTTGTGGACAACGCATCCGAATGATGTGGGACGAATCAAGAGTGTGGCACCGGTAAGGATGACAGTAGATGATTCTAAGCCACTGCCTAGAAAGCGCCAATATCCATTGAGACCAGAGGCAAAAGCTGGTATTGCACCAGTGATTCGATCATTGGCGGATCAGGGAGTTATAGTTCGCACCGTGAGCATGTGCAACACTCCTATTTTACCTGTGAAGAAGCCAGGCAAGACTACCTGGAGATTTGTACAGGATCTTCGAGCAATTAATGATTGTGTCATCCCAGCCTATCCGGTGGTCCCTAATCCCATCACTGTACTGTCAAGTATTCCAAGCAATACAAAGTTCTACTCCGTGGTGGACTTATGTTCGGCGTTCTTTAGTGTACCCATTCATGAGGATTCGCGTTATTTGTTCGCGTTCACGTACGAAGGCTCACAATTCACTTGGACTGTTCTACCACAAGGGTACACAGAGAGCCCAACTTTGTTTTCACGTGCTCTACATGAAGACCTCAGCGACATTGAGTTTCCTGGAGGCTCAGTGATGGTACAATATGTTGACGACCTTCTCATATGCTCGACTTCAAAGGAAGCATGTAAACAGGACACTGTTGTGCTACTGACAGCATTAGCAGACAAAGGCCACAAGGCCTCAAGAGATAAGTTGCAATTCTGTAAGGAAGAGGTGAAATACTTAGGACATATTCTGAAAGGAGATACGAGACGACTTTGCCCGGAACGTGTAAAGGCGATCAGGGCACTCCCAAAACCTACAACTGTCAAGCAGATGAAATCTTTCCTGGGGACAACAGGGTTTTGCCATCAGTGGATTGCTGATTATGCATCACTGACTCGCCCTCTGCTGGACATCAGCTTACCAAACAGTCCAATTCCTTTGAAATGGACCCCGGAGGCTGAACGAGCTTTTACGACATTGAAAGATACCTTAGCATCAGCTCCTGCTTTAGGACTGCCGGATTATGAGAAAAATTTCTTTCTCTACTCACATGAGAAAGGAGGATTTGCCCAATCGGTGTTGGCGCAAAAACATGGGGGAAAACTGCGCCCTATAGCGTATCACAGCACTCGATTGGATCCAGTAGCACGAGGGTTTCCACAGTGCTTGCGAGCAGTGGCAGCAGCATCGTATGCAGTAGAAGCCACAGCTACAATAGTCCTGGGGTGCCCCTTAATTCTCCTTGTTGAGCATGCCGTGGCGACGGTTTTGCTGAAGGCAGGAACACAGCACCTTTCAGCATCAAAGGCTACAACGTATGAACTAGGATTGTTGGCACCGTCAAACCTCACCATTCAGCGTTGCCCAACGCTGAACCCAGCATCTATGTTGCCAACAGAGGAAGATGGTGAGCCCCATGATTGTGCAGAGGTATTGGCACATGCACTAGTGCCTCGCATTGACTTGAAGGACATTCCCATCCCAGACGCAGATCTGGTACTGTATGTTGACGGATCATCATCAAGAGCATTGGACGGTACACTACTGACAGGATATGCAGTATGCACAGATGCTGAGACATGGGAGAGTGGGAAATTACCAAACACTTACTCGGCTCAACAGGCAGAACTGTATGCATTAACTAGAGCCTGTCATTTAGCGGAAAGCCAGAGAGTAACCATTTATACAGACTCCAGGTACGCGCATGGGGTCGTTCATGATTATGGTGCTCTCTGGAAACAGAGAGGATTTTTGACATCTTCGGGAAGCCAAATAAAAAACGGGAGGTTGATTGCTAGCCTCTTGGAAGCAATCCTTCTACCATCGGCCATTGCAGTGGTAAAATGTGAGGCCCATACACAAGGAAGAGATGAGGTCTCACAGGGAAATGCAAGGGCGGATGAAGCAGCGAAGCTTGCGGCACATTTGGAACAAGACCCGGTGATCATACAGGGACCTGTAAGGGTTCCTGAAAATACCCCGACGCTGCAAGACATCAGCGCTATGCAAGAAGTGGTGGAAGACCGGGAAAAAGAGGTGTGGGTACAGACTGGATGCACATTTGACAAAGAATCTAAATTATGGACTACTCCTGATGGACGTGTTGTCGCCCCTCGCCAATTGTTGCCATGGATTGCTCGTCTGGCTCATGGAGTGAGTCATACAGGTAAAGGAGGAATGTGTGCATCAGTGTTAAAACAATGGTATGCACCTGGGTTTACACGTGTGGCAGAGCAATGTTGTGCTACATGTCAGGTGTGTCAGACGTATAATCCAGGCAAAGGTGAAAAGACTACACCAGGAGCTCATCCCGCACCGACAGGTCCGTTTGTACATTTACAGATGGATTTTATCCAAATGGAAAAGTGCGCTGGATTTCAGTTTGTCTTAGTGATTGTAGACATGTTTACAAAATGGGTAGAAGCTTACCCTTGTCGACATGCAGATGCCAAAACAGTGGTGAAGATTCTGTTGAAGGACTTCATATGTCGCTTTGGAGTTCCTTGCAGGATTTCTTCTGATCAGGGTACGCATTTCACAGCAGATGTTATTAAGGAATTGGGTAAGACAATGCAGATAAACCTTCATCTTCACTGTCCTTATCACCCCCAATCGGCGGGAGCAGTGGAACGACACAACGGAGTAATAAAGAACAAGCTGGCCAAAATCTGTGCGGACACTAACTTGAAATGGCCAGATGCCATTCCACTTGCACTCCTCGCAATGAGGGCTACTCCCAATAGGAGAACGGGATTATCCCCGCATGAAATCTTGATGGGGAGACCAATGCGGGTACCTCATTCACCTCCCCTGATGATCAAGGAGATGGATATTCACCAGATGGATGATTTGATGTACTCTTTCTGTATTGAATTGACCAAAATCGTGAAGATGTTTCATTCCCAGGTGAAGGAAGCTTTACCAGAACCTGCAGAGAATGAGTGTCATTCTTTTCAACCTGGAGATTATGTGTACATCAAAATTTTCAAACGAAAAACTGCGTTGACACCACGATGGTCAGGACCACATCAGGTGCTGTTGACAACGCATACTGCAGTAAAATGCCAAGGCAGACCAAGTTGGATTCATGCCTCTCATTGCAAGCGAGCACATGGTGCTAAAGTGGATGGCCCCACAGAAAACGAGGCTGCACCTAGCAGCCCAGCAGAACATTCAGTGGCGGATAAATGATACTCGTGATTTACATTCATTTGAATTACATTTTAACGCCCCTTGTAGTGATTGATTATTTCATCATATAGTAGTCCTACTTGAGTTAGTGACATTTATTTGCCTACATGACATACAATTACCTACTGATATTAGTACAGCATCAGTGATAATGTAGCACAATTACACTCATGATCAAGGGAGTTAGGTGGACCCCGGGATATAAGGGAATCAGGGAAAGGCAAATAATCAGACTTATGTTAAATAATAAGGAATTTTTAGGGATTTTCTTTCATTAACCTGTTAGGAAGTTTGTTAGTTACGATGTTGAATTTTATTGCCATGTAATTATATTATAGGTACGGACATATACAAGGGGTAGCTCACATGTTTTACAGATGGATACAGGTGGGACAAAGGGAAACACCGTATCAAGACAAGCCGACCAATCAAGGGAAACCAGAGACTTCTACTTCAGATACTCCTTGAAAATGGTGATATTTATCCTAGGAATGGGTTCTCTGGTAGTGGGGACTCTGTGTTGTATGGATTATTTTGGGGTAATGAGGGAACAAAACGCAACACCAGCAAATGATACACAGATATATGATCATGCGGAACGACAAAAGCAGAAGAGAAGTTTGATGAAGGATAAAGACACACCTTTAGAATCCGATGGATTACACGGGATTAATACTTTTTTACATTTAGCCCATACAAGGGCTGCTATAGCAAATGAAAGTAATTGTTGGATATGTACACAAATGCCGCATTCTAGTGAGATCGGAGTACCATTGGAGGCAGTTCCTTTTGGTTGGGCGGAATTATGTAGCCGCTTCCCTCACACCCTGATAGCATCAGATTTTAACGGCCAACTGTCCGGAGAAGAGGGATGGAAGAAAGGGGGATATAATTGTAACCAATTTGAGGACAGTTATAGACCTACATATGATAAGAACAAAATGCCCTCTTACATGACCGTCCAGCAGCAAATAACAGGATTAATGTGTATCACCAGACCCCAAACGCCTACGCATAACAGGTCTATGGGAACCTCTAAATGCCACAATTATGGTCACGAAGAAGGCTGGATGAGAACACCTGTCCCACTAGGACCAAATGGCACGAAGGGTTTAGCTTTATATTGGAAAGGTATGTGGGGAATGGACAACACATGGACATATAATAATACGTATTTTATATGTGGACACAAGGCATATCCGTATCTTCCCTCGGGATGGTTCGGAACATGTTTTCTGGGGTTTGTGCTTCCACACATGCGCCTGTTAACAAAGTCACCAACGCATATCCTGCATTCTAGGCAGAGAAGAACTATTAGCATGGGGGAATGGATTGGAATGGTAATATTTCCATTTTATGGAACCTGGAAGGCAGGGCGAGAACTCAGGCACATGGCATTGGCTATGGAGAAGTTGGCAAATAAAACAGCTAGTGGATTGGAAAAACTTACAAGAGAGCTGGCAGCAACAAGAACGATGGCATTACAAAATCGTATGGCATTAGATATGCTGTTAGCAGAAAAAGGAGGTACATGTGCAGTCATCGGTACAGATTGCTGTACGTACATACCTGATGAGTCAGAAGAAATTTATAACACAGCCGATACAATCAGACAAGAGGGAGCAAGATACCACGATTATATAAAAGGGGGTGCCTTTGCATGGTTGGGAAACACATTTGGAGGGGTGGTAGCTAAGATACTCCAATATTTGTTTGTTGGTTTAGTAGTTATATTGGCAATTGTTTTAGTGGTGGCTTGCTTGAAAGCCTTAGTGACGGTGTGTTTGAATAAGGTAACCAACAACACGATGATAACGCATGAAGTGACAAATGAGGAAAGAAATGTGGAACCAGAAAAGGAAGACTTTTATGGCGACATAAATACTGAGATTAAAAGACTAAATCAAGTGATGTTGCAAATGAATACAGTAGAATTAAGATAATGGCATAACGACAATGTTATGAGTTGTGTCAATTACAATATCAATGAACTCATATCACCACGAGTGACACACTGTTAAAAAAAAAAAAAAAAAAAAAAAAAGAGGGAAAAGAAAAAGTGGAGAGGAATTATGGTAATAATACATTATGCTTAATTTGTTGGTTTGGGAAAATTGTTGTTGGGAATTAGGTATTCCCGTTTGTGATTGTAATCATATACAATGCTATTCTTAGTTTAGTAATAAAATACATACCTGATTGAATATTATTTGTGTGACGCATATAAATGAATATAACTTTTTGTGTTAAGGAAAAACAACAAATTGTTGAATGTGAAACTGTCGGAAGATATACATGATTATGCTGATTTCATGGTAAGATGCACCCTATCTGATTCAGTGTGTGTGGAAAGCAGATTCAGATGTGACTGAGCATAAGGATAAGACGAGATCACATTTTGAAGGGAGTGCTAACGGAATTGGGAAGAAGTTCGAGAAAGAAAATTTGTGGCTAAAAAAAAAAAAAAAAATGAAGTTAATCATGGCATACACCCTCTTTCTCAAAGAATGATGAAGACATTCTCCCGTGTAACTTGGAGATGAATGCTTACCTTCACCAAGGAAATTTATGTGACCATTTGCCTGGATCACACTGCAACATATGAAAGAAAGGCGATCACTTACTCTTGTTCGAAGACTTCGAACATTCACCACATCAGAAGTTGCAGGACAACGTCATTTTACCTGCAACCTCTGTGAAATGCGGGGACATATGTTATTACTTCACCAACGTCCGGGGAACCAGCATGGAGCTGCAAAAAAACGGCTGTGCCCTTGTCACAACAGCTGTGCACGATTCTGCTGGTTGCTCCTGGTAAGGACCATGAATGACCTGAACACCATGGTCCCAACATCATTGTGGATGCATCCGGCATCCCTGTTCCACATCTTGCTGGCCAATCAACGTCACACCAATACTGGCTGCCCACTCATAATGAGGGAGGAGGCAAGTCGACTACAACTGGGCAAAGGCCTTGTTCAAGGAATCATTATGGTTCACAGCAAAAAGTGGCAAGAATGCTACAAGGAGAGCAGGGTCAGTCTATGACTCCGCAATGTTACCACAACAGCGAAATCCTACACGAAGTAGTGCAGGAGCTATGAAGACATTAGGAGAAAATGTTTCATACCTGGATTCAAACACAAGTGATCAGCCCTTCCTTTCAAACAAAGTCAACATTTGTGTGGAGGCAAACGTTTTTGCCAGATGGTGCAGATGCTTTACAAAACTTGAAAATGAAGTGAAATTGTTGTATCTTGGTGATGGTGAAGTGTTGTTTTGAAAATATATTTGTGATGCAAATGCAATAGATTGAACAATATGGAAGGAGTCAATGACCAACGAAATGTTTTGTGATTCTTGCAGGATGACGGTGTATGCCTAAGGGAATTTGATTACCAAAGTGATTGATTATTTACTTATACTTGTAATGATGTTTACTTGTAGTGATTGATTGTTTACTTATATTGATGTTTAGATTAATGGTTAATATAAACAAAAACAAAAAGATGAGGGAATTGTGGAAGTGTAATTCAGTGTAACTTATTGATTGGCACTGGTAACTTATTGATTAAGACTGGTAACGAAGCTGATACATTTTACCTGCAACCTCTGTGAAAGCCGAGTTCGTAAATGAGTGTCAGGAATGTGCCCGAACATGGTAATCTCTTGTCCACCTGGTCACAGCCCCAGGCTGGAGCACCCTCCTACTGTGTAAATGGAAATCACAGCAGGAGGGGAGCGAGTTGATGCCAGGGCTTGGTGCAATACATGACCTCGGGGCATCAGCGGAAGAAGGATTAACGTTTCAGCGGACAGAGGATTAAGTCCAGTTCGTCCATATAAACTAGAGCAAACGTGGAGTCGAGAGGACTTGCTACGTGAAGCGCTGACCGAACGGGAGTGTCGGATGAACGAGAAGGACCAGCGAAAAGAGTTAACCTGATCCATTATATTATGCGGTATCATTTTGGTAATTGGATGAAGTGAATACAGTTTAATAAACTAGACCTTTTGTAACCTGTGTCCGGTTGTTGGAGTCCTGTGAGTCCCCCAGTACAAATTCCCTGACAGTGTGAAAACATTTTGCTACCTCGGAGACATGCTGATTGGAGAAGGTGGATCAGACTCGGCAACGGTTGCTTGAGTGAGATGTGCATGGAAGACGTTTCGGGAACTGAGTGGCGTGCTGATGAGGAGGGGAGTGTCATTGAAGCTGAAGGGAAAGGTGTATGCTGCATGTGTGAGAAGTGTTATGATTTATGGGAGCGAGACATGGGCAATGAACGCAGAGCAGCAACGAAGGCTGGAAAGGGTGGAAATGCGAATGGTTCGATGGATGTGCGGAGTATCGTTGAGAGAGAGGAAGACAAATGATGAATTGCGAAAGATGATGGGAATAGAGCCTGTGATTGATGCTGTGAAGAGGAACAGGTTGAGATGGTTTGGTCATGTGTTGAGGAAGGATGAAAGTGACTGGTTGAGAAGAGTGATGGAAATGAATGTAGAAGGAAGTAGAGGATGGGGAAGACCGAGAAAGACTTGGCTAAAGATGGTGGAAGAAGAAATGCGGGCAAGGGGGTTAACAAGGAGAGATGCAGAAAATAGGGCAAAATAGAGAAGATTGTCATGGGGACCGCAAGGCTAACCCCCGCTCTTGCAGGGAAAATGGCCTTAAAATGCATGTTGTTGTTGTTTGTTGCTCTCAATCTTAAATGAGATGTTGGAACCACCTCCCTGGACATATAGTGGGCATTCGACATTGTCTGGCATCCTGCTTTGCTTGACAAGCTCTCTGCCTTTGACATAGGTCACCCTCATTCCCGGATTTCTGACTTCCTCCACTCACGCAGTCAAGGTTTTGCCATCCATGGAACCCTCTCTTCCCTTCTCCCAGTGGAGGCTACAGTTCCCCATGGCAATGTTTTGGGCCCAGTCTTGTTCCTCATCCATATGAATGACCTCTTCAATGCTTTGGGAAACCCTCTTCCTTTTTGCAGATGATTCAACATTCTGCCAGACAGTAGTCCATCTCTGCTCGGCAGACAGCAGCTGCATCTCTCCCTCTCTCTGCTGATCTGGAAATGATTAGACACTGGCCTGATAGATGCAGCATGTACTTCAATCCTGGAAAATCTTAGTCTGAAACTATAACTGCAAGTGGATTGTCAAACGAAAGCACCCATTTCCTTGGTCATACACTGGAAGAGTATCAGTCTCTTAACCTTCTTCACCTCACCATCAGGCATGATCTTTCTTGGGCCAACCACATAGCAAAGCTGGCCTATTTGGAAAGGATGACGTGTGCATCTTTTGGGTGAAGAAGGATGACGTTTGCATCTTTTGGGTAAGAAGGATGTTGTGTGCGTAACTTGGGTGAAGAAGTATAACGTGTGCATCTTTTGGGAATGTGTGCGTCGAGTCCCGAACAACTGTTTGTTTTACCGAGGCCCATTCAACTGTTTGTTTTACCAAGTTCCATTCAATAGTCTGTTTTGCCGAGTCCCATTCAACAGTTTGTTTTACTGAGTCCCTAATAAGCGTTTGTTTTACTGAGTCCCGAACAACTGTTTCTTTTACTGAGTCCCAAATAATTGTTTGTTTAACCGAGTCCCAAATAATTGTTTGTTTGACCGAGTCCCAAATAATTGTTTGTTTAACCAAGTCCCAAATAATTGTTTGTTTTACTGAGTCCCAAATAATTGTTTGTTTAACCGAGTCCCAAATAATTGTTTGTTTAACGGAGTTCCAAATAATTGTTTGTTTAACCGAGTCCCAAATAATTGTTTGTTTTACTGAGTCCCAAATAATTGTTTGTTTTGCTGAGTCCCAAATATATTTTTGTTTTACTGAGTCCCAAATAATTGTTTGTTTAGCCAAGTCCCAAATAATTGTTTGTTTTACTGAGTCGCAAATAATTGTTTGTTTAACCGAGTCCCAAATAATTGTTTGTTTAACGGAGTTCCAAATAATTGTTTGTTTAACCAAGTCCCAAATAATTGTTTGTTTTACTGAGTCCCAAATAATTGTTTGTTTTGCTGAGTCCCAAATATATTTTTGTTTTACTGAGTCCCAAATAATTGTTTGTTTAACCGAGTCCCGAACTATTATTTGATTTTACCGAGTCCCAAATAATTGTTTGTTTTACCGAGTCCCAAATAATTGTTTGTTTGACCGAGTCCCAAATAATTGTTTGTTTGACCGAGTCCCAAATAATTGTTTGTTTAACTGAGTCCCAAATAATTGTTTGTTTGACCGAGTCCCAAATAAATGTTTGTTTAACTGAGTCCCAAATAATTGTTTGTTTAACCAAGTCCCAAATAATTGTTTGTTTTACAGAGTCCCAAATAATTGTTTGTTTAACCGAGTCCCAAATAAATGTTTGTTTAACCGAGTCCCAAATAATTGTTTGTTTAACCGAGTCCCAAATAATTGTTTGTTTTACAGAGTCCCAAATAAATGTTTGTTTAACCGAGTCCCAAATAATTGTTTGTTTACACGAGTCCCAAATAATTGTTTGTTTAACCGAGTCCGAAATAATTGTTTGTTTACTCGAGTCCCAAATAAATGTTTGTTTAACCGAGTCCCAAATAATTGTTTGTTTAACCGAGTCCCAAATAAATGTTTGTTTAACCGAGTCCCAAATAATTGTTTGTTTAACCGAGTCCCAAATAATTGTTTGTTTACATGAGTCCCAAATAATTGTTTGTTTAACCGAGTCCAAAATAATTGTTTGTTTACTCGAGTCCCAAATAAATGTTTGTTTAACCGAGTCCCAAATAATTGTTTGTTTACTCGAGTCCCAAATAAATGTTTGTTTAACCGAGTCCCAAATAATTGTTTGTTTAACCGAGTCCCGAACAACTGTTTCTTTCACCGAGTCCCAAACAATTATTTGTTTTACCGAGTCCCAAATAATTGTTTGTTTTACCGAGTCCCAAATAATTGTTTGTTTAACCGAGTCCCAAATAAATGTTTGTTTAACCGAGTCCCAAATAATTGTTTGTTTACTCGAGTCCCAAATAAATGTTTGTTTAACCGAGTCCCAAATAATTGTTTGTTTACTCGAGTCCCAAATAAATGTTTGTTTAACCGAGTCCCAAATAATTGTTTGTTTAACCGAGTCCCGAACAACTGTTTCTTTCACCGAGTCCCAAACAATTATTTGTTTTACCGAGTCCCAAATAATTGTTTGTTTTACCGAGTCCCAAATAATTGTTTGTTTAACCGAGTCCCAAATAAATGTTTGTTTAACCGAGTCCCAAATAATTGTTTGTTTAACCGAGTCCCGAACAACTGTTTATTTTACCGAGTCCCAAACAATTATTTGTTTTACCGAGTCCCAAATGAATGTTTGTTTAACCGAGTCCCAAATAATTGTTTGTTTAACCAAGTCCCAAACAACTGTTTATTTTACCGAGTCCCAAAGAATTATTTGTTTAACCGAGTCCCAAATAATTGTTTGTTTAACCGAGTCCCAAATAATTGTTTGTTTAACGGAGTTCCAAATAATTGTTTGTTTAACCGAGTCCCAAATAATTGTTTGTTTTACTGAGTCCCAAATAATTGTTTGTTTTGCTGAGTCCCAAATATATTTTTGTTTTACTGAGTCCCAAATAATTGTTTGTTTAGCCAAGTCCCAAATAATTGTTTGTTTTACTGAGTCGCAAATAATTGTTTGTTTAACCGAGTCCCAAATAATTGTTTGTTTAACGGAGTTCCAAATAATTGTTTGTTTAACCAAGTCCCAAATAATTGTTTGTTTTACTGAGTCCCAAATAATTGTTTGTTTTGCTGAGTCCCAAATATATTTTTGTTTTACTGAGTCCCAAATAATTGTTTGTTTAACCGAGTCCCGAACTATTATTTGATTTTACCGAGTCCCAAATAATTGTTTGTTTTACCGAGTCCCAAATAATTGTTTGTTTGACCGAGTCCCAAATAATTGTTTGTTTGACCGAGTCCCAAATAAATGTTTGTTTAACTGAGTCCCAAATAATTGTTTGTTTGACCGAGTCCCAAATAAATGTTTGTTTAACTGAGTCCCAAATAATTGTTTGTTTAACCAAGTCCCAAATAATTGTTTGTTTTACAGAGTCCCAAATAATTGTTTGTTTAACCGAGTCCCAAATAAATGTTTGTTTAACCGAGTCCCAAATAATTGTTTGTTTAACCGAGTCCCAAATAATTGTTTGTTTTACAGAGTCCCAAATAAATGTTTGTTTAACCGAGTCCCAAATAATTGTTTGTTTACACGAGTCCCAAATAATTGTTTGTTTAACCGAGTCCGAAATAATTGTTTGTTTACTCGAGTCCCAAATAAATGTTTGTTTAACCGAGTCCCAAATAATTGTTTGTTTAACCGAGTCCCAAACAATTGTTTGTTTTACAGAGTCCCAAATAATTGTTTGTTTAACCGAGTCCCAAATAAATGTTTGTTTAACCGAGTCCCAAATAATTGTTTGTTTAACCGAGTCCCAAATAATTGTTTGTTTACATGAGTCCCAAATAATTGTTTGTTTAACCGAGTCCAAAATAATTGTTTGTTTACTCGAGTCCCAAATAAATGTTTGTTTAACCGAGTCCCAAATAATTGTTTGTTTACTCGAGTCCCAAATAAATGTTTGTTTAACCGAGTCCCAAATAATTGTTTGTTTAACCGAGTCCCGAACAACTGTTTCTTTCACCGAGTCCCAAACAATTATTTGTTTTACCGAGTCCCAAATAATTGTTTGTTTTACCGAGTCCCAAATAATTGTTTGTTTAACCGAGTCCCAAATAAATGTTTGTTTAACCGAGTCCCAAATAATTGTTTGTTTACTCGAGTCCCAAATAAATGTTTGTTTAACCGAGTCCCAAATAATTGTTTGTTTACTCGAGTCCCAAATAAATGTTTGTTTAACCGAGTCCCAAATAATTGTTTGTTTAACCGAGTCCCGAACAACTGTTTCTTTCACCGAGTCCCAAACAATTATTTGTTTTACCGAGTCCCAAATAATTGTTTGTTTTACCGAGTCCCAAATAATTGTTTGTTTAACCGAGTCCCAAATAAATGTTTGTTTAACCGAGTCCCAAATAATTGTTTGTTTAACCGAGTCCCGAACAACTGTTTATTTTACCGAGTCCCAAACAATTATTTGTTTTACCGAGTCCCAAATGAATGTTTGTTTAACCGAGTCCCAAATAATTGTTTGTTTAACCAAGTCCCAAACAACTGTTTATTTTACCGAGTCCCAAAGAATTATTTGTTTAACCGAGTCCCAAATAATTGTTTGTTTAACCGAGTCCCAAATAATTGTTTGTTTGACCGAGTCCCAAATAATTGTTTGTTTAACCGAGTCCCAAATAATTGTTTGTTTTACAGAGTCCCAAATAATTATTTGTTTGACCGAGTCCCAAATAATTGTTTGTTTAACCGAGTCCCAAATAATTGTTTGTTTTACTGAGTCCCAAATAATTTTTTGTTTTACTGAGTCCCAAATAATTGTTTGTTTATCCGAGTCCCAAACAATTATTTGTTTCACTGAGTCCCAAATAATTATTTGTTTTACATCGTCCTGAACTGCTGTTTGTTTTACCAAGACCCAAACAATGTTGACAACTATGACAAAAGTTACAAAGCAGTCACGTGAGTGATGAGTATGTGTTGAATCGAAGTACCCAAGATCATTTTTGCCCCACAAACCTGCTGTTGCTGACGTCACAAGATCATTTGATTCCAGGAACCCATTCCAGGGATTACGGACCAACGTATGCATGATTCTTGTTCCACTCCACTCCGCCATGAGATCCAATATTGTTCTTCCAAATGATCCAGTGGAGCCGTGGCATGTTTTATGCCTTGCAATTAAGGCAGGTGAGGCATGAGTAAGGCAGGTAAAACCTGCACCAACTGCAGAATAAACAGAAAAATTCTCAATTCCAATAGGATTTCCTTCCTTATCCACCATAAACATAGATAATGTATAGTTTCTCCAAATATGTAGTTCAATTATACAAACGTTACAGCCTCAAACATCTTGAAATGGTAGCCATGACAACACATCAACTATGAAGATCTCCAGGTGAATAATAATGACTTCCCTTACAAGGAATTTTGAAGGAACAAATTTTGACATCATTCGGGCCATTGAAGCATGCGCAATTATTACCAACCTATGGCTGTTAGTCCATACTCGATCCATTTCAACGCTGAGCATCAAGCAAGATAACACCACCGAGGTCCATCAGCATCAATTACATATAGTTAGCTCACACGATAACCTAGAGAGAATTACGCACACTCACCTCTGAGTTGTCCAGCCTGGGTTCGAATATCGATGCAGTTATAAACTGCAGCCCTGGTGCTTCGCGTGCAGGGCGATGCATCAATGCCACCCCCCGCACCCCGTCCAGTGGACGGACGTTACGCCGCAGGACCCCACTGCCATGAATGAGGACATTAAATGTCTCGCGACGTCTTTCGTGAAGAGTAGGTGAGTTATTGCCAGCACCCTGGCTCGATTCCAAATTCCTACCATCCTCAGTAAAACGTCAAGCCTGGCCAGCCGGTTGATTAAATAGTTGGGTTGTATAGCAAAGTAGTAGTAGTAGTAGTAGTAGTAGTAGTAGTAGTTGTAGTAGTAGTAGTGGTAGTAGTAGTAGTTGTAGTAGTAGTAGTGGTAGTAGTAGTGGTAGTGGTAGTGGCAGTAGTCGTAGAAGTAGTATAATGTCAATAGTTTAACTTTGTGACACCATCAGTACGACCTTATACTATAGTCGCAAGAAGACAGCTGTCCCAATATGTATCTTTGGTCATGATATATTTAAAATCTCTGACAAAATGTGCGTAACCATAAAGATATAAATTTATATCTGCATATTTGTAATCCAGGGATAAACATTATTTGAAAAATCGACGTCACACCATCCTCAAAATTACAAATATTCTAAAGTTATAAATTGACAATTCCACACGAGTTCGAGTTCAAACTGACACTTGTTAAAAGATCCCCTAAACACACAATATAACATTTTAAATAGAGTATTTACTCCCAATCGCCGACACCAAACGAACACATCCCAAAAGACGCACACGTCATTCTTCTTCACCCAAAAGACGCACACGTCATCCTTCTTCACCCAAAAGACGCACACGTCATCCTTCTTCACGAAAAGACGTACACATCATCCTTCTTCACCCAAAAGACGCACACGCCATCCTTCTTCACCCAAAAGACGCACACATCATCCTTCTTCACCAAAAAGAAGCACACTTCATGCTTCATCACCCAAAAGATGCACACATCATCCTTCTTCACCCAAAAGACGCACACGTCATCCTTCTTCACCAAAAAGACGCACACATCATCCTTCTTCACCACAAAGAAGCACACTTCATGCTTCATCACCCAAAAGACGCACACATCATCCTTCTTCACCAAAAAGAAGCACACTTCATCCTTCATCACCCAAAAGATGCACACATCATCTTTCTTCACCCAAAAGAGGCACACGTCATCCTTCTTCACCCAAAAGATGTGCACATCATCCTTCTTCACCGAAAATATTCCGATGTCATCCTTCTTCACCCAAAAGACACACACATCATCATTATTCACCCATTAGATGCACACGCCATCCTTCTTCACCCTAAAGATGCACACGTCATCCTACTTCACGCAAAAGACTCACACATCATCCGTCTTCACCCAAAAGATGCACACGTCATCCTTCTTCACCCAAAAGACACGTCATCCTTCTTCACCCATTAGATGCGCAGGTCATCCTTCTTCACCCTAAAGATGCACACGTCATCCGACTTCACGCAAAAGACTCACACATCATCCATCTTCACCCAAAAGATGCACACGTCATCCTTCTTCACCCAAAAGACACGTCATCCTTCTTCACCCAAAAGGCACACACGTCATCCTTCACCCATTAGATGCGCACGTCATCCGTCTTCACCCAAAAGATGCACACGTCATCCTACTTCATCCAAAAGTTGCACATGACATCCTACTTCACCGAAAAGATGCACGCGTCACCCTTCTTCACCTAAAAGATGCAAGCGTCATCCTTCTTCACCCAAAAGACGCACACGTCATCCTTCTTCACCCAAAAGTCGCACACATCATCCTTCTTCACCCAAAAGACGCACACGTCATCCTTCTTCATCCAAACGATGCACACATCAATCCTACTTCATGCAAAAGACTCACATGCCATCCTACTTCACCCAAAAGTTGCACACGTCATCCAACTTCACCCAAAAGATGCACGCGTCATCCTTCGTCACCCAAAAGATGCAAGCGTCATCCTTCTTCACTCAAAAGATGCACATGTCATCCTTCTTCACCCAAAAGTCGCACACATCATCCTTCTTTATTCAAACGATGCACACATCATCCTACTTCACGCAAAAGACTCACATGCCATCCTACTTCACCCAAAAGTTGCACACGTCATCCAACTTCACCCAAAAGATGCACGCGTCATCCTTCGTCACCCAAAAGATGCACGGGTCATCCTTTTTCGCCCAAGAGACACACGCGTCATCCTTCTTCACCCAAAAGATGCACACGTCATCCTTCTTCACCCAAAAGACGCACACGTCATCCTTCTTCACCCAAAAGACGCACACGTCATCCTTCTTCACCCAAAAGACGCACACGTCATCCTTCTTCACCCAAAAGACGCACATGTCATCCTTCTTCACCCAAAAGATGCACACATCATCCTTCTTCACCAAAAAGAAGCACACTTCATCCTTCATCACCCAAAAGATGCAGACATCATCTTTCTTCACCCAAAAGAGGCACATGTCATCCTTCTTCACCCAAAAGCTGTGCACATCATCCTTCTTCACCCAAAATATTCCGATGTCATCCTTCTTCACCCAAAAGACACACACATCATCATTATTCACCCATTAGATGCACACACCATCCTTCTTCACCTTAAAGATGCACACACCATCCTTCTTCACCCTAAAGATGCACACGTCATCCGACTTCACGCAAAAAACTCACACATCATCCGTCTTCACCCAAAAGATGCACACGTCATCCTTCTTCACCCAAAAGACACACGTCATCCTTCTTCACCCATTAGATGCGCAGGTCATCCTTCTTCACCCTAAAGTTGCACACGTCATCCTACTTCATCCAAAAGTTGCACACGTCATCCTACTTCACCGAAAAGATGCACGGGTCACCCTTCTTCACCCAAAAGATGCAAGCGTCATCTTTCTTCACCCAAAAGATGCACACGTCATCCTTCTTCACCCAAAAGTCGCACACATCATCGTTCTTCACCCAAAAGACGCACACGTCATCCTTCTTCATCCAAACGATGCACACATCATCCTACTTCATGCAAAAGACTCTCATGCCATCCTACTTCACCCAAAAGTTGCACACGTGATCCAACTTCACCCAAAAGATGCACGCGTCATCCTTCGTCACCCAAAGGACGCAAGCGTCATCCTTCTTCACTCAAAAGATGCACACGTCATCCTTCTTCACCCAAAGGTCGCACACATCATCCTTCTTCATTCAAACGATGCACACATCATCCTACTTCACGCAAAAGACTCACATGCCATCCTACTTCACCCAAAAGTTGCACACATCATCCAACTTCACCCAAAAGATGCACACGTCATCCTACTTCATCCAAAAGTTGCACACGTCATCCTTCTTCACCCAAAGGTCGCACACATCATCCTTCTTCATTCAAACGATGCACACATCATCCTACTTCACGCAAAAGACTCACATGCCATCCTACTTCACCCAAAAGTTGCACACATCATCCGTCTTCACCCAAAAGATGCACACGTCATCCTACTTCATCCAAAAGTTGCACACGTCATCCTACTTCACCGAAAAGATGCAC